>NC_133412.1:103962916-104277500 GCF_049350105.2 Macaca mulatta
CCAGGCATGGTGGTGGGGGCTTGTCATCCTAGCTACTTGGAAGGCTGAGGCAGGAGAATCTCTTGAACCTAGGAGGCAGAGTTTGCAGTGAGCCGAGATCGTATCACTGCACTCCAGTCTGGGTGACAAAGTGAGACTCCGTCTCGGAAAAAAAAAACAAAAAACAGATTGAGGCTCAAGCTTCGTGTCTGATCTACTTGTTGTCCCTCAGACCACATGAAAATGATTGACACATATTTCAGTTCCATAGGGTTACTAAAAACAAACATAACAATTCCAGCCACCTGTTATTTAAACAGAAAGAAACTCAAAGATTCTTTTGTTTTATTCATATTAAAAAGCTTCTCATTACAACAGGTCTACCATGCCAATCAAACAAAATATGGCCTCAACTATGGGGGTCACATCTCATCAACAGTGGTTGAAATTTGGGGATCCAGCCTGTGGGATGTGATCAAAAGTCATCCGAGTGTGATGAGACATTCAGCTCTAACATCTCTAACCCTCGCAGCTCCAACTCTTTCCAGGACACCAACAGACTCCCCAGGTGTAGTAGATGCCATGTGGTCAACACCGTCTCTTAAAGTTCTTCCAGTGGAATATTGCTAGGTTCTGGCTGCTTATGACTGATTAGAGTCCCTCTAATTTACAGTTTTGTACCTCTTGAAAACACCTATTAAAAATAGGCATTTTGGCCAGGCACCATGGCTCATGCCTGTAATCCCAGCACTTTGGAGGCCAAGGTGGGTGGATCACTTGAGGTCAAGAGTTCGAGACCAGCCTGGCCAACATGGTAAAACCCCGTCCCTACTAAAAATACAATAATTAGCCGGGTGGCATGCGCCTGTAGTCCCAGCTACTCGGGAGGCTGAGGCAAAAGAATGGCTTGAACCCAGGAGGTGGAGTTTGCAGTGAGCCAAGATCACACCACTGCATTCCAGCCTAGGCAACAGAGTGAGACTTTGACTCAAAAACAAACAAACAAACAAAAAGTAGGCATTTTAAGGGTTACTCAGGGCTAATAAAAATATCCGGTTAGAAGATTCGAACTAATATCTATGAAACTTAATATCTAAAGCAGTGTTTCTCAAAGTGTGGCCTCCAAACCAGCAGCATAGTACCACCTGAGAACTTGTTAGAAATGCGAATTATAAGACCCCACCCCACACACACTGAATCAGAAATTATGGGGGTGAGGCCCAGCAATCTGTATTCGACAAGGTTATTCTGATGCACATTAAAGTTTGAGAACCACTGATCAAAGGCATCCTAAAAAGACATTGTCAGTATTATGAAGAAGAAGCATCATAGTAAACAATCTGGTAGATAATACACCTAAAAATTCCAAGAACATGGCAAGCTGATAGAAAAAGCGAACCATTTGACTTGGTTTTTTTCCTTTTCTAAGAATTGGGTGCTGGTAACACATGGAACCATTTAGTTCTCTGGTTTAAGAAGCTGGCCAGAATCTGGGTCCAGATCTGGACAGAAGACAGGGATGTTGGAGAGGCCAAAGAAGAAACTACAAAAGTTCCATAACACCAGCAGATCTTAATATTTTATGGTAGAACTGGGCATTTTCATGCTCCACCCCATACCATGGCACATTAAAAACATGCCCTTCTGCTTTAAGCACAATCCCACCCTGCTTGTAAATTATTTTTTTGACCCCAAATATGGCACACATTTAAAAAGACGTCATTGCAGTTTATGGATCTGTGTGTTTTTTTGCAAATGCAGGGGCCATTAATTGCATTCACAGCTATGGCCTTCCCCATGCTGTATGCGTTAGGCTGGCAGTAACGCGTTCTCTGTGAGATCCAAGAAGAAAAGCCTCCTGTGTCCCTCTTATGGAGTGGCTTCCTTAAGCTCTCAGGCCCAAGCAGCACAGAAATCTAGCCCCTTGATATTTTGTCAATAAAAATGGGAAAAAACCTAACAAATAAAAAATAAGAAATTACATTCTCCAAAATAACTGTCATTACCAACTAAAATAGATGATGCACTTGGAACAGAAATACAGAACTTACAATCAAGCACACTTGTGGCCCCAGTTTCCCAAGCCTGGACTAAGTTACAAGAAAAGTCCCTTTCCAGGCTAATTTCAAAGATGAATAAAGAACTGGATTCAACAGCCTCAGGCACTTGAGAACTCAAATGGCAGGCAAAATGATAAAGGCAATGAAATTCATCTTTGGTGCCCCATCTTCCCCCCCATTTCTGTAACCCTCTCCCACCTCCAGGTAACCCTTCCTCAACACCCACATCCAATCTGTCAAATTACTTCACCTGTGCAATGTCTCACTCATCACTTTGACCCAAATGTCTAAGGCTGTGTAAAAACAGCATTGTCAGATTTCATAAATGTGCGATGATGACTCAAACTGAAAAGAGACATTCTGTCACAAGGAAAACAGAGCTTGTCAAATAAATTCATACTAAGATTGAGTAGCTCTCAAATTACAGGTTAGAGAGCTTTATTTTTAGACATAAGTTTTATATTTTGTATTTTATCTCAAAAAGTAAATTTTAATAAATGGTACTTCATTTTAAAAACCAGGATTAATATTTATCATGAATCCATAAAATGCATATTTGTTAATAATTAAGACCATTTCTGTTCTTCAAGAATTTTCATTTTTGGACTCTATTCTACTTTCTCTTGAAATTGAATAGGTTTTTTTTTTTTTTTTTTTTTTTTTTCCCTGTAAAACACTTCATTCTTTTGCCATGTCCAAAATAAACCAATTTATATGTCTTTTACATTCAAACACCAGTCACTTAGCAGTTGGTAAAATTTGGTGCAATGCCTTCAGTAAAGTCAGAGAGGTTCTCAACAATTCTTAAATGTCTATCACTGAATAGTCTACTTCTAGGAGTCAAGTTCCCAAGCTTTCTTTGAACTTTGGTTTTCTCTCTTCTCTTCTTTTTTCTCTCTCTGTTTCTCCCTGACAACAAAAGATCTAAGGAAAATAAACTAGATGTGAAAATATTTACAGGGTGTGGCTCAGAGAATTTCCACCTTGGACTCCCACTTGAAGGGAAGTGTGACATTCAGGACTTTCATTTCCTGGTTTCATTTTCCCCCTGGCCAGGTGTGGAAGGTGCGCTTGGTTTTCTCTTCTTTGTCATCTTGGTGAGGACCGAGCAAACCACTCTGTATGGAAACCTCCATGCTGCCCCAGGAGAAGGAGACGGATCAGCACATGAGGGCACGCTGGAACAGTGTGCCCCCCGCAGCCCTGCAGGGAAGAACAGACGCTGCAAAGTCTACAGCAGCAATCCAATCTGCCTTGGCTGTCCCTTGTCCCTCAGAATTATACCCTCAGATAAATGTGTATAGGGAGGGAGTGAAGCCCCTTGGACAGAACTCACCCACAGCAAGTCAGCTGATGTGGCTCTGCTCTAGAAGGGGAAGAAGCTAGTAGGAGAAATGCCTCCCAGCAATGGGGCTTCCCAGCCTGCAGTGGGGAGTGGGTGGAGACAGCACGGTGCCCCGCTCTGTTAGTAACTGGTAGTTTTCCAGTGACAACACAAGGCCCTCCCCAAAGCTGTCCAGTGGTGTTCAGTCCAGTATGCCAGAAAAGTAACAGTATTACAATTCAGCTGTTACAAAGGACAACAGCACAACTTTCTGGGAAGGAAAAACTCCTTTATGGAGAAAAAAGAGGGAGCTACAGAGACATTAACTCTAAATAAAATTAATCAATCTAGGAGGAACAGTTCAGGAAATTTGGAATGATAACTAGAAAACTAAGAACTATGAAAGAATAGAAAACTATGCAAGATATGCTGTAATTACCACTTTTTAAAAGAGAAGGCTAAGAAATGAATGAGTATGTTTAGGTCTTTGAGTGCTATTTTACAATTCATTGAAAAAATTAAGAAGGCATAGGTAAAGAATGAAAGGTTTAGGAGGTTATATAGTGAAAGAATTTACAATACAGGTTGATACACATCAAAAAGTTATGGAGTAGTTGTGAAGTTTAATTACTTGGAGAAGTATAAAAAGTAGATTTTATTTATTTATTTATATTTTATTTTATATTTTGAGATGGAGTCTTACTCTGTTGCCCAGGCTGGAGTGCAGTGGTACGATCTCAGCTCACTGCAACCTCCACCTCCTGGGTTCAAGCAATTCTCCTGCCTCAGCCTCCTGAGTAGCTGGGATTATAGGTACTCACCACCACGCCCAGCTAATTTTTGTATTTTTAGTAGAGATGGGATTTCACCATGTTGGCCAGCCTGGTTTCAAACTCCTGATCTCAAGTGATCCGCCCGTCTCGGCCTCCCAAAGTGTTATGATTACAGGCGTGAGTCACCGCGCACAGACAGAAAAAGTGGATTTTTTGTTTGTTTGTTTTGAGATGGCATCTTGGTCTGTCGCCCAGGCGACAATCTCAGCTCAGTGCAAGCTCCACCTCCCAAGTTTACACCATTCTCCGGCCTCAGCCTCCTGAGTAGCTGGGACTATGGGTGCCTGCCACCATGCCTGGCTAATTTTTTTGTATTTTTAGTAGAGACGGGGTTTCACCAATTAGCCAGGATGGTCTCGATCTCCTGACCTCATAATCTGCCCGCCTCGGCCTCCCACAGCGCTGGAATTACAGGCGTGAGCCACCACGCCCAGCCCAGAAAAAGTGGATTTTAAAAATCATTTTTGTATGGCTATTTGTCTAGCATTTTATAGTTGTCTGTCCTGACTACTTTGTAGGGTTGTTACAAATCTCAAATAAGATGATATACCTGGACCAGGTTGGAAAAGAGCTCCTCTAGTTCTTTCCATTCAACAGGATTTGTTGAATGAATGCTCCCCACATTCAACTAGGTTATAAATGGCATCTAGTCTAACCCCCATGACAACCCTGCGAGGTTGGCAGGAGACATCATAGTATTCTGTTTCACACTAAGGCTCACAGAAGCCAAGGAGGTAGTTCTATGTCATAGTCCTAGGTCACCACTAAGATGGTGTGAAGAATAAGCTCCCTGTAAAAGAATTTTTGAAAGTTATTAGTGCTGGTTCCCACTTCAGAAAGTTCATTCACAATATACTTCCTTATAATAAGGCTGGGTAAGGAAAGAAACTGAACTCTGATCTAGTCCATTCACTAGGAAGAATGGATATATCCTGTGACATCTTCCCGGCTTCTGAGAATCTGAGCACTTGTTAGATTTTGGAATCAGCGCCCTAGAACCACTCTCAACCAAGAGAGCTGATAATGAAAACACACTGTGTTGCATTGATCACACTGAAACAAAAACTGCCTTTCACCAGGACAGATAGTTGAAATGAAGTGTTTTCTGAATAAATATTTTTGGTTTGCTAAGTCACAGTCAGCTTTCATATTATGCATCAAAACAGAAAGCCTCTTCCAAGTTTTCTTTTAAAGTTGCAGCTATTTTGTAAACAAAACATTAAGCAAAGATGAACTTGAGTATCTCAGAACATCAGACCTGAGACCAAGCTTTGATGATTGATTCTAAATCTATTTGTTATAATTAATAAAAGTAATATCAATGATGTAACTAGAATTTCTTAAATAATAGTTAACTCTAGATTATTCAGCTTTTGATTATTTGGATTGTAAGCAACTTCCACCCAAGATAATGGAAGAGGGCAAAGAAAACCGAAGTTATGTAATCATTCGAGTAGATCGCATCAACAGCTCTGGGTAAAAATGTAGGAAGAGTAAAGGATACAGATGGTGGAGGAAAGGTACTGACATTGCCATGGACCAGACATTTAAATCCACTTAATCTGCACTCATTTGCAAGATTTGCAAGATTATTTTACTCTTGTTTTAGTGAAATGGAAACTGATTCACAGCAAAATTAAGTGACATGTCCAAGATCATAAATAAGAGAGGAAGCCAAGATTTGAATCCAGATATCTCAAAATTCCAAAGTTCAAATGACCAGAGTACATAAGCTTACACCTACCTACTTCTCCCAGTTTATTTTCCTCCTCTCACTTACATACTCCAGCTTCAGTTATTATAGCAGGACAAGTTCTTTCCTTCATCAGGATAAGTAATCTCTTTTTCTTTTGCTTAGAAAACTCTTATTCCCACTCTATCTAGCTGGCTTTTTCTCATCTTTCAGTTTCCAGCATAAACATCATTTCTTCAGAAAGTGGTGCCTTGCATTAGGCTGTTCTTGCTTTGCTATAACGAAATACTTGAGATTGGGTGACTTATAATAGATGTTTAATTGGCTGACGATTCTGCAAGCAGTATAGTGCCAACATCTGCTTGGCTTCTGAAGCTTATAATGGTGGTAGAAGGTGAAGGGGGAGCAGACACTTTACATGGTGAAAGCAGGAGCAAGACAGGGGAGGTGGCACACACTTTTAAAACAACCAGATCTCACGAGAACTCACTATCTCGAGGACAGCAGCAAGGGGATGGTGTTAAACCATTCATAAGAAATCTACTCTCATAATCCAATCACTTCCCATCAGATCACACCTCCAATACTGGGGATTACAGTTCAAGATGAGATTTAGGCAGGGATGAACATCCAACCAACTATATCATGCCCCAGTCCAAAACATGCCCCCTGGTATATGTCTTCACAGCACTGAGTTATTTTCCTTTTTGTTCTGTCATGTTTCATAATTACACATTTGTGTTTCCTCCCCAACTAAACTACAAGCTTCAGTAGTATGGCGATCACATTTGTTTGTTCTTTATTTGATATCTGGGACTAGCACAGTGCCCAACAGGCAGACTATGTTCAATAAATATTTTTGAATAATTGAGAAAAGTAAGATATGGGAATTGTCTAAAAATATCCACTACCTAAGATGCCCCCAATTCTAGTTTATCTAATAAGGTTAAGTTAGCCAAGAGTGTTTAGAATTTATGGTGGCAGAGGACTGTCTCTTCAGGCCTTATTGGTATGTCAAAATGAGATATTAGCAATGAGAAAGGAGACTATTACTCAGTTTTGCTTAAAGCCACTAATCAAGATCCACATGAGAAGGTCATGGAAAACCTTAAGGTCCTGAAGCCCCTCACCCTGCTAGGAAACCAGCATTGTCTTGGTGAGCATTACTGTCACAGTCATCACAGCATGTCTGTTCTGTGTTATCAAAAGTCTGGTGAAACCATGTGCCAGTCTCATTGTCAACTCTTAGATATTAATGACTACAAAGTAATCCTGGCTTAATCTTTTCAGGTTGGTTATTTAATGTTGTTCCTGACTTTAATTGTGGGCTTTAACTTACAACACAATTTGCTTAGGTAACTTCCCTGGGGGTAAAACATTAGTTAAGCGAAGATTGAACTGCAAGTTAAAATACTTCAGTTCTCATTCAGTTCTGCTGCCACCTAGTTATGTGCACTTGGAGGGCAAATAATTTTAACTCCTCTAATTTAACTGTCTTTACTTTCCCATTTGTAAAATTGTGATAACCACTTTGACAGACCTACAGCTTGTCTGAGGGCTCAATCCTCAGACATCCTCAAAGACATCCGGGTGACTGACCTTTGTGTTAATTCTGCAGCCCTAAGATCAGAAAAGGAAGTGGACCAGACTCTGCTAGCCTGGGGATAATGAAGATGTTAAAAGATGGTTTGCTGATGCCTGTGTGCACAGTATTATCTACTCTCCATAGTCATATTGTGTAACATCAAGATTGACGAGGTGCTTCCTGGCATAGATCTGATCATAAGGACCCAGGTGGGCTTTGGAGGCAGTGGGGACATTTTGCCCACTGATCAGTGAAACTTTCCAGAAGTTCCAATGTGATCCCCACTCAATCAGACTGAATTATACACAACGATGTTGAAGCCCTTTTGGGGCACCCAGAGGTTTATCCATTGTGTCTGTTATTGGAGACATTGCTGATCTCTCTACTGTATATCCTGATAGTGCCCTTTCATTTGTGTGCTTTAGATAAATGTGTATCCACTTATTTCCCAGGTAGTATCTGTGTCTGGCCTCTATATTAATCAGAACTCACTGTTGACACTTAACAATATGATGGTAGCATAGCAAATATGCTTTGAAGAAATAAAAAGTATTCCACAGATATGAATTATCATTACTAAATGCTTAGGAAGCTGATTATTTATTTATTTATTTTTTGAGACAGGGTCTTGCTGTGTCACCTAGGCTGGAGTGCAGTGGTGTAAGCTCACTGCAGCTTCAACCTCCTGGGGTCAAGCAATCCTCCTCCCTCAGCCTCCCAAGTAGCTGGGACCACAGGTGCTTCCCCACCGTACCCAGCTAATTTTTCATTTTTTGTAGAGACAGGGTCTCCCTGTGTTGCCAAGGCTAGAAAATTAACTTAAAAGCTCTATATTCATCAGAACTTTTTATGATGAAAATAACAGAAAATTGAATTCAAACTGGCTTAAATAATAGTGGGAATTCACTGGGTTTTGTAACTGAAAAGTCTCGGTAAGGTAAGTGTCAGGCATTGTTCACTGAAGGCTCTGGCTCCACTTCTCTGCAGTTCTCTCCACTCTGTCCTACTCTGTATGTTGGCTCACCCTCACGCTGGTGTCCTCATTGCTGCAAGATGGCTGCCAGCTGCTACCAGGGCTACGCAATTTCGCCTTCAAATCCAGGGAAGAGAAAACGCGACTTCGCACAGTGAACAAGAGTTCTCATTTTCGGAGACCCTTGAACTATGCAATAGAGTGTAGAACTGGAGAGACTGAATGGAGAGATGTTTCATAACAGGAAAGGGGGAAATGAATGTTGCAAAGACAACCACAGTGTCCACCACGGTGGCATGATACATGCTTAGTGAATGACAATGCATTCCAAAGTTATTGTTTCAAGAAAATAAAATATTTATGAAGACATGTTGGATTCTGAGGTTTCTAGGATCCTACTAAGCCAGATGGCAGGGCACAGCAGCAGTGAAGGGGCTAGCAGGGACCCTCTGAATACTCAACAGAAATATCAAAGTGTAAGTCTGCTCAAGAGGGATCTTCTCTGTCCCCTGGAGGCGCCTTGGAGTTTGAGCACCACAATGGGTACTCCAGATGTGAGAATCAAGACATAGTTCTTCCCTCCAGTTCCTACAGATCTGGAATCAAATGGAGAAGCAGAACAACCTTCCAATGCTGGCCAAGTTTTAAATGGTGAAAAATTCCTCTCCCTACTTTTCCAAAGAAATCCACAAACACTCCATCAGTACCACTGGAAAACCAAAAGAAACACTGACACATACGGGTCTTGACTTAGAAAGTAAAAAGCCCCAAAGCAAAAACATCTTCAGATTATTTCCTTAATAAAGCACTGGATTGGATGTTGGGGCTCCTTTAAGTGTAAAGAATTGAATTCTACACGAGGTTCTTCAGCAAGAAAAGGGAAATTATTGGATGAATACTAAGTATCTCACCAGCAGAAGTAGAGCCAGCCGTAGGAGGGACCGAATTCACTTGTCCAGGAAGTGAATGCCCACTGCTTTAGTCTTCTCTCTGTCAGGGCTAGCTTTCCTGGCTTAATTTGTTTGTACAAGAGCCAAACAAATGCTGAGTAGTTCCTATATGCCGATTTCAAATTTCTGGAAAAGCCTGCATCTAGGGTCAGATGTCCATTCCTCAGCCAGTCAGCTAGGGCTGGGCGCAATCGTTAGGTTGGTCTGCTGCACTCTCGGGAGGGTTGTTCAGCAGTCTCTGAGAGGAGGAATGAGCAGGAAGGTCAAAATGACCAGTGTGTCTGTGGTAGACATGTCAGTTTTTCCCTCTCCTGTCAAGTGCAGTCAGTACTACATAACTTCATAAAAACATCACAGACACAGAAACCAGTAGAGGAACATGGCCTCGGTCTAGACAACTAGTCTCTCAGCTTGACCTTATTCAAAATTTATTACCAGGCATGGTGGCTCATGCCTGTAATCCCGGCACTTTGGGAGGCTGAGGTGGGCAGATCATGAGGTCAGGAGTTTGAGACCAGCCTGGTCAACATGGTGAAACCCTGTTTCTACTTAAAATACAAAAATTAGCTGGGTGTGGTGGCATGCATCCGTAATCCCAACTACTCAGGAGGCTGAGGCAGGAGAATTGCTTGAACCCGGGCGGCAGAGGTTGCAGTGAGCTGAGATCAGGCCACTGCCCTCCAGCCTGGGGACAGAGCAAGACTCTGTTTCAAAAAACAAAACAAAACAAAAAACCCTTTTTAATGTATCCTTTGTACAGCACAATTTCTTAGGGTTGCATTTTTTAATCTATCAAAGACATTTATACTTGTCATTGTAACTCATAGGATTACAGAAAGGATAAAGAGATAATAGATGTGATAGTATTTTTAAATATTACAATGATGTTATCTATAGTCTGCACACAATAAAGCACCTCTTCTGAATTCTAACTCAAACCCACTCTTTCTGTGGAAATACTTGTGAGTTCAATGATCATCAGTCAAAACAGCCATTTTGGATTAATTCTCCCAGGTGGATATAGATCTTATGTCTACCATGTAACATAAGCAGTCATAAATGGTCATAACAGCCATTTTGGATTAATTCTCCTAGGTAAATACAGATCTTATATCTACCATTTGTGGTAGAGTGTATCACAAATTACATGGTGATATAGCATACACAAAGCAGACACTGGACAGGAGAGCTACAAAGATCAAAGAAAGGCAGAAAAGTAAAAACAAAACAAAACAAAAATACCAGCAAAGACAAAGTAAAAACAGGAAGGAAATCTCACCCTCAAGAAGACAAAAATAGGTAAGTTAAGAATAGTCTGCAATTATATGTATTCCCTGTTCACAAAGGACAAAAAGAGTGAAAACAGGCCATGATGAGGAATTTGGCTTACATATAAGAGAAAAATTTCTGGTAATGAAGGCTGCTAAGCATCCTCTACTAACAAAAGTATTCAGTTACTCCTTCCTGTGCAGTAGATGATGTATTCATTGATAGCAGGATTTTGTTGTATTCATCCTTGTTTCTACACCGTCCAGCATGGCACCTGCCCCTGTAGCCACTCAGTTAACATTGAGGACACAAATGTTCAAAGACTGAGAAGGAAGCACTACAGGGCAATCATTCTTGTTCCTTCTCCCATCAAGAAACCAGTTCCTTGATACTATGCAAGAAAAGGGGAACATTTCATTTACCCTTCTCCCTTTTCATACAAAACATACCAAGTATGAGAATGTCCTTGTTTTTCTGGATCGAGAGGTGATCCCCAAATAGCAAATGATCCTCTATATTATTATCTTTTGACAGTAGCTGAATGCAAAAAGCCCATCATCAACCAAAAACCTCCTGAACTTGTTTTATGTCTCATGATCTGTTCACAAAACTCGGGTCCAAATTTGTCAATAAACAGCAATCCTTGCTGCTATGTTCAGGAAAGTGATTAAGCGTTCAGGCTGTGTTGTATACTAGAAAGCCCAGAAATGGGCTAGTTCTGATCTTGCCGGTAACTGGCTATACAGTCTTAGGCACCACACTCAGAATCTCTTGGTCTGTTTCTCACTGCAAAATGGGACAATTAAACATGGTGCTCTCAATTCCATCACTCCAAGGTCCCAAATGGGGCACAAGGGTCTTTAAGAGGTACTGTAATTAGAAAAAAAGTTATTGCTCAAAGGGAAGATAAAAGCAAAAGCAATATTTCTTACATTTGTAACTTCTGTATTTTCAGCGACTTCTGAGTCCATTTAAAGTCTAAGTCCTATTCATTGTCTAAGGTGAAATGTTTTTGGCTTTGGGGGACTTAACTCCATCTTCTATATCCTCATTATAATGAGGCAAAAGTGGCAACACAACCAGCCTGGGCAATATAGGGAGACCCCAACTCTAAAAAAAATAAAATAAAGAAATAAATAAAAAAGAAAAATGGCAACATCAAAATGCATTAAAAAAGCAAAAAATAAGAAGTTAACTTCACTATCAAAATGACTTAAAGAAGTTGATGAAAAAACAAACAAACACACCAAACAGCAAAATTACAGTCTGTCAAATACAGTAATGTGTGAGGAACACACCATGGTTGAATTAGTTAAATGCAATTACTAGCAGGTCCAAGCAAACAGATGTCACCGAGTATAGAAATGATCATCTTGGCCGGGCACGGTGGCTCAAGCCTGTAATCCCAGCACTTTGGGAGGCGGAGACGGGTGGATCACGAGGTCAGGAGATCGAGACCATCCTGCCTAACACGGTGAAACCCCGTCTCTACTAAAAAAATACAAAAAACTAGCCCGGCGATGTGGCGGACGCCTGTAGTCCCAGCTACTCGGGAGGCTGAGGCAGGAGAATGGCGTGAACCCGGGAGGCGGAGCTTGCAGTGAGCTGAGATCCGGCCACTGCACTCCAGCCTGGGCGACAGAGCGAGACTCCGTCTCAAAAAAAAAAAAAAAAAAAAAAAAGAAATGATCATCTTAATTATGCCGCAATCCAAAACAAATTTTTTAGATGGAAGGAAACCACATTGCTCCAAAGAACAAACAGAAACATCAAAACTTTCTTTAGCTTTTGTAGGAATAAATTAGGCTAGCAAATACTTTTTTAATCTTAAACTTCTTCTGCCTAAAGGATTCAACATCACTAGAATAATCTAAAGCAGCCCTTCCTAACCCATTCCCCAAGCTCTAATGCGTTAAGGTATCTATTGTTGGTAATGAACTAATTTCTCTGTTTTGCATCTACAGTGGTACTTGTCATGTACCATTCCTTGAGAGAACTGAGAAAGTATCCACTTAAATACTTTTCTGGAATCCCAGTTCAGGAAGGCTGACTTAACAAATTTAGTACTCAGCACTTACAATTCACCTCTTCTCAGTAGTTTGTGGTTCTTATAAACCACAAAATATGGCATACTGACATAAATTGAGTAGGTATCTGCCTCTATAGATTTATCAAATAGTCTTACTGAATTTTCTTAAGCTTCAAATTATACACGAATGTGTATCTTTGTCATTTAGTTTTTGCTGGATTTTTTTTTTGGTAACTCGTCCAAAACTGGCTGACTTCCATAATAATACCTGAAACAATGATTATACCAATCAAAAAAAGTACATTATTTATTTTAAGTATTGTTATTCTGAAACTGCTTTCATGCATGGAAATTAAATTATTGATTCAGGCTGGGTACAGTGGCTCATGCCTGTAATCCCAGAGCTTTGAGATGTTGAGATGGGAAGATCACTTAAGGCCAGGGGTTCAAGATCAGCCTGGTCAACATAGCAAGACACAATCTCTCCAAAAAAAAAAAAAAAAATATATATATATATATATATATATATAAACCATTTTACAACCAACCCCCAATAAAATAATAGATCAAGGCAATAATTTAGCAATGGCTGAAAGCATCACAAAAGAAAGATTTTTTTATACCCTCTGATGTTTTAAAAGTATAAACTGCCACCTATAGAGTTGTCTACACACATGTGAAACAAAATTATTTAAATCTTCACACTATTGAACTGTTTACTCGAAGTTGGGTAAGATGGTACATTTAATGTTATATGCTTTTTACCACAATTTTTTAAAAATGACCTGAATCTGAAAAAATGACCTGAATCTGATCAACCCTTTGTAGCTAACTCCAAATTTATAGAAATTCAGGGGCCAGAGAAACATGTCCATTGACACTTTGGAGATATAATCAGTAAAATACAGACCATGAAGAAAGCTACAGAAAATGACCTGGATTTTTTAATAAAAACCAAAGAAAGAAAATTTTTAAAAAGAGATGAAGAGAGTTCGTGTCCTTTGTAGGGACATGGATGAGCTGGAAACCATCATTCTCAGCAAACTATTGCAAGAACAGAAAACCAAACACCACATGTTCTCACTCATAGGTGGGAACTGAACAATGAGATCACTTGGACTCAGGAAGGGGAACATCACACACTGGGGCCTGTCATGGGGTGGGGGGAGGGGGGAGGGATAGCATTAGGAGATATACCTAATATAAATGACAAGTTAATGGGTGCAGCACACCAACATGGCACATGTATACATATGTAACAAACCTGCATGTTGTGCACATGTACCCTAGAACTTAAAGTATAATTTAAAAAAAAAAAAAAAAAAGAATGCCCTTCCTGCAGGCAGGGCTGGCTTGATGGACATGCCAAAAAAAAAAAAAAAAAAAGAGATGAAGAGAAATCCTATACATATCAAGAGACTTAAGAGAAACATCAATTATAATGTAGACATCATTTGATCTTGATTCAGCAAAATACCAATTTAATAACAAAATTTATAAGACAATTGAAGTAATATAAACCCTGAGTGGCTATGACACTAAGGAATTAGTAAATTTTAGGTATGATAATCATAATATGGTTACATTTAAAGAGAGTCTTTGCCTTGGACAAAAATCTTTAGTGATTAATGATTGTATTGTCTGGAGTTCCTTGAAAACAATCAGGGGTAAGGACACAAAAGAAACAAAAATGTTATAAATGATCATTGTTTCAAGTTGAGTGATATATAAAAAGGAGCACACTATACTATTTTATCTGCTTTTTGCATATGTTTGAAAATTTTCACAACAAAATATTTGTTTTTGTCTTTTAAAAGGAAGAAATTGAGCCTAGTGCATAATTTGAATTAGCTTTGGTCCTAACAGCTTTATAACAATTTTTAAAACTGTTGATCTTAAAAAGCTCAATCTAAAGACAGTTGAAACTTGTGCTTTTCTTCTGCCATCCATGAAAATTATTTTTAATACCAATTAAGTTTCACATAATTGTGGCTTTTAGGGTAATATAAAGTTCAGTGCATCTCTTGCTACAACTGTCATACTTGGCACAACATTACTATTCAGTTTGTTCTTTCATGTGAAATGTTGGCCAAGCAATTTAGATAAATTTAATTTCATTTTAAAATTTATAAAGACATTGTTCAAATTTTCACTCATGCTTTCCACTTTCAAGGGTGAAGAAATGGCCAAATAAAAATGTTTCTATATCTTCTTTAAAACAGTTGTTAGGACAATGTCCGCACATTGCCTTGAGCTCTTTATATATGTTCCAAATAAGCATTTCTTTTTATAACTTAGTTCCAGAAAAAAAAAAAAAAAGTTGGTCTTCCCTGAGAGGGATAAATCCTTTTAATCATGCAATAAATAGTACAATAAATTTTCTTTATTTACCTAGTCTTCTAGGAATTCAAAGTTGAATTTAATTATTACTCTGTTTTTTAATGGTTCTCCGTCCCTCTTACGTGATTTAGTTATATTTTAGATTTTTATATGAATTATTTAGTGTAAAAATGTATTCTTTTAGAATTAGGAATAATATGTGTGATTGATTCTAAGATGCACATGTCATCCACTTTTTAACACCTCTGAAATTGGAATGTGTCTTACAATCAGCGTAGTTTTTCCAAAGCATTTTTTTCTTATTTAAAATTACATTAATAATGATGTGTCATATTTTATTGCAGCTTGGATTTGACATAATATTAAAATATCTTCAACAATTATTTTATAATATGAAAATACTGTAGTATTACAGCAGAACAGTAGAACTGGAAAACTAGGGATGGAATTACCCATATGAAGCACTTCAATTTATATACACACTGTATTTCTAAGAGCTGTTTCTCATGACCTCACTTTTTTATATTAATGAGGAATAAAGGAATTGAGCTTTGCTATATATAATTATTTGAAAATAGTTTGTATTCAGCTTATACTCTTTGTTTCAATAGAAAATGTTATGTAAAGTTCATATTTTAGCAACATCATCAATATGTATAATTCCAGAACCACGTGTCTGAGAAATATTATCTCAGATCCTAACAGTTCAACATAAGAAAGTGTATTGGATTAATGACTTCAAATAACCAATACTATCACTATCAGTTGACCACCCCACCACAAACCAACTATATCTCCCAGGGTAGAGAAGAATGAATGAATGAATGAATGAATAGTTCCAGTGTATGAAATCCTATAAAAAATTATTTCCAGAGTAGATTCTTGGAGCAAAGGGTTTGGGATTGGTATTAATTCCTACCTATTTTATGACCTAAATGAATCACCTTAGGCTTTTGCTCCATATAGATATGTTTCAGAAAGCATGGTTTGATCCAAATGTTAAGAATGTTATGGGAAGACCTGCTGGATTTGTGTTTGGGATACATGATAATATGTCTAATTGTCTTGTTATGCTAATATGCTAACCTATGAATTATGTGTTTCTCAGTTTCATGGAAGAACTCAAGGGCCACCCATGCTTAGAAGATCTCACCAGCCACTCTTCACTCAGGGATTTTTTGAATTTTTCCAATTCTTACAGCACTTGTCATTTCTATCACCTTCTTGCATTTATTCAAACTTTTCCTCGTGGCTTTGACTATAAAGAGGGAAAGCACAGTAGGACCTGGTGGTTAAGGACAAGGGCTTTAGAGACCGAAATTTGAATTGTGGCTCTACTTTTAGCTGTGTGACTTAGGACAATCCCTTAATCAATCTGGACATCAGTATTTTCATTCATAAAATCAGGATGACATCCATCTTCTAGGTATGTTGCAAAAATTCAATTAGAACATGTATAAAGAACATGGCACAGTGTCAGGATCATTATTATTATTAGCACTTTGATTAACCTCTGCCAAGAGCCACATGGACAACATGGTGGCCCAAATCTCACTGTGAGAAAAAATAAGCCATCGGCAGAAAACCCCGGGACTGGAAGGTGGTAGACTGTCTTCTATTTCAGTAACTGAGCGTCTAGCTACTCTGTACCCTAAAGCATTGTGCAAGTTATTGGGAATAGAGAGGAGTATATGGAATAGTTTCTACCTTTGAAGAGCTTATAGCCTTTTATTTTTAGCCACAAATAAAAAACCAGTGGTAAATAAACAAGGGAGAAGGAACAAATCTTCCATGCAGAAGAATTCTCTCTCTCTCTCTCTCTCTCTATATATATATATAGAGAGAGAGAGAGAGAGAGACCAACAACAAACATATAAAAACTTCAGAGGCAGAGTCATACCTAGGTAACAACAGGACAGAGACAGAGCCTATATAAACTAAGAGTTTTATATATATATATATATATATATATATATATATATATATATATAATTTTTTTTTTTTTTTTTTTTGAGACAGGGTCTTCCTGTTCCCCAGACTGGAGTGCAGTGGTGCGATTATGGCTCACCACAGCCTTGACCTCCTGGGCTCAAGCAATCCTCCTGCCTCAGCACCCCGTGTAGCAGGGACCACAGGCACATACCACCATGCCTTGCTAATTTTTTAAATGTTTTGACAAAAAAAAATTTGTAACAATGTGAGACTCAGTCTCATTTTGTTGCCCAGGCTGGTCTCAATCTACTGATCCCAAGTGATCCTCTCATCTAGGCCTCTCAAAGTGCTGGGATAACAGGTGTGAGCCACCACACCTGGCCAGGATTCTCAATAATTTATGTAGATATTCTGTTCTCAAAGAAGTTGAGCATAATTCTCCACTCTTAAGGGTAAGCTTCTTAAGCCCTTAACTTGGCGGGCTGTGATGGCTTACACCTGTAATCCTAGCACTTTGGGAGGCCAAGGCAGGAGGATTGCTTGAGCCCAGGAGTTGGAGACCAGCCTGAGCAACATGGCAAAAACCCTGTCTCTAAAAAATAAATACAGAAGAATTAGCTGGGGGTAGTGGCATGTGCCTGAGTCCTAACTACTTGCGAGGCTGAGGTTGGAGGATCGCTTGAGCCCAGAAGTTCGAGGCTGCATTGAGCCGAGATTGTACCACTGTTCCCCACCTGGGTGACAGATGAGACTCTGTCTCAACAAGCAAACAAACAAACAAAAAATAATAATAAGTCATGTCAATAGTATATACCCTTGACATGGTGTGATAAGAATGTCATTTTACCTCTGTGGTCTTTCTCCTAAAAACAATAACCCTGTTCTAATAATGAGAAAAACATCAGGCAAATCCCAATTGAAGAACATTCTACAAAACAGCAGACCAGTACTCCTCAAAACTGTGAAGGTCATCAAACAAGGAAAATCTGAGAAAGTGTCACAGCTAAGAGGAGCCTAATGAGACATGATGACTAAATATAATATGGTATCTGGATGAGATTCTAAGACAGAGAAAAGATATTAGGTGAAAAATAAGGAAATCTGGGCAGGCACAGTGCCTCACACCTATAATTCCAGCATTTTAGGAGCCTAGGTAGGCGGATCACCTGAGGTCAGGAGTGCGAGACCAGTTTGGCCAACATGGTAAAACCCTGTCTCTACTAAAAATACAACAACAACAAAAAAATTAGTCGGGTGTGGTGGCACATGCCTGTAATCCCAGCTACTCGGCAGGCTGAGGCAGGAGAATCGCTTGAACCTGAGAGATGGAGGTTGCATTGAGCCGAGATCACACTACTGCACTCCAGCCTGGGTGACAGAGTAAGACTCCATCTCAAAAAAAAAAAAAAAAAGGAAATCTGAATAAAATATGGACTTCACTTAATAATGTATCAGTATTGGTTTGTTAATTGTGACAACTGTACAATACTAGTAGAAGATGTTAATAACAGGGGAAATTAGGTGTGGAAACTGTTACTATCTTACTAATTTTTCTGTAAACATAAAACTTCTAAAATAAGCTTTAAAAAATCAATATAAGGTACTAAATGTCAAGACAGAATGTGATTGATTCATTCATCCAACAAGTATTTCTTGAGTACATACAGTGTGCTAGACAGTTTTCTTGGGACTAGGGGTGCAGCAATGAACCCCTAGTAGAAGGTAGAAAGATCCTTGCCTTTGATGAGTTTACACGAGATAAATGCCAAGCCTTGCAGAACTGATTTATGTTTCCCATCACAACTTCCTCTCTTAGGAAGGAAGTCCTAGTGGCACTCCAGTGACAATGTGACCTCATTACTTCTTGTTAAATAAGGGACAAACATGAGCCAGGCCATAGTTTAGCAGTGAGAGGTGAATAAAAAGACACTTTGAGTAAGAAAGGATAAGTCCTGGGACAGCTGGGAGCCAGCTGGCACAGCCAGTGTTTCCTAATGCCTCCCACACCCTGGAAGACAGCACAGCTCCCAGAGCCTATATATACCCAGGGAGCACTTGCCAGTCACAGAATGTGACCGAGGAACGTCTCTTCCAATCGCTGGTCTAATCCCCTTCACTTCATAGGAAAAGAAACTGAGATCTCATAGTCACAGGGGTATCTCTGAATTAACTTTTTAATTTTCACTCCTCTGAGGCTGTAGACATTTATTCTCCTGCTAGACATCATCAAAAATGGAAAGGCTAGACAAATATACTTGCTTAGCATAAGATGTGAACAACAGAAAAGAATTAGAAGAACTAGATATAGAATAAACATCAGTGTGGGTTTAATAATATAGGTGATAAGAGTTCCCAAGCTGCTTCTGCTCTATAATCAATCATAGGAACTTAAAGGATACCGCAGGATAAATGTACACTTCCTAAAAGTGAACAAACTCACTTTAAGGCAGGGATTCCCAACTCCCTGACCACAGGTGGGTACCGGTCTGTGGCCTGTTAGCAACTGGGCAGCACAGCAGGAGGTGAGCAGTGGATGGGCCAGTGAGCATTACCACCTCCTGTCAGATCAGCAGTGGCATTAGATTCTCACAGAAGCTCGAACCCTGTTGTAAACTGCATATGTGAGGGATCTAGGTTGCGCATTCTTTTTAAGAATCTAATGCCTGATAATCTGAGGTGGAACAGTTTCATCTCAAAACCATCCTCCCCCCACCAACCAACCCCGTGGAAAAATTGTCACCCATGGAACCAGTTCCTGGTGCCAAAAAGGTTGGGGGCAGCTGCTTTAAGGCCACCATAATCGAAATAAAACCAAGTTGCTATGCATTACATTGACCAAGTAAAAGTTTACAGGGGAGCTTAAATGGCATAGAGGATAGAACAGGACTGATACTCCTTTAAAAGGTAAAAAAGAAGTAAAAAAGACCAACAACAAACATATAAAAACTTCAGAGGCAGAGTCATACCTAGGTAACAACAGGACAGAGACAGAGCCTATATAAACTAAGAGTTTTATATATGTAAGCACACGCCAAATCCCATCAGTAACTATGCCATCCTTAAGAAACTCGTTTAGGCCATCACAGCATCCTGAAGCCTGAAGATGCCACCCAGGTATCAGTTTTAGAGGCAGCTTATTTCCCTAACAATGCCAGCCCATTCTGCACAAAGTCAGAAATGTGACTGTGCAGCATGCCCAGGGAAAATTACTTTTGAAATTGAGTTTTCAATCTTTTTGTTAGGGATTTTTAAATAACCACAGGACAGAAAATGCTTCCATTATTTTTATCAAGGGAATACAGTAGGCATATTAAAGGTGGATTTTCATGAAAAGATAATGAAAGAAGAATGAAATATTAGAAGGATTAGCTTAACCTCTACCACTGAGCACCCTGGACTGCACATCAGAATCACCTGGAGAGCTTTTAAAAATTCTAATGCCCTGGCCCCAGCCCAGACCAATTATATGAAAATCTCTGGGGTGGGACCCAGGCATGAGTATTTTTAAAGCTCTCCAGGTAGTTTCAATGTGCAGCCCAGACAGGAATCCACTGATCTACAGGGAGTTTGTCTAAATTTTGAATATCAAATACTTCCCATTAAAGCAGGAGAAAATCAGGCACAGTGGCTCATGCCTATAATCCCCACATTTGGGGAGGCCCAGGTGGGAGGATCACATGAGGTGAGGAGTTTGAGACCAGCCTGGACAAATAGTGAGACTATTTCTCTACACAAAATTTAAAAATGAGCCAGGCATAGTGGTGTGCACCTGTAGTCCCGCTACTCAGGAGGGTGAGGTGGGAGGATCTCTTGAGCACAGGAGTTTGAGGCTGCAGTGAGCGTTGATTGTGCCACTACACTCCAGCCTGGATGACAGAGTGAGAATAAGTCTCTAAAAAAAATAAAAATAAAAATATAATAAGATTAAAATAAATTAAAAAATAATGAGGCCAGGCCTCACGCCTGTAGTCCCAGCACTTTGGGAGGCCAAGGCAGGTGGATCACCTGAGGTCAGGAGTTCGAGACCAGCCTTGCCAACATAGTGAAACCCATCTCTACTAAAAATACAAAATTAGCAGGGTGTGGTGGCACACACCTGTAGTCCCAGCTACTCAGGATGCTGAGGAACAAGAATTGCTTGAACCTGGGAGACAGAGGTAGGAGTGAGCCAAGATAGCGCCATTGCACCCCAGCCTGGGAGACAAGAGCGAAACTCCATCTCAAATAAAATAAAATAAAATAAAATATTTAAAAAAATAATAAAGCAGGATTAACCAGGCATCCTAGGAGTATAATTACCCTACAATATCACCCAATTGAATACAAAACTCTGTCATTTTAGCATTTTGTCTTTTTAAGTCAAATATACCTAGATTTGACTCTCTTCAGATATTTCCAAAAGAGTCAATTACCTCTTAAATTCAGATATTTGTCTTTAATATACTTATGGTGAGCATGAACTACAAACTAGTTAAGAATGAGAGTCTAAACCCCACTCTTTCACTCTCCTTGGTTGGCCTTACCAAAAAGAAAAAAAATAATAAAGACAGAGTAACTTCTCTTAAATGTTTCAAAACAAAATAATTAAGATGAATCTGGGTAAACAATCATGAAACTCAGTGAGGTATTTCCTTTATTTTTAATGGTTACAGACTCAGAGTCTGTCATGGAAATAGCTGCATAGTTTTGACTCTGCCTAATCGCTCAGTGAAATTACATCACAGGAGGGCGCCTGTGCCTTGTGGGGGCTCTGAACAACATGTACCCCTTTGGCCATTTGGGACCTGCCTGCTGAGCTGTGAAGTGGCAGGTTTTTTTCCAGTGTACGGACTCTTCCTAATTATATAGCATCATGACAATTTGTGCAGCCTAATTAGGGGAGGTTATCCAACCCTGATTGAGGACACTCAATAAACAATAATGAAAAAGACAGCTTTAATTGTCCTGAGGCTTGAAATTTCTCCCACGGAAAATATCAGGGGCAGTGGCTAGATGACTGGATTGCTAAGAAAAGGGTAATTCTCTCTACCAGGGAAGGGAGTAAATCTTGAAAGCAGCCATGAAAATAAACATCAAAAAACCTCCCAGCCCTCAAATGTTATTTGGTCTCTTTCCCTCCAAAAGACATTCAGGTAGTAAAGGGAATGAAATCAACACTCCTTAGTTGCCTGATAGAAATACTAAGTCATTCCAATCAGAAAGAGAGTTGTAATTAAGACTACTACACTAGCTGACTTCCAGGTGATGGTGGTGTATTTGTTTCTCAGTATAAAATGGCATGGGAATACTTTTCAACAATAAAAAGAAAGGAAGTACTCTTCTACAATGCCTCACGGATGAACCTCAAAAACATTCTGTGCAGAGAAGGAAGCCCCACAAAGTATAATTCCATCTATAAGAAACGACCGCTAAGGCAAATCTATAGAGACAGGAAATCGGTTAGTGTTTGCCTAGGACTAGGAGTGGGAGAAGAGATTGACAATGGCGAGGAGGGATCCTTTTGGGGAGGATGAACCTGTTCTGAAATTGGCTTGTGGTGATGGTTGTACAGCTCTGCAAATTTACTAAACATCATTGAATTGTACACTCAAAATGGATGGATTTTATGGCATGTAAATTGTAACTAAATAAGGCTATTTGAAAAAAGTTGATATTGTACCAGGAAGTTAGCGTCTAGGCCTGGGTCTGGTTCTTCGGCTGCCATGCAGGTTGCCTGTCACTAACACTCCTCAAGAATTCTGCTCCGTCTCCATTTCCATTTGTAAAACGTTAGCGGGATGGTGCGGGGAGAAGAACACATTATCAAATCTGAGATTCTGTGTAGTCACAAAACACCAAGTCTGGGAATTTGGAAAGGCAATCAGGCGTAAATTATCTCCTGAGGTGAAAAAGAAGCAAAGGTACCGGCTGCCGGGGTCTGGGCCACCTCACACGCGTGGCTTTAGGCAGGAGCGCAAATGGAACCACTGGGGAAAGTAGGACTCCAGCAGAAACGAAGGCCAAAGGCCGAATCCCTAAGGTCCAACGAGCTAGCAGTCAGTTGACAGGGTTTCTAACGAAAACGCGGCATGCGTTTACCAAACCTAGGGTGGTTTTACTTCAGAAGTAGGAACTCCGTTTCCACCAGAGCACCAAGATGGGAAGTTCGGTTCTCAGGCCGCGCGGATTTGGCAGCTATCAGAAGCCCCGGGCCTCGGGGGGTAGTGGGTGGGAAGTGGGGGGTGGGAGGGCCTGGGTAGCTGCCACCGCTGCCTCAACAGCCCTGGTCCCCGCAGAGCCGGGCTGGCAAGGCCGCTGCTCCCGCCGTCGGGGCCGCCGGCCTTCCGCACTCGTTGAGACGCCGGCGCGGGGACCTTCGTGCCCCCTCTAGGGACCCGCGCCGCGTCCAGGTGGCCAAGCCCGCGCTGCTGGAGGAGGCGCCTCTGCGCCGGCCTCACCCCGGGGCCGGCAGGGGGCGAAGGCGGAGCTGGAAGGTCGCCGCCCGGCCCCGGGGGATCGGCTCCCGCGCCCTCCCGCGCCCCCCGCACAGTGCTCATGCGCGCGGCCCAGCCTTTATAGCGGCCACGGGTGCCGTGGCTTCCGCACTCGGGCGCAGCCGGGTGGATCTCGCACAGGTGCGGAGCCCCGGGCGGCGGGCGCGGGTGAGAGGGATCCCTGACGCCTCTGTCCCTGTTTCTTTGTCGCTCCTAGCCTGTCTGTCTTCGTATTGGCGCCCCCGCCTCCCCGCGGTGCGGGGTTGCACACCGATCCTGGGTTTGGTTCGATTTGCCGCCGAGGCGCCTCCTCCAGACCTAGAGGGGCACTGGCCTGGAGCAGCGGGTCGTCGGTGTCTTCTCTCCTCTGCGCCGCGCCCGGGGGTCCGAGGGGTGCGGGGCTCTGAGGTGACGCGCGGGGCCTCCCGCACCCTGGCCTTGCCCGCATTCTCCCTCTCTCCCAGGTCTAAGCAGCCTCTCAGTCACCATGTCCGCAGCCTGGATCCCGGCTCTCAGCCTTGGTGGGTGCGCGCCCCTGACGACCCCGTCCCCTTGCTCCGCTGGGTGGAGGCTGGAGCCAGCCCTCGCGCTTTTCTCTTCGCAGGTGTGTGTCTGCTGCTGCTGCCGGGGCCCGCGGGCAGCGAGGGAGCCGGTGAGTCGGGGAGTTGGGGTGCGTCCAGGCGGTCGCAGGGGCTGAGCCCCCGGGTACAAACGGGACTCAGATCCAGCCCCCTGGGCATCGGCCAGAGAGCCCGAGATGGAAGGCGCGGAGGTTGGAGCCGCCGCGTGGCGCGCCCGCGTTAACCCCTGCAGCCGATCTGCTCTTGCTCACCTGTTTCTCCCATGGTAGGGGGCCTCTGGGGTCCGGTGGGGGGACGTTCTCCTAGAGCATTAGGAAGAACGCCTCCTCCAGTCCCACCCACAGCTCCAGACCCCGGGCCCGCCGAGCGCCGGCAGCAGGAGGTCAAGGAAGGAGGACTCCTTGAGCCTCACAGAGGCGCACCCGTCCCGGGCTCCGCTGCATTTGGGGTGGAGGAGAAGCCGCCCAGACCCGACTTGAGGTTGCCGTAGCGGAGAGAGAGGGGGGCGAACGTTGCTGTCCCACCTTGTTTGACTCGCTAGCTATGTTTCTAGGTGTAACCCCTATAATCAGAAGCACTTGCGGTCTCATTCTACACGTGAGAGTCTAAAAAGTTTGTACCACGTGTGGAGGTCCGGGTATGGGCGTGTGGTTTGGTGTATTTTCTACAGTGTAAAAGGCAACGCTTTCCTAAGAGCTACCGTTTGTTTTCCTTGAAAGTAGGAATGAGGGTAAGTATCCCACATGGCTGTGTTTTTCCCGCTCCACTTAACAAAAGTCAGTGTTCGCAACTAAAGGCGGTAGGTCTCGGCACCGGATTCTGATGCCGCCCCCACCTCAGCGGAAAATGGGAGGAAGGATTAAGGCTGTTTGATGATAGGTATGAGGCTGTTTGAGGGTAAGGATTTTAACCTCTCAGCTCTTCAGACTGTTTCAGAGCTAAGAAATGGGCATTGCGCCTGCATCCTTCCTTCTCTTCCATGGAATGTAAAGTCCAGGGTACCTGTCACCACAAAGGGCACAGAGGAGGGTGTTTTTCACAGGCAAGGTACTCAGTTGAACAGTATGACCAGAAAGTATTCCTCTGCCCTGGAAAAAAGGTTTTTGAAATGAATACATGTTTTAGAAAGGTTTGGATAACTACAATTTCCCATGTTTGAAAAATAGCATTTAATAACATTAATCTCAATTTAGTATCGACAGTAAATTCACAGATTAACGTGTTGTATTATGTTGTTACTTGATGCCAAGAGCTTGTCTCTTCCTAGCATCATTTATGGTAAAAACTTTGATTCTTTGTTAGGTTGACAGTGTAAAACTTGAGAATATTAACAGTGCTTTCTAAAAATGCATTCACTCCTTGATAAATCTCTTTGGACAGATCTGGAGCAGAAATAATCAGGTTCAATTAAGATAAAAATGCTCTATTCTGAAGGGATTCACTTTTCTGTTTTCTGTCCTTCGGGAGTTGTAGAATGTTGTTTGGGCAAATTAACCCCACGGCTTTAATTTTCTCATCTATAAGATGAACAATCGAGTTAAATAACTTTCTGTGAATCTAAACATCTTTTTGTTGGTTCCCTTAATGTGTGATTTTAAGGATCTGCATTTGTAGGCTAAGATAAATGGTCCTATGCAGGAAAGGATGGCTTTGATTTGTGCACATGTCTATGAAAATGTTCCACAAAGGTTCGATCCAGATTTACTATTTTTACCTCAAGCAACTATGTACACAGTGTAATCACAGTTGAGATTTAAAAAAATTTTTTTTCCTTCTCGAGACAAGATCTTATTCTGTCACCCAGGATGGAGTGCAGTGATGCAATCATAGCTCACGGTAAGCTCGAACTCCTGGGCTCAAGCAATCCTCCCACCTCAGCCTCTCAGTAGCTGAGAGTACAGGCATACACCACCACGTGTGGCCATTTAAAAAAATTTTTTTCTTTTTTTTAGAAGAGATGAAGTCTCGCTATGTTGTCCAGGTTGGTCTTGAGCTCCTGGACTCAAGCAGATCCTCTTGTCTTGGCCTGCTAAAGTGCTGGGATTATAGGCATGAGTCACCAAGCCCAGCCAAGATTTTTTGTATTTCTATAGTTAATAAGTATTAAATGACCTTTATTTTCTACTTCAGATATAGTTCCAATTATATATTTCCAACCTGATTAAGAACTGAGAAGCCAGGCACAGTGGCACACCTGTAATCCCAGCTACTAAGGAGGTAGAGATGGATCACTTGAGCTCGGGAATTTGAGCCTAGCTTGGGCAACTTGGCAAGTCCCCATTTCAAAAACAAAAACAAAATAAAAACCCAGAACTTTCACATTAGACTTTTACAGTGGCTGGGGACTATATTAAATTGGAAAACAACCTTGTGGTTTGCCAAAATCCGGAATGGTATGGAATGGTATATAAGTCAATATTCATAACTAGAAGAGTAGAAATTAGGGAAGTAAAACTTAAATCTCACACGGTAGTCTCCCCACCACTATGCCCCAAGAAGTCCTAAGAATGCTTACAATATTATCTCCTTTCTCTTCAGCTCCCATTGCTATCACGTGTTTTACCAGAGGCTTGGACATCAGGAAAGAGAAAGCTGATGTCCTCTGCCCAGGGGGCTGCCCTCTTGAGGAATTCTCTGTGTATGGGAACATAGTATATGCTTCTGTATCGAGCATATGTGGGGCTGCTGTCCACAGGTAAGCCCAAACACACCAGGGTGGGAGAGAAATGCAAACATGATTATTTCCTTTCCTGCTTTAGCCATCTGGATCCCTTTCTTCCCTGCATTCTTTCTTTTGGTGCCATTGTGGCCATAGAAAATGGATATATTTTCAAGGTTCTCCTGGATATACTTGAAACACGAAATACACATGGAAAGCTTTCTCACAAAAGGCAAATTGCATTACTTCTTGATGGCTAGATTGCTGTGATTCCAAAACATTCCTAATCATGTGATATGTTACTGAGTTATTACTATGTGCCAGCTATTGTTTTAACTTCCACCACAACTTGACCAGATAGGTAGAATTTTACTCCAGTTACAGATAAAGAAACTGAACTCAGAGAGTTGTCAAGTATCTTGCCCCAGGTGACTATTGTTAGCAAGTGCCAAGCTATCCTGTAGTAGAATAGCCAGTATAATACTCCTAAAAACAGTCAGTCCAAGGGCAGTAGTTAAAGAGAGTATCTTAGGAAAATTGTTTGGTGCTCTGAATTTCTAAGTTGTAGGTAACAGGATATTACAAATGTGTTCTTATCAACACTTAGGAAGTTCGACAGCACAAAACGATTTTTTTCCAGGCAAATTTTGCTCTTGTGTAAGCAAGTTTTTAAAAGGCTAGCAGCAGCTGGGAGTGGTGGCTCATGCCTGTAATCCCACCACTTTGGGAGGCTGAGGCAGGCAGATCACTTGAGGTCAGGAGTTCAAGACTTAGATAACATAGTGAAACCCTGTCTCTACTAAAAGTACAAAAATTAGCCAGGCGTGGTGATGCACGCCTGTAAATCCCAGCTACTTGGGAGGCTAAGGCAGGAGAATCGCAGCCCGGGAGGTGGAGGTTGCAGTGAACCGAGATCACGCCACTGCACTCCAGCCTGGGCTACAGAGCGAGACTCCATCAAATAAATAAATAAATAAATAAACAAACAAAATAAGCAGAATCTTTTGATGACTTCCCTGATGAGCTATTTTCTTGATTAATCAAAGCAATAGATACAACATGGCACTATAAGTCAGTGGGATGCCCTGAAAAAAGTGTGGATAGCATCTCAGCTGCTATTCTTGTGTTGCAGGGGAGTAATCAGCAACTCAGGGGGACCTGTACGAGTCTACAGCCTACCTGGCCGAGAAAACTATTCCTCAGTAGATGCCAATGGCATCCAGTCTCAAATGCTTTCTAGATGGTCTGCTTCTTTCACAGTAACTAGTAGGTATAATTACTGTTCTCATCCTGTAATATTCTCCCACCCCCCAAAAGTTTTCTGCTTTTTTTAGCTCAGCCTCTTTAACCTTGATGGAAAAACCTGTGATCAAGACTGAAGTTGACCTATAGAGGTAAACTGTAGGTTAGACTGAGGGGTCAAGTACCCACTGAAGCCAAATATGGGTGAATAGAAGACAATCTTACTGGCAGATGATGGCAATAGAAACTTGAATTATCTGCTGTCAGAATGCCCGGACACTTACCAAGGAACTGAAAAACTACTGAATTCATTTTTGATGATCCTTTGAAGATATAATGGATAAGCATTTTGGTTCTCTGAAATTAGCATGCAGTAGGATGTTTGTAACTACAATCACCATTACCCTGTTACATTTGTCATCGTAGAGAGCCCTAAATTAGATTCATAATACTTTGGTAAAGAAGGAAAAGGAAAAAGTAAGCTTATTTTTATTTTAACAGAAGGCAAAAGTAGTACACAGGAGGCCACAGGACAAGCTGTGTCCACAGCACATCCACCAACAGGTATGAACTATGAAACCTATCTCCTAGTTGCCAGCACAGCATTTGGAAGTTATGAATAAATGTGTTGTTGGTAGAAGCTTTGCTTAAAGAAAGTTGGTATTAAAGAGAAACAAAGCAAATGTCTTAAGTTTACTGGTATATTACATATAGAAACATTCAATTTTATGTACATATTTTAAAGACAGGGTCTCCTTCTATTGCTCAGGCTGGAGTGCAGTGGTGCAATCATAGCTCACTGCAGCCTTAAACTCCTAGACTCAAGCAACCTTCTCACCTTGGCCTCCTGAGTAGGTGGTACTACAGGCACATGCCACCACATCCAGCTAATTTTTTTACTTTTTTGTAGAGACAGAGGACTAGCTATGATGCCCAGGCTGGTTTGAACTCCTGACCTCATGCAGTCCTCCCACTTCAGCCTCCCAAAGTTCAGGGATTACAGGCATGAGCCACTGCAGCCAGCCTAATAATTCTCTTAAAGTCCTATTTTCTCCCAGATTTGATAAACCACACCTCAGAACTGGTCAAATACCATGAACTTCCAGTTCCGTTTGCTTCATTAAATTCCTTTAATTACTGCACTGTCATGTGAATAAGGAATGTGTGTCTATTATAAGAAATAGGGCCGGGCGTGGTGGCTCACGCCTGTAATCCCAGCACTTTGGGAGGCCGAGGCGAGAGGATCACGAGGTCAGGAGATCCAGACCATCCTGGCCAACACAGTGAAACCCCATCTCTGCTAAAAATACAAAAAATTAGCCGGGCGAGGTGGCAGGCGCCTGTAGTCCCAGCTACTCGGGAGGCTGAGACAGGAGAATGGCGTGAACCCGGGAGGCGGAGCTTGCAGTGAGCCAAGATCGCGCCATTGCGCTCCAGCCTGGGTGATGAGCAAGACTCCATCTCAAAAAAAAAAAAAAAAAAAAAAAGAAATAGCCAGGGAACCCCTTTTGTATGACTATGGCAGTTTTAAAGTCAAAGATATTAAGAACATTAGGATCTAATGTTGAGTTCCTGCCTCACCTGTGGGTTTGGGATCAAAGTCCTGGATTAGAGGCATATCAAATATGTAGGCCTACATACTGATTTGTTTATTTGTTGAGTCATTGCTTTCCCTAGTCCAGAAAATCCTGAGGAAATTAAATTTTTTGAAAAAGTCCTTTCGAGAATGGCACTCTGTTGTTATGGGCTTCTCCCCATGTGGGTTTCTTGCTATGTAACTGTCTTTTGTTAATGCCAAGTGCATCTTTTATTTCAGGTAAACGACTAAAGAAAACACCTGAGAAGAAAACTGGCAATAAAGGTAAGAATCAAGATCTCCATTTGGGAAGGCAGCATTTTCCCTCCCTCCTCCTGAGACTGCTAACGAGGGGACTGGTTTGGTTGTTCACAGATTGTAAAGCAGACATTGCATTTCTGATTGATGGAAGCTTTAACATTGGGCAGCGCCGATTTAATTTACAGAAGAATTTTGTTGGAAAAGTGGCTCTAATGTTGGGAATTGGAACAGAAGGACCACATGTGGGTCTTGTTCAAGCCAGGTACCAACCTTGTTAAAATGGGAGATTTTTTAAAAATTATGTATTTATTTTGTAATTGACACATAATAATTATATATACTTATGGGGTACATAGTAATGGTTTCATACATACAATGTATAGTGATCAAATCAGAGCAATTAGCATATCCATCACCTCAAACATTGATCACTTCTTTGTGTTGGATACATTCAAAATCAAATGAGGCTGGGCGCAGTGGCTCATGCCTGTAATCTCAGCACTTTGGAGGCCAAGGTGGGTGTGTGGATCACCTGAGGTCAGGAGTTTGAAACCAGCCTGGCCAACATGTGAAACCCAGTCTCTACTAAAAATACAAAAATTACCCAGACGTGGTGGCATGCGCCTGTAATCCTAGCTACTTGGGAGGCTGAGGCAGGAGAATCACTTGAACTCGGGAAACAGAGGTTGCAGTGAGCTAAGATTGCACCACTGCACTCCAACCTGGGCAACAGAGAGACTATGTCTCAAAAATAAATAAATAAATAAATAAATAAATAAATAAATAAATAAATAAATAAAATGAGAGGCGATTTCAATGATGTCTTGAATGATGACAAATGATCAATCCTTTTAGTGGGTACATGTCAATTCAGTATAAACATTTTGAGTTATGGAAACACTGGATTCCTAAACTGTAAGTTCAGGATCTAAGACTGCCTGGGCAGACTGAGTAGTTCTGAGTGCCTTCTTTTTGGAATAAAAGAATTTAGAAAACTGTGCGCTATCTATATAAGAACAAGAAGGTAGATTGGAGAGTCCTGTTGCTTACACAAGTCACCTCTGCTTATCTACTCTGCTCAATTCCTAATTTCTCTTTTCTGAAGGAAGAAGCAGTGATATGTCTATTCCACCTCCCTATTCTGTTATGCTTTTTAGCTCTTTCCATATTCTCTTGGTTGGTGATCTGAAGCATGACCTTTCTATTTTATTCATTTAAAAATTGTATTAATTGCTGGCCAGGCAGTGGCTCACGCCTGTAATCCCAGCACTTTGGGAAGCCGAGGCAGGCAGATCATGAGGTCAGGAGATTGAGACCATCCTGGCTAACATGGTGAAACCCCTTCTCTACTAAAAATACAAAAAAAATTAGTCAGGAGTACTGGCGGGCGCCTGTAGTCCCAGCTACTCGGGAGGCTGAGGCAGGAGAATGGCATGAACCTGGGAAGTGGGGCTTGCAGTGAGCCGAGATCACGCCACTGCACTCCAGCCTGGGTGACAGAGCAAGACTCTGTTTCAAACAAACAAACAAAAAATATATATTTAGCTTTTAGAATATAGAATATGCTTATTGTAGAAAGCTTGAAAATACATAAAGCACAAAAAAAGAAATTCCCTAAATCATATGCCCTAGAGATAATTACTATAAAATGTTTTATTTCCCTTCAGTACTTTTTTTTTTTTTTTTTCTTTTGAGATGGAGTTTTGCTCTGTCAACGAGGCTGGAATGCATTGGCGCGATCTCTGCTCACTACAACCTCCACCTCCCAGGTTCAAGCGATTCTCCTGCCTCAGCCTCCTGAGTAGCTGGGATTACAGGTGTGCACTACCATGCCTGGCTAATTTTTGTATTTTTAGTAAAGACAAGGTTTCACCATGTTGGCTAGAACTCCTAACCTCAGGTGATCCACCTGCCTCGGCCTCCCAAAGTACTAGGATTACAGGTGTGAGCCACCACGCCTGGCCCCTTCAGTATTTTAAGGAAATATTTGACTGTATTATTTTTTAAAAGCTCAGACTATAAAAAATGCCTTACATCCTGTTTTTTTCATCCTTTAGTATTTTGAGCATTTTCTCATAAATATTCATCAAAAATATTTCATAATATTCCTCTGCATAATTATTTAGCCATTCTTTTGTTTTTTCACTACATTACACACTACACTGTGATGAACATCCTTATATTATCTTTGTGCCCATCTCTGATTATTTTATCACATTAGATTTCTACAAGTGAGGTTCTGACTTAAAGCCTCTGATATAAATAGTGAAATTGAGCCATGCACAGTGGCTCATGCTTGTAGTGCCAGCTGCTCAGGAGGCTGAGGTGTGAGGATCTCAAGCCCAGGAGTTCAAGGCTGCAGAGAGCTATGATGGCACCACTACACTCCAGCCTGGACAACAGAGCAAGACCCCATCTCTAAAAAAACAAATAAATAGCAAAATTGCTTCCTAGAAAGGTGAACTAGTTTAAATTACTATCAGCAGTGTATAAGGATGTATAAACAATGCTATTACAAATATTAATTTGCATTTCATCTATGTTATTTTTTACAAGTGGCTCTGCTCTTAGTTTAGATAGAATTTTTTTGGCATGAGAAGAAAATTTAACTCTTTTTACATAATTTAACCATTTGTCTCTCACCCTTAAAAAAATGGGTTCCTTGGCCGGGCGCGGTGGCTCAAGCCTGTAATCCCAGCACTTTGGGAGGCCGAGACGGGCGGATCACGAGGTCAGGAGATCGAGACCATCCTGGCTAACACGGTGAAACCCCGTCTCTACTAAAAAATACAAAAAAAAAACTAGCCGGGCGAGGTGGCGGGCGCCTGTAGTCCCAGCTACTCGGGAGGCTGAGGCAGGAGAATGGCGTAAACCCGGGAGGCGGAGCTTGCAGTGAGCTGAGATCCGGCCACTGCACTCCAGCCTGGGCGGCAGAGCGAGACTCCGTCTCAAAAAAAAAAAAAAAAAAAAAAAAAATGGGTTCCTTGTTTCATTGACTTATAGTATCATATTTATACCTAAGTTTGAGCAAGTCTATTTCTTTGATTCATATGCTAATCTTTACATATTTTTTCTGCACTTCTTTAATTATCATAGTTTTCTTGCACATTTTAACATCCCATGAGGCAAATTCCCCTGCAATACTTTTTGTCTGATACTTTTTTCTGACTATTTTGACCCAATTCTTTTTGAAGATCAATGCTTCATTACCTTGTAGACTCATACAAAGACTAGCTTCTTGTAACTTCCTGGTTTGTAGTTTTTCTGTTTCAGAAAGACCATTAGAATAGATAAACCCTGTCAAGTTTATATGTAAGTCAAAGGACAGAACATATCATTAAGGATACAAAAACGAGACTAATTTCCTAAGTCATAATCTGGATAGTTGAAAAGTGACCACAAGTGAAAAGGTTTTCAACCCATGGAATCTGATTTTATGACCCAATATTCCATCATGTATGTGTGCAGAAATGCAGTCAGTGTTATACTTCTCCCTGAAAAAATCTTGAATAAAATAGCTACTGATAATGCTAAGATCTTAAAATTTTGCACTATGAAATACTGACTCATCTGAAATCTAAACACAGCAGATTGTGCTTTGGTTGTTTATACTCAATACAGTCTCTGATGAACACAGAGTAGTTATATAAAAGCTGAAATTCCTTTAATATTAAATATAGGAAATGAGATCACAAAACTCTTATAATACACATAATTTTAAGGTCCACAAATGTCACTGTCATCATAAGAAAAACTCAATATTGTAACTTTATAATTCACCTTTTTCCCTTTAAAAAAATGTTGACCATCACATCAGTGAAATTGTTTCTCCTGAACAGAGAGACCTGGGTTAATAGATCCACACTACTTAGAGCCTCTGGGTCCCACGATGGAACAGACCCTAGTTTCACACCCAGCCACTTCCTAATTTAGTTTAGCTACCTAGTGCCCAATTCTGTGGAATTCTGTTAAACCCAAGGCTCTGAGCCAAACCTGATTTCAAGTTCTTCATATAGTTTAGGCGTGGACTTTGGAGCCAGACAACCTGAACTTAAAATGCAGCTGTGTTTCATCAGGCAAACTCCCTAAATGCTCTGAGCCTCAGTTTCTTCATTTACATAATTGGGATAATTCCAACCTTGTAGAGCTATAATGAAATGAGGTTATACATGTGTTATGCTTTTGACTTATTATCCAGAATATAATAAATCCTCAATATGGCAATTCTTTGTTACACCTCTGAAATATCCCCAATAATTCCAGTAAGGATGCAATGCCTTAGTTGACTATGTACTGTGGAATTAAGAAAGAAACTTGTGTGTTGTCTGGTTTTAAAACTGTTTTTTAAGGCATGTAATGTTGCTTATTTTACCTTTTTAATTCTCCCTGGGTAACATTTTCTTTCTTCCACTTAGTGAACATCCCAAAATAGAATTTTACTTGAAAAACTTTACATCAGCCAAAGATGTTTTGTTTGCCATAAAGGAAGTAGGTTTCAGAGGGGGTAATTCCAATACAGGTAAGTAGACTTCAATACCTGGGAAGTAATATAGGAGAGGGTTATCAGTGATCAGACATGTAAAACAGTATTATGCTATTTTATATGAGCAGATGTGAAATCCTCCTGGAACTGAAATATTGGCTAGGTCTGCATTTGATCATCTGAGATAAATTTTCAATTTATAAGGGAAGTATACTAAAGTGTGTTGATGTTTCTTATTTTTAAAAATATAAAGCATGGTGATTTAGAATTCTCATATGTTGGATTGACTAGATATATAACATTGGAGAAGTATCTCTTTTACTGCTAAAAAGAAGTGAAGATCAATAGACTTATCTAATGAATGCAGACATGGCAGAAAGAATGAGAGTAGCACTACTGTTGACTCTGAAGAGAGACTTCTTAGAGGCACTAATCAGTCACCAAAGGGCTACATAGAGAGCACATGCACAGAAGTGGGAATCAGTTTTGTGTTTCTAACTGGCAATTAATGTGGGATAAGCAAATGTGAGGCTTCTAGGAGGTGGAGGGGGAACTAATATGGTTTGTGAAGAGAAAAAAATAGGCCTGGTAGATAATTAAACTTTCCCAGCTGATGCATCTGTTACAGAACTGGGTTCTATATAATTCTTTTTTGTGTGTGCCCCACCCCACTGCCAATTCTATATATAATTCTTAAACTTTGCAGCATCAAATGCTACAGGGAAACAGAAATGTGGTTTGAGCAGTGGTAAATGCTACTTGTTTGCTTCTTTTTCAAATTTAGGAAAAGCCTTGAAGCATACTGCTCAGAAATTCTTCACAGTAGATGCTGGAGTAAGAAAAGGGATCCCCAAAGTGGTGGTGGTATTTATTGATGGTTGGCCTTCTGATGACATCGAGGAAGCAGGCATTGTGGCCAGAGAGTTTGGTGTCAATGTATTTATAGTTTCTGTGGCCAAGCCTATTCCTGAAGAACTGGGAATGGTTCAGGATGTTACATTTGTTGACAAGGTAAAGTGGTGAGGGTCATCTTCTGTTACAGTGATAGGTATTCCATTTTGGACCTCTAAGTGCAGTGCTGACTGCCTGTTATCTATATTAACTTGTAACATTCAGGATTTTCCACAGGTTTTAAGAAGAAACAACTTTTGATCCTTTTGGATATCTTTTATTTGTCTCCCCCATTAGGCTGTCTGTCGGAATAATGGCTTCTTCTCTTACCACATGCCCAACTGGTTTGGCACCACAAAATACGTAAAGCCTCTGGTACAGAAGCTGTGCACTCATGAACAAATGATGTGCAGCAAGACCTGTTATAACTCAGTGAACATTGCCTTTCTAATTGATGGCTCCAGCAGTGTTGGAGATAGCAATTTCCGCCTCATGCTTGAATTTGTTTCCAACATAGCCAAGACCTTTGAAATCTCGGACATTGGTGCCAAGATAGCTGCTGTACAGTTTACTTATGATCAGCGCACGGAGTTCAGTTTCACTGACTATAGCACCAAAGAGGATGTCCTAGCTGTTATCAGAAACATCCGCTATATGAGTGGTGGAACAGCTACTGGTGATGCCATTTCCTTTACTGTTAGAAATGTGTTTGGCCCTATAAGGGAGAGCCCCAACAAGAACTTCCTAGTAATTGTCACAGATGGGCAGTCCTATGATGATGTCCAAGGCCCTGCAGCTGCTGCACATGACGCAGGTAAGGTCCTTGTTCTTTATAGGAGAAGGGAACAGAAAAAAACAGTTCAGTGAATTTTAGGAGTAAATAAAAATTTAAGCATTTCATTGAACAAACACCTGCAGCTTTACCCAATAGTAACTGTCAAAGCAGCCCTACTAATCTCATTCTACAGATAAGGAAACAAACCTCCTGGAAATGACACATCTAGTAAGTGGCAAGGCCAAGATCCAAACCCAGGCATTCTGGCTCCAGAGTCCACATTCCTAACCACTGTATTGTTGGGAGAATTGTCATGAGAACCATGTCACGTTAAGGAAATGTTACAGGTGCTCACATTTAGCTCAAACTTGGACTATATCTCCAAATAGCCAGCTTATAACCTACCATGAATCTGCCATTCAGTAATTTATCCTAACTTTTTTGTGTATGAAACAGGTTGTTGCTCTGTCACCAGGTTGGAGTGCAGTGGCATGATCAGAGCTCACTACAACCTCCAACTATTGGGCTCAAGCAATCCTCCTGTGTCAGCCTTCCACGTAGCTAGGACGACAGGCATATGCCACTGCGCCTGGCTAATTTTTAAATTTTTTTTTTGTAGAGATGGGGGTCTCACTTTGTTGCCCAGGCTGGTCTCAAACTCCTGGGCTCAAGCATTCCTCATACCTCGGCCTCCCAAAGTGCTGCGATTACAGGCATAAGCCACCGCACCCAACCCTAACTTTTATTTTAGTCAAGTTTTGTCTGGCATGAGTTTCCTGAGATAAGGTCTCCCATAGTCTTTACCTATCCCCCTTGGCCACGTGCAGTGGCTCACACCTATAATTCCAGCATTTCGGGAGGCTGAAGTGGGCAGATCACCTGAGGTCAGGAGTTCAAGACCAGCTGGGCCAACATGGTAAAAACCAATCTCTACTAAAAATACAAAAATTAGCCGGGTGTGGTAACATACACCTATAATCCCAGCTACTCAGGAGGCTGAGGCACGAGAGTCACTTGAACCCAGAAGGCTGAGGTTGCAGTGAGCTGAAATCGTGCCATGGCACTCCAGCCTGGGTGACAGAGGGAGACTTTGTCTCAAAAAGAAAAAAAAAACCTTCCTTTTTTCTCCCCCTTAAGATAATAAAAACACACTCTGGTGTTATAAAAGGGTATAAGAAGTGTTTCTTTTTCTTTCTTCCTCACCCCAGCCTTAATATTACTTTTGGCACAGGCCTCGTTCCTGAGGACATTAACATAATGTGTCGGAGATCAAATAGACCAACAAAAAGCTAAGATTCCCTTTCTGAGGATATAACTGAGTGACAGGAGGGAAGAATCAATGGACTTGCTGTTTTTATACTCTTCTGTACCTCCTTTTCCCTACTTAATTCCTAATGACATAACCTTTTTCCTTTCTACACATTAGTACCTCTGCCAATGTACTTACCTATTTTTACAGATACTGATGAAAGATTATTCTTAAGACAGAGAAGATATGCAACTTAAGTTCCACATCTAGCTTATAAAGTGTTTTTTTTTTTGAGATGAAGTCTCGCTTTGTCGCCCAGGCTGGAGTGCAGTGGCGCAATCTCGGCTCACTGCAAGCTCCGTCTCCTGGGTTCACACCATTCTCCTGCCTCAGCCTCCGAGTAGCTGGGACTACAGGCGCCCGCCACCTCGCCCGGCTAGTGTTTTTTTGTATTTTTAGTAGAGACGGGGTTTCACCGTGTTAGCCAGGATGGTCTCGATCCCCTGACCTCATGATCTGCCCGCCTCGGCCTCCCAAAGTGCTGGGATTATAGGCGTGAGCCACCGCGCCCGGCATAAAAAGTATTTTTTATACATCAGCAACTAATCTGTGAAGTAAAGACCTGTTTACTCTCATGTTCCTTAATACTTAGCTTACTGAACTTATAGATAACAGGATTGTATTCAGGCTATAAAGTGATTAGGTTCATTAAACTTCAGAAGGCTGGACTACACCAAAATTGATTCATGAAAATTATCCCTTAGTGATATTGAAAGTTGCAAAGGCCAGAAAATAGGGTAGGATTTTAGGGCTAGATCACAACTGTTTTTATTTATTTTCAGGGTCTTGCTCTGTCACCTAGCCTGGAGTACAGTGGTGTGATTGTTTTATTTTTTAAAACTGTAATTATATGCTGGGCTTGAGCTAAAAAATCTGAACTAGAATGTATAACTGAAAAGAAGTGAGGAAAACTGAGGGGGAGGAAAAAAATGTTTTGACTTTTTTTTTTTTTTTTTTTTGCCAGGGAGTAGGAGTCAGGAAAAGGAGACTGGAACAATTGGAAATTGTTCCAAGTAGCTTTTACATCATATAAACCTGCTGTGTATCTTAAGTGTTTACCACTCTGAGCACTGTGTACCACTAGAAGGGGGATGAAGCTTTAGATCCGTAGAGGAAATCTATTACAGAAACTCCAAAAGCTATAGAAAATTGCACCCAGCATTAGATAGATGGTACTCTACACTAAGAATCTGCTAAATGAGGCCCGGTGTGGTGGCTCATGCCTGTAATCCCAGCACTTTGGGAGGCCAAGGCAGATGGATCGCTTGAGCCCTGGAGTTTGAGATAAGACCAGCCTGAACAACATGGTGAAACCCCATCTCTACAAAAAAATTAAAAAATTAGCTGGGCTTGGTGGCATACACCTGCAGTCCCAGCTGCTCGAGGATGGGGTTGCCGAGGAGGATCATTTGAGCCCAGGAAGTTGAGGCTGCAGTGAGCCTCGATTGTACCACTGCACTCTAGCATGGGCGACAGAGCCAGACTCTGTCTCAAAAAAAAAAAAAAAAAAAAAGATTAAATGAAAACTTCTACAATTGGGATTGGGGTGAATCCAACCAATGTATCATCACCCTATCTAAATGTACAGTTGTACTAAAAGCCTTCTAGTAACTCAAGTGAATGGAAATAGAATACCTCAATGGAACTGGAAGAAATTACTCCAGTTTCATACAGACCCCTCTTGGGTAGTACTTTTTAATCACTAGTTTTGCTTTGGGATTATAGGCTGACATTTTCTGATTTTAGTTTGCCAGTATTAAAGATTGAAGTGGAAGAGGGTTTGTCATTATCAGAGGACTAGTCACCATTCCTCAAACAACCTTTGAACACTTTTACCTTTTACTTATCCCATCTCTGGTGCCTTTCTTCCTTGCTTTAATGGACTGTGACTGACTCCAGTATACTGTTCGATGCAGGCCAACCTTGTATGGAAAATTTTAACCATCTGCATTTACTGTAGGATTTTTAAAAAGATACTGTGGATCAGGTTAAAACTTTTCTTCTATTCCTAGTTTATTAGATGTGTTCCGTCATTAATGGATGTTGAACTTTATCAAATATTTCTTATCAGTGATCATGACTTACCTGTTCATGTGGTGAGTTACAGATATAGCAGAGTTTCTGGTTTGGACCACTGTTTTGCCACTCTTGTCACAATGACTGTGAAAACTTAAATTTGTTCGGGGGATTTAATTGTCCAGAAATTAGTAAGCAGTTTTTGCTGCAACTATATAACAGTGTATGGAAAACATATAGACATAATTCCATATATTAGATAGACCTGGTTTTTATTCACTTTAAAATGTTTCCATTGTAGGAATCACTATCTTCTCTGTTGGTGTGGCTTGGGCACCTCTGGATGACCTGAAAGATATGGCTTCTAAACCGAAGGAGTCTCATGCTTTCTTCACAAGAGAGTTCACAGGATTAGAACCGATTGTTTCTGATGTCATCAGAGGCATTTGTAGAGATTTCTTAGAATCCCAGCAATAATGGTAACATTTGACAACTGAAAGAAAAAGTACAAGGGGATCCAGTGTATAAATTGTATTCTCATAATACTGAAATGCTTTAGCATACTAGAATCAGATACAAAACTATTATATTAAATATGTCAACAGCCATTTAGGCAAATAAGCACTCCTTTAAAGCCACTGCCTTTTGGTTACAATTTACAGTGTACTTTGTTAAAAACACTGCTGAGGCTTCATAATCATGGCCCTTAGAAACTCAGGAAAGAGGAGATAATGTGGATTAAAACCTTGAGTTCTAACCATGCCTACTAAATGTACAGATATGCACATTCCATAGCTCAATAAAAGAATCTGACACTTAGACCAAAAGCAACATTCCTTCTCTAACCATTCCGTATTGATTATATAAGCAAAATGAAAAGAGAAACTTAAATGGAACACAGCTCTTTAGCATGGTTCAGGTATACATATTTTGACCCAAGTGGATATTTTCTTAAAATCAATCAACAATAGCTAGCTATTACTGCAGACTATAAAATCTGGGTATAGAAAGGAGTCCTGTATCAAACTGCTTTTGTAGTGTGTTTTCATAACAACTTATGACTAAAAATATCACACTGAATAAGAGAGCAGGATTGCCAGGTATTTTTCTATTTCTCTCCTTAATTTTATATGTATATAGATATATTTGGCTTATATTCTAAGTCACCCAAGTACTTAAAAGTTGGTAAAGTATTTACTGACTGCTTATAAACATTTAAAGACATTTCAAGTAACTGCAGGAAAAAATAATGTAATTGGAATACTTAAGCAATAAAACTGCTAGTGAGTGATTGTAAGCTGGCTTACTTTTATTACTGCAAGTGTTTCCCCTGAGGATATGGTAAAAATTCATGTGGAAAGACCAATCTGAATTGTTTTTTAAATCATGTATTAATACCAAGAATATTTTTTGATTCAATTATTTATTGAGGCCAAGCACAGTGGCTCATGCCTGTAATCCCAGCACTTTGGGAGGCTGAAGCGGGAGGACTGCTTGAGGCCAGGAATTCAAGACCAGCCTGGGCAACAGTGAGAACTCTGACTCTACAAAAAAGAAAAAAAAAAAAAAATTAGCTGGGTGGGATGGTGCATGCCTGTAGTCCGAGCTACTCGGGAGGCTGAGGTGGGAGGACTGCTTGAGCTGAGGTCAACGCTACAGTGAGCCATGATCACACCACTGCACTCCAGCTTGGGTGACAGAGCAAGACCCTATCTATCTCCAAAACAAACGAAAAGACACAAGTTTATTGAATACCTACTGTTCTAGACATCATACACAGCGACTACCTGGTTAAATAGTATAAGATATTTTTGAGTACTTGCTTCACCAGAAATGTTTTGTAATTGACATCATTTTTACTTAAAAATGCTTGTGAAGTTGGTCCCTTCATCCTAATGTGAAAGGAGAACATTAGGACTCCCTTAATATGACTTAGATGATTAGCTCACCAAGGCCTCTCCCAAAAGAAAGAGGTGCTCTATCATCCCATCTTGCCTGTCTTTTCTAAATACGGGTCCTATCTCCTCCTCTCATCCACCTAAGCCCCCTGAAAAAGGTGTTAAACAGTCAGAATAATATACTCCAGTAAATCTTTTGAGTCTTACAGTTTTATACCCTGCATAAGAGGAATAAAAGGAGTACACACAGGGAAAAACTGAACTGGAATTGCCTTTTTCACTACACAAAAATTTGAAATTGAAAATGGAGTTTCAGAAGACAACCTCCCCCTTTATAAAATGCTTCAAACATGACTGAATCATGTAACAAGGATAATTTTAATTAAACATCATAAAAACTGGGTTTAGCATAATATGACTTTCTCCCCAGTAAGTAAACCGAAAACTCTCAGCTAGGAGTACAACCCCTTGGAAAATTAAGCTTTAATGAAAACCCAACTACCACTCATTAGCCCTTTTAAGAAAGTGCTTTTTTCTTTAATTTATATTATAAAGGACCAAGTTTTGAGTCACCTGAAGTAACCAGGGAATAGCAGCAAGAGAGCAGAAATCAGAACCGTAGGTTACTATCAATAATTTTATAAGTAAACATAATCAGGATAAAGGTTATTTACAGGGGACAGAGAGTAAAAAGGAAAGATGTATTACAATCCAACTTAAGCAAACATGCTTAGATTTCAAATATGCTAGCCCATTTATAACTTAATGCATTAAATGCAATGTTAGTCTTCAACGGATGTTACCTAGTTTGAAATAATGAGAAAAACAACATGAAATATGAGAGGCAGAATATGATTAACTATTGAGGGAAGAAATCAACATATTAAGATTTGTATAAAGTACTATTTAATAGTGAAATCAATTTCCCATGTGTCAAATGGAAGCACACATAATGAAAATAAGACATTATTTGTGCATACCTTTAGTCTCTTCCAAAGAGACTAAATACTGCAGAGAAAAATACAACCAAAGGAGATAACAACAAAATATATATACTAATTTTTATCCATTTCAGTTTTAATACATTCCAAAATACATCAATGTTTATGCATTCCAATAATTATATTTCAGATCAATGGTGATGTACTGGGTTGAAACAGCTGCTAGAAACAATTCTAGCTTTGGAAAAGCTTATTCTTTATTTCAAAAAAGAAGAAACAGAAGAGGAGAAAAGTACCCCCTTTACTTTGTTCTTTAGTTGAATGTTCAGTTCAGAGAAACAAAAAAAATGGTTAAAAAAAAAATTTGCTGGATGCAGTGGCTCACACCTGTAATCCCAGCACTTTGGGAGGCCGAGGCGGGTGGATCACCTGAGGTCAGGACTTTGAGACCAGCCTGACCAACATGGTAAAACCCTGTCTCTACTAAAAATACAAAATTAACTAGGCGTGGTGATGCATGCCTGTAGTCCCAGCTACTTGGGAGGCTGAGGCACAAGAATCACTTGAACCTGGGAGACGGAGATTGCAGTGTGCTTAGATTGCACCATTGCACTCCAGTATGGGCAACAAGTGTGAAACTCCACTCCATCTCAAAAAAAAAAAAAAACCTTGAAAAGTTTGTTTTTCATCAATGACCAAAATTGCCACTTAGATTTTTATGGTAGATGACAAAATTTCTCAATGTGTACAACGTAATTTTTTTCCCCCAGCAACAGCAGCAAGCATTCAAATTGAATTTTACGCGTAAGTTTTCTAGTGTTCCCTTGTAATTTCATCTGCAATTCCCTTCAAAGACAAAGGATATTACCTTATTGAAGACACGTTTCAAAATATTAATGTTTAACATTATTTGTATGACTTTTAACAGGTTTTTTTTTTTTTTTGGCCAGAAATGGCAAAAACTGCAATTACTTTTGCACCAACTAAGCTAAATATTCAATGTAGTTTATTTCTTGCTGAATTTTTTTGTAGAAACAGGTATAGCAAATAGGAACAACACTGCCATTAACTGAAATTCAGATTGAAACAGGTTGTCTAAGCAAATTATTTATAACTGCATCTGTGCATTTTCGGGAGTTATTTTGCATTGCATAATTTAATGGAAGATTTTTTTTTAATCCTCAAGTGGGGTGAAATACTTAGACATTATTAATAGTGTTAGTGATCTACTCTTATTAGAATATCAATAAGTAGTACAAAGTTTGAAAGAACAGCATAAAAATGAAGGACTCACTAAGAAATCTCCATTTCCTAGTTTAATTACGGAGAGTAAAGTATTGCACTTTATTATTCAACACAAAATGATGTAGCCAACAGTAACATACAGGTACACAATTTAATATTTATTATATGCATTTTATATACATTATTTTTCAACAGCTGTATGTTTGCTATGTGGTACAATCTTAAAAATTTGCTGATTCATAGTTTGTAAAACAAAAACCTTACAAAACTCATCAAAACTCGCAAACTGATCAGAAAAGTTTCTTGGAAGACTAGAAAAAATACTTTATTGTCTTAATCATGCATTACACAAACAAAATCTTTAGTTACACCATAAAATTAAGCACATCTAAAAAAATAAAACAGGGATAACTAGTCAAAACACAGCAGATTTCTGTATCCTGATTCAACTATTTTAGTATCCTATTTGTAATGCAAATAAAATTTTACTCCAAATATTTTAAAACAAGTTAGTTTTGTTTGGAATCATGGTAAACCAAGATACGTATCTTAGGGGGAACCATCTTGGTTTGTAATTTAAACTATAAAATATTCCATTTTTAGTCTATTTTAGACTATTCAAAGATTTCCAAAATAGATATACAGGTTCCTTTAGCACATTAATAAAAGGATATAAAGACCAACAAAAAGTGAAATAAATAATAGGCCATTAGCAAGATGGATAATCCTTGATAAATAAACTTGTAAATACAGTAAGATGTACAAAATATCACATAGTGATAGGATGCCAAGATTAGTTTTTTTTTCTTTAAGAGTTCATTTGGAGTACTAAACTCCACTGTTTCATTTTAATACACTTAATAGTCCTTGGTTTATGAAGACATTTATGTGATGATGAAAGTTATTTAGCATCTTTATGGAAGGACTTAGCTGAGCTGTATTAGGCAACAGAAGGAAAAGAAAGTGGTTACAGGGCAGCGGGTCAGTGAGATCTCTGTGTTTTAGGGTTGTATAATGCAGAAAAACTTCAATACAATCTTGAGCACTGTTGTGACAGGCTAAATATATAAAAAGACTTATAAAAACTAGAATTTTATCCAAACATTTTGTGCAACTAATGCTAAAATATTTTAAGTTAAATTTTCTTTTTCTTTTTCTTTTTTTTAAAGCAAAATAAGTTTAAAAGGGAATCTGTGGCATTCAACCGATAAACAGAAAATCACTAAGAGATGAAAAAAAGCTACTCTTGGAGCTCACTTCCCCCAACAAGAGCACCACATTCCTAACCCTAAGGCAGCACACAGAGTCCAAAAGAAAAGAAAAAAAACCAAAAAACAAAAAAACTTTTTTTGAAAGATCAGACTCCACATTGGCTTAAAGACACCTAAAAACAGACATACGCTCAGTTCATATCCAGTACAGGCCACAAATACTGGAGTCCTTTTTTCTTTGTCCCACAAAATACAGTAATTACAGTTAACTTAATGAGCTTGACATTAAGGTGTGATTTCCACCAATCTGTACCTGCCCCAAATAGCTTTCACCAGGCAGATCACATGTAGTGTCATATCAGTAACCTTTTTGATGGCAGTGATGCAGACCCTCTTTCTGTCCAAGCAAATCTTGTTACGATGCAAGTTTTTGTTGATTCATACAAATACTTTGGCAAGGGCATCAGCTCCTGCACTAGCTATATATGCTTTTGACGGGTGGAAAGCAACATCATAAATTGATTCATCCAATTTCTTTCTGTGAGCTGTTATTTCTTGCACACATGTCTTGCTGTCTAAATTCCATAATCTGATGGAACAGTCATGGCCTATAAAAGAACAAATAAAATTTGTTACTGAGTAACAATCTTTTATAAAGTTTGTGGGCAGTACAGGACTTTAAGACTTACTTCCAGACATCAAATAGATTCCATTAGGATCTACTGCTAGACTTGTAACAGCATCCAAGTGAGCTACCATAGAATGGATCATTTTACCTAAACAAAACATAACAGAACAGATTAAGTTTTCACAAATACTAATGAGAGAACAGAAACTACAATATAGCATCGACATAAAACAATCATTATAGCAACTTTTTTATTGTGGTAAAATATACACAACATAAAATTTACCACTATAAACATTTGAGTACACAATCCAGTGTCTTTTAGAACATTCACAGGGTTATGCAACCATCACCATTCTCTAGAGTTCAGAACATTTTCATCACTGGTAAAGGAAACCCCATATGCAATTAAGCAATCACTCCTCTTTGTCCCTCCAACCCCTGACCACTAATCAACTCTTTCTATAGACTGGCCTATTCTGGATGCTTCGTATAAGTGAACTCATACAATATGTGGCTTTTTGTGTCTGGCTTCTTTCACTTAACATAACGTTTTAAGAGTACATCCACCACTACAGTAATGTTTTCAAGACAATTTTAATTCGAATGCAGAACTTTCTCTGATAATTACTCCTAAAAAAGACATCTGTGTAACATGTATCTGACAATATCTGATAGATACTGTAAAGCAATGACAATGGATTGCATCAAAGGCTTAAGATCATGTAAACTGGAATTAAATAAGCCAAGTGTGGTGAGGTGTGCCTGTAGTCCCAAGCTACTCAGGAGGCTGAGGCTGGGGAATCACCTCATCCTAGGAGTTCAAGGCTGCAGTGCACTATGATTGTGCCTGTGAGTTGCCACTGTACTCTAGTTAGCCTGGGCAACAAAGAGAAATGTCAAGAAAGGAAAGGAAAATGGGAAGGAAAGAGAAAAGAGAAGAAAGAAAAGAAGGGAAGGGGAGGGGAGGGAAGGAGAGTGGAGGGGAGGAAGGAAGGAAAAGTGTCAGTGAAAGACCTTAAGACTATATTATATACTGGGCTAACAAAAACTAAATCACCAAAAAATATATTTCTACCTAAACATTCCATTATCAAGTTCAGTTCACTTATCCTTTGAAATAAAATCATTTTACATACTCTAAAAAAGAAAGGAGGTAAACAAATAACTCTAGATTTCCCCAGACATTAACAAAAACGCTGCTCTGGAAAATGTGACTTAATTAGTATCTTCAGTGAAGATTTGGCAAGCAAATGGAATTCAATAGAAAGTAGAATTTAAAAGACAAGTTGTGAATACAAAGTTGTATTGCACAAATACTTTGGGGCAAGGGCATCCTGCAATGGCAATACATGCTTTGGATGGATAGAAAACATTATAAACTGATTCACTAGGCAGGCAATAAAATAGAAATACTGATACTTTTATAAGTTACTCCCCTTTCACTCAGCAATGAGTCTTTATTACTCAAATGCCTGGGATGTCCCTAATGAAAGATAGAGGCTTTTTCCAAAATTCTAGTTATAATCATTAACCATGCCTCTGGTCCCAATGATGATACTCTACACTAAGGTATGAAAGAGGTCTAGTTTTATTATTTGTAATGGGGCTATAGCTGTTGACCTGAATACAAAACCACAACATAATAAAATGTGCAAAAATACACTCCAAAAAACCTATAAAAAGTAATAGGCAGGGGCTCATGCCTATAATCATCCCAGCACTTTGGGAGGCCGAAGCGGGCGGATCAACTGAGGGCAGGAGTTCAAGACCAGCCTGGCCAACATGGTGAAATCTTGCCTCTACTAAAAATACAAAAATTAGCAGGTGCGGTGGTGAGCACCTGTAATCCCAGCTACTAGTGAGGCTGAGACAAGAGAAGCCCTTGAACCCAGAAGGCGGAGGCTGCAGTGAGCTGAGATTGTGCCACTGCACTCCAGCCTGAGTGACAGAGTGAGGCTCTGTCTCAAAAAAGAAAAAATGTCCTGTCACTTTCCAGAACTATTAAACACTTATCAGTTGAAGACAAAATTTTTTAAAAAGTCAAAAATTTAAGACCAAATTAAAGTCTCTCATTTCAAGCCACAACTATCTCTCATTAATACTAAGAGTAATAAACAAAACAGTCTTAGAAATTCTACTCTGCTAGCCCAAAGAACAGAAAAGTCTTCAACAAACTATCGTCAATTGTTTAGTTCAACACAATTCATCTTCCAGTTCTAGAATCCACTCCTCTCAAAATTCCTATAAAAGACCACAGCGTATAAAATGGATGGCCTCCATGACAATACTTTCAAAATATTAGGGGTTAAATACCAAGTATCATTAGCTTTCCTTATGTTAAATCTGTGATGGTAAGTTTTAGTTTTAAAATTTATTTTATTTGTATTCTTGAGACAGGGTCTTGCTCTGTCACTCAGGCCAGAGTACAGTGGCACCATCATGGCTCACTGCAACCTTACTCCTGGGCTCAAGCAACCCTCCACGTAACTGGAACTACAGGCACATGCCACCATGCCTGGCTAATTTTTAAAATTTTTGTAAAGACAGAATCTTGTATTGTTGCCTAGGCTGGTCTCAAACTCTTGGTGTCAAGCGATTCTCCTGCCTCAGTCTCTCAAAGTGCTGGGATTACAGGCATGAGCCATCACACCTAGCCTTGATGGTGTTTTAATTCACAGATCTAGTTCAAGCTTCTCTCTTGAGAATGATCCTCTATCTCCTAAGTTTAACATCTCTAAACCAAAAGACTTTTTTCCAATACGAGAGCTATACATTTCTTTAAGGATGCTATAATTTTCTAAGTTTAACTCCAGCTCTCCAACATGTGCACTAAACTAACCCTCACCCTGATTATCTTAAGTCAATTGAGAGTTAACCCTTCTTGTCCACAGTCACAAAAATCACTTCAAAATGTAAGTAATCCCTTCAGATGGACCATGAATAGAGACTTCAATGCTGGACCAAGTTGTATGTTGGGCTTCCACTGGTGACCACATAAATCACAAAAGCTTCTGACCCCTTCCAGTAACTAGGACCTCTCCTTCACTAACATACACCTGCAGCTTCTCACATCTCACCAATTTCATTTTGGCCTCATGCTTCTGCTAATAATCTACCAATACTAATCCTAATTTTTTCCTCCTATGACTAAAGAAATAAAGGCTGGACACATGCTACTGCACATGCCCATTCTCCCCTCCCTGGCACCTTAAGCCCTTTCACTGGCTAATATTGTGGGCCTCTATTAAATGGAGAGAAAATAAAGATGTCAAATGTGAACTACAGAAACAAACTCTGTGAGTTTAAATACTGTACAAGTCACTTAACTTCTTTAAGCCTTTCAACCTCATGTGTAAAATGGGCATAATAATAGTACTATATCTACCTTATAGAGTTATTATATTATTAGAAGAACAAATGAGTTAACATATGTAAATAAAATAGAACAATGTCTCACACAGAATAGACAATATACCACTAGTCTGTAGCTGCAAGAGGACAGGACATTTAATTCTGTTCACCAAGCTTCAAGAACTGTGCCAAGAATATGGCAGATAGTCTAGCCATTTTGCTAAATGAATGAGTCCACAACTGATATAAGATCTTCCTCCCACTCCTCCACATCCCTCACTCATACTATAGGTTCTTTAGAATCACTCACTACCTAAGTCTTTCAGACACAGCATAGGAAACTTGAATTTGTACCTCTACCAAAATTTTGGTAGAAACCATGAGCCCTGAAAATCTCTCTGAAATAAATAGTAGAAATTGAAAACTCTAAATCCTTTAAAGTCAAGAATCTATCATATAGTGCAAAATGTGACTTAATTTTTCTAAACCAATTTTGCCAAGCCCCTGCTGTTCAAATATTTTTAGTAGTTCCCACATATACAGCATAGACAAAAATTCAATATTCTTAACCTGGTTCTAAAAGTCCTCCTCAATAGATTCTATTTTCCTTCCTCAAACTTTGTCTTTGGTTTTGTCTATAAGAAACTTCTGTTCCTTAGAAAGTTTCTACCACCACGCCTCTGCTCAAAATATCGCCATACCTGTAACTTCCTACTACCACTTCCTTCACTTAAAAACAACCCAAAAACACCTTTCCATTCCTAAGGCAAAGCTTCATTTTGCACACACCCTCCCGCACCCCCTCTTATTTCCTCTAGACAAGCCCAGAGAAATCAGGAACCACATCTTATACATGATAGTATCCAGTGCAGTATAGAACACAAAATGCTGAGAAAATTTTCATTAAAATGGTTTACTCATTTAAATATTTATTGAGCCTATTCACAGCATAAAGTTCTATCATGTTTCAGACATAAAAGCTCAATAAATTTACTACTCATTTTATAACATAATACTCTATTAAAAACAACTTAGCTAACCGGAAGTAGCAGTTATGGGGACAATCTATTTTCCACAATTAAATGAATTTTTAAAGAACTTCTTTGAAAACACCATATCCAGGCCGGGCACACTGGCTCACGCCTATAATCCCAGCACTTTGGGAGGCCAACGTGGGTGGATCACCTGAGGTCAGGAGTTCGAGACCAGCCTGGCCAACATGATAAAAGCCCGTCTCTACTAAAAATATAAAAAATTAGACGGGCGTGGAATGAGATGCCTAGAATCCCAGCTACCTCGGGAGGTTGAGGCAGGAGAATCGCTTGAACCCAGCAGGCGGAGGTTGCAGTGAGCCGTCATTGTGCCACTGCACTCCAACCTGGACAACAAGAATGAAACTCCGTCTCAAAAAAAAACCACCACATCTGAAGACAACTCATAGTTTCATATAACTCAAAAGGGCGTGTGTGTGTGTGTGTGTGTGTGTGAGAGAGAGACAGAGACAGAGAGAAATAGAAAGATGGGAGGGGAGGGGAGAGAGAGAGAGAGAAAGGTGATAGAGAGGAGGTCAACTGAGAAATATTTTTTTCTACTATGGTTGGGCACAGTGGCTTACGCCTGTAATCCCAGAACTTTGGGAGGCTGAGGCGGGCAGATCACTTGAGCTCAAGAGTTCAAGACCAGCCTGGCCGACTTGGTGAAACCCCATGCCTACTAAAAATACAAAAATTAGCCGGACATGGTGGCACACACCTGTAGTCCCAGCTATGCGGGAGGCTGAGGCACCAGAATCAACTGAACCCCAAGAGGCGGAGGTTGCAGTGAGCTGAGATGGTGCCACTGCCCTACAGCTCTGGGCAACAAAGCAAGACTGGCTCCAAAAAAAAAAAAAGAAATGAAAAGAAAAGGATTTTTTTTTCCCTATTATTTGGAACCTACTGCTTCAATTATCTTCATACTACAGGCAAGGTACTAGTTAACAGAAAGAGTAAATAGGTAGAATTTGGAAACAATTTGAAAGACTATACACTGCTTATTTGATATTGAGTAAACTTTTACTGACCACTTTCTTGATTTCTGCTAATAAAACAGCTCTACAGATTCTCACCTTTTGCTTTTAATAGAACTACTAAAATTCCTGAACTTTCCCATATAACTGTAAATCTTCAATAATTAATAAAAAGGAATCTTTTTAGAAACACAAAGGAAATTAACCTCTCTGCTCTTGCAGCAGAGAAAAACATTATTGGTTTCATAAAAATAGTTCAAAGGATTGATTTGATAAAGTGTTAAATTGAGAACACGGGCCAGAAGCAGTGGCTTATGCCTGTAATCCCAGCATTTCAGGAGGCTGAGATGGGAGAACTGCTTGAGCTCAGGAGTTCAAGACCAGCCTGGGCAACACAGTGAGATCCTGTCACTATTAAAAAAAAAAAAAATACTTTAAATAATTTTTTTAAAGAGAACATCCACTTGAATCTTACGTCCTGTGCACAACCTGTAAATATTCATTTTGTCTGCAATTTGTTAAAAAGAATCTGTCCATGAAAGCGTTGTTTGAACAAAAGGGTTTCATCCTTAAGACTGTGGACTAAAACATATTGCCATTTTCTATATAATCTTCAAAGAGAAACCTGTAATTCTGGGTCACTGTCTTACTTGATAATTTGTTACCCTGTAACAATGTTGCAATACCATTTATGTTTCTTATTTAGAAGTCCTTCAGTACCCTGACTGTTCTAGTCTCTCCTCAAGTAGCCTTTCTAGCTGTCAGACCTTTCCTGAGAGAGAGCAAGCAATATATTATGTACTATTCTAGGTAATGACTAGATAATGGGCAACAAGAGCGAAACTGCCGCAAAAAAAAAAAAAATACTGGAAATGCCAAACACCAGAAAGAGACCTCTTCCATCATACTTATTCATAACAGAATATGAGGAAAAAATTTCAAATGGAAGGATCTACATTTAACTAACATGACTTGAAGAAATCATAATAGCTAGGCAAGGTATTATGGCTAGTTAAGGATAAAACAACATAAATGTGCAACATTAAGAAAAGCAAAAATCTGAGTTAAAATGGTTTCATTTGGCAATTTCATATCTGAAACTCACTATACCTTATATAAAATAGCATTATCGATCATCTCAAATTTACAGTATAACTAATATGAAAAGAAGACTTTGCTTACCCGTTTTATTGTCAAAAAATTTGATGTGTCTATCTTCATGAGCAGTTATTGTAACAGGAAGTGTGGGATGACTTACTACTCTGTTGATATGATTATTAGATTGTAAACCTGAAAAATAAAGGAAGACAATACGTTAAAATTCAAACCTTTAATAAGAAGTTGGATAATGGCCTTTTTAATCATGTTAAAATATAAAAATCATTAAAAACTAAACCTTTTGCATAAAACAAAAAATCTGACAACGAAATAAGGACTCCAGAGAGATTTTTAAAAAAATAAACATTTATGTTATTATGTCCTATAATATAGACTGTACTAGGCTCAAATTTAGAAAAAATGAGAAGTGTTTTTAATGCAGCCCTTTATTATAGGTAGTTTAGAATTTTTAAAAGATCCACAATTATTACTTCTAATAAACAGTCCATATAAGAATTATAAGCATTTAAAGAAGGAAACATTCATAATTACTAGTTAGATGTTTGTAAGGAACAACCCCCATCCTACCTACAAAAAAAACAAAAAAACAGAAAACTGGAATTAATGCTCTTTAAAGATGAGACTTTTTTCTTTTCCAGTAAGCTCTTACTAACTTTTTATTAAAGATGAGGGAGAACAGAGAAATATCAAAACGAATAAATGGGCGAAAAATCCTCAATATTAATAGACTTTAGATCATTCATTCTGCATGCATACCATGACTCATATATTACACCTAAACACAGAAAAAAATATGTATATATAGCTATCTATGTAGGGTAATTTTAAAAAAAGGTTTGAGGAGATACTGGGAAAGAGAAGATAATTTTGGTTTAAGACCTGACCATGGCACCATGTAAATATTTTACGTAATTACAAAGCAATTTTTTTTTAAGAGACAAGGTCTCACTCTGTCGCCTAGGCTGGAGTGCAATGGTGCAATCATAGCTCACTGTAACCTTGAACTCCCGAGCTCAAGTGCTTCTGCTTCAGTCTCCAAAGCTAGGACGTCAGGCACACATCACCATGCCCACCTAATTTTTTAAGCTTTTGGTAGAGATGGGGCCTTACTATGTTACCCATGCTGGTCTCTACTCCTAGCCTCAAGCTATCTTCCTGCCTTGGCCTCCCAAAGTGGTGGGATTACAGGCATGAGCCAATGCGCGCCCAACCAACAGTTGTTTTTCTAAAAGAAATTAATGAAAATCAAAAGTAAAATTAAACAAATGAACTTAAGTATATCCAACTGGTGGTATAACTACAAAGGAAGGAACTATTCCAAGTGACTTTAAAGCACAGAAATCAGATTGTATATTACTAGTGGAATATACGCTAATTACAAAGTTTTATTATCAATATTCAATCTTTTCATGGCAATGGTATTATTACTGAGACAATTCTGTGTATACTGTGGGTGGGGTAAATAAAATAAGAAACAATTTTGTTGAGAACCAAAATAAATCTGAATTTGAAGAGGAAGTATTTTACTGTTTAAAAAATGCTTATTTCTTAGCTCTGTACATTGAGAAAGTCTAACACAATGAACAACCCAGGAGCCATGAAGACCACGAGGATCAACTCAGCAGCCTAGCACCCCAACTGTAGTCTCTAAATGCCATTTCCCACTAAAAGAAACCACAACTCCTGAAATAAATAGCTGATTTCAGATCTAGGGCACAAAATGAACAAGATGAACCTAGCACAACTTGTCGTATGTCATATCAGGAAGCTATCAACAACTACCAAGGTCATGGCAAAAGGACTCAGGAGCCAACCTCAGCCCCGCTGAGTAAGCCCCACTGGCCAAAATGAAAGGATCTGAACAGCAATAAATAAAGATAATACCTGTAATGGATTGAAACACATCAAATACATTATATCCATGAGAGAGTACGATGATACCAAAAACACCACCCAAGACAAACTGGTCACCTTTAGAGGGTGCTAGCAAACCAACTCATTATTTTGAAAACTGGTAAATAAAGGGGAAAACCAAAACCCAATAATTTATCTTGCCTTTCCTTAATACACACTAACTCCAAGGTAACCAGATTATTGATAAGGAGATGTTCTTTTTTATAGGAATAATCTAGCTAATAAATGGAGAGGGAATGATAAAATTAGAAAATCATTTTTCAATAGAAAATTAATGAACCCAAGCAATAATCCGACTTAAAACATCACAAAAAGGCTGGGCGCGGTGGCTCAAGCCTGTAATCCCAGCACTTTGGGAGATCGAGACCATCCTGGATAACACGGTGAAACCCCGTCTCTACTAAGAAATACAAAAAACTAGCCGGGCGAGGTGGCGGGCGCCTGTAGTCCCAGCTACTCGGGAGGCTGAGGCAGGAGAATGGCGTGAACCCGGGAGGCGGAGCTTGCAGTGAGCTGAGATCCGGCCACTGCACTCCAGCCTGGGCTACAGAGCGAGACTCCGTCTCAAAAAAAAAAAAAAGAAAAAAAAAAATCACAAAAATATAAACAACCAGAAAATACTTACCTCTGATAAAAGCTTACAAATTACTTGTGAAGTAAAGTCGCCAAAAACATGTAAAAATTTTTAAAAGAAAAAAACAGTGAACCTGAATTTGAGTAAGTCTTTAGATCTATAATCAGTTCACAGGAGAATTGTGAATAGAAATAGAGAAGCACGTTAAATAATACAGGTATGCAACTTGCAAAATTCAGACTGTAGGAAACTTCACAAGACAAAGTAGCCAATTTCTTCAATTAAAAAAACAGGAACATAAAAGAGATGAAGGGGAATCTATGGATGAAGAGAGACCTGAGAGACCTATCAACCAATTGCAATACATAAATCTTATGCGATCCTTATCTATATAAACTGTAAAACACATACCACATACCACATGTGCAATACTGGGCATTTATAGACAGGTATTAAAACTGAATGATGAGTACATTAGGTTCATTATCTTATTTTCCCTACTTTCACCTTTATATTGCTCTAGTCATTCCTCTTTTCCCATACGTCCGCTCAAACTTTTAAGCAAAATTTGAAGAAATAGCAGAAATAATATGAATAAGTATAACTGTAACATTATGAAACTATTTTGCCATCCTAAATTCAAATAGTAAAAACATTAAAATTAGCTAAAAGATCATCCTCTGTGTAATAACCCTTTTTAAGGTTTCAAAGAAACTCCATGAAAACTTACCAGAATCTACCTGTGATGAAAGTATCACCAATGACTGTGATGTTTCTAAATCATAAATTACGGCACTACCAGTGTTGAAAGAGGTTACCATATGAGCTGGATCACAGCCTATAAAGTCAACTGATGTAGGTATTCCATGCTCTGAAATGAGCCCAAAGACAGACAATGTAAACAAAGTAAAATTCTATGAAATCTCTACTTTTCTAATCAGAAAAAGGAATTCAAATAATCTTGAAATACTGTTAATAATGAAAAGGAATACAACTGCGTCAGGATGGTAAGATAAGAAATATCTTTTCCTCAATTATTTAAAAAATTTATAGCATTCTATTTAAAATTATAAGAAAAATATAACTACAGAGCTCATAAAGAGTAAATACATGTAAAAGTTATTTCTTCTATTACACATTTTCTTCTAAGGGATTAAATAAAATCCTAGTCTTTTGGCCAACTTGCCAATAATACTTCTTACTGTAAAATGACAAATTAGCATTCTCATATAACTGTTTTGGCAGACTGGTTCACCTGTCAGAGATCTGTAGGCCTTATAAAGGAGATAATACAAGTCAAATTTTTGGACTCATGAAAATGGCCTGGACTCTGGAATCAGCTGATGCAGTACTTCACCCTAAAATGGCCTGAGCAGCAATTTCTCTCTTTAACATACTAAATTAAACTAGCCAGATCAATGCACAGTTAGACGAAATATGGAGCCAAGCTATTAACTATCTAGATGAAGCCAGAAACAAATATCTAAATGAATTCTTACCTCTAAAGCTTGGATAAATGAAAATTAGTACCACTAAGGTGTCCTAAGAGACACAAAATTATACATTTACTACTCACCTAAAATGTTTTAAAATAATATGTATTTTTACATACAAATAAAAGGTCTAATTAAAAAAATTAAAAGCGGGGCACGGTGGCTCACGCCTGTAATCCCAGCACTCTGGGAGGCTGAGGCGGGCAGATCACAAGGTCAGGAGATAGAGACCATCCTGGCTAACATGGTGAAACCCCGTCTCTACCAAAAATACAAAAAAAATTAGCCAGGCATGGGGGCAGGCGACTGTGGTCCCAGCTACTCGGGAGGCTGAGGCAGGAGAATGGCGTGAACCTGGGAGGCGGAGCTTGCAGTGAGCTGAGATCGTGCCACTGCACTCTAGCCTGGGCGACAGGGCGAGACTCCATCTCAAAAAAAAAAAAAAAAAAAGAAAAAAAAATTAAAAATGACTTGGAAAATAAGATCAGTAAATGTCTTCAAAAGGTAAACTGGTTAAAGCCTTTTTAAATAGAAAATATTTAAAATCATGAAAATAACCTAATTTGTACTTTTCCAGTTAGGGGTTCAGTGATTATGGCTGGACTACTCAACTAGTGTGCTCAGGGTCATGGAACACATGGTTTATAGGTATGCTTGAGACTGTGATCCCTTCAGTCTTCGTGGGTAGTCATCTGGAACAGATGGTGTGCCTCCTGTTGTCCCTATGAGTATCCTCATTTGTCTATTCCACTATTACATACAAGTAGTTTTACATTTTTAAAAAATTGAACACAAAAAAGGTAAAAAAGACTGCATTACGGGATATAGTTGCAAAGCACTTCAAAAAAAAATGAGTAAAAAGATTATCCTAACTTTTACAAAATTATTTCAATATATCTCTTTGGAGCAGTAAAGAAATAAATCAATTACTTTGTCCTTTATATATTCCAAATTTTTTAAAAAACGAACTTTTCTCACAGATGCAAAATTTACTTACTTTTATCTCCATTGTAAGTGCAAATACATGGCAATTTTTCTTGTGGATTCCATAACCTAACAGTGCCATCTGCTGAACAAGACAGTAATTGATTTTTTATGCCACTATAAGCAAGACCCCAAACTGCATCTGTATGACCAACTAAAGTGCCAGCTAGAACATTTGGCTCTGGAGAAAAAACAAACAAAAAATCAGGTAAAAGAAGTTTAAAACAAACTTTGATTCATAAAGAAAACTTACTATATAACTGAGTATAAAGAACACAACATAAATTTAGGCCACAAGAAGATAAACCAAAGTGTACATAGTGGCTATATCTAAGAGTAGAATTATGGCCTATTTTTATCCCCTCCTCCCATCAACATTTTTCTGTATTTTCACAATTTTCTATAAAGGAACATGTGCTTTTTTAAAAAAACAGCTTTTTTGAGATACAGATATAATTTACATGCCATACAACTCACTCATTTAAAGTGTATAATTTAATGATTTTTGGTATGTTCACAGAGTCATAGAACCATCATGACAATCAATTTTAGGACACTTTCATCATTCATTAGTCACTTCCCCCAATTCCTCCTCCCCACCTTTCCACAAGTCTAGGCAACAACTAATGCTCTGTCTCTACAGATGTGTCCTATTATGAACAATTTCTATAAATGGAATCATACAATATGTGGTCTTTTGTGACTGGGTTCTTTCACTGAGTATGTTTTCTTCTTTTCTTTTTGAAATAGGGTCTTGCTCTGTCACCCAGGCTGGAGTACAGCAGCACGGTCACAGTTCACTGCAACCTTGACCTCCTGGTCATTGAACATGTTTTCAAGGTTTATCCACGTTGCAGCATGTATCAGTACTTCATTTATTTTTAGTGCCAAATAATACTCTGCTGTATGGATATACCATATTTTATTTATCTGTTCCTTAACTGACAGACATTTGACAGCTGATAACAATGAACATAATCTGTCTGATAATCCTGTTTTTCTAGTAAACTCCTCCCACTTTGCATGAATGCTTCTTATCATCACAATTCTCACAGCTCCCAACCTCTCTTCCACATGACTATGCCTCATACTTCACTGAGAAAATACAGCATTCAAATAATGCTGTATGTTTCTTATCCCCCATCTTCTTGCTGCCTAACATATAAATGATTAGTGTCTAAAGGTATCTTCTCCTAGCTTCCAGATACAAGCTAGGAATCTGTCCTCCATCCTATCAAGGGCTAGTACCAGATGTCACTAACTTGCTGTAATGTTTACTGCTTCTCTACTACACAAATTCTCCTCCTTGGAATCATTACCACAGTGAAAAAAAACTTGTTCCAGAATCTTGTCAACAAAAAATCTTCATTAATCCTACCCTACCACCCCTTCTACCCAGCAGTAGAAATATGCTTTTCACTTCCTGTTTACTCTTCAAATCACTCCAGTTTGGTTTCTGATACCATTACCACACCAAAACAATCTTTGCTAATGATGATCCCTATACTATCAAATTTAATACTTTGATGATACAAAACATTTTGTTGTTGTTCCCATTATATTGCTTTTCATCCATATAGTCTGACATGAAAGATTATCCAGAGGTCCCTTCATCCTTCAGTCTTAGCTCCAGCATCCAAACTCTACCTGGCCAAGATGTGGGTGACCTGCTGGTCACTTATAAAAGGGAAACTTTATATCATATTATTAGAACTCTCAGTAACATTTGAAAGTACAGACTGCTTCTTTCTTCTCAAAATGGGTTTCTTCTTTAGTGTGCTTCCATGATTTCACACACTCTCCTGCACTTCCTTCTGTCTTTTGGGTCATACCTCCTCAGTTTGTTGGCTCTCTTGCTCTAGCCACCCTCCCAGTGTCAGAGTTACGAGGACTTCAGTCCCAGGTTGCCTTCTCTTCTTATATTAAACAATACCCTCTCCCTGCATTGCCCATTCTTATAGCTTAATGTATCATCTGTATAGAGAAGACTGTCCATGTTTTTAACTTCAATCGAGATCTCTTTGGGCTCCTTAGTTGTGTATTACCTACTTGATACTGTCATCCTTTAACATGCCTAAAATCTGAACTCACCATCTTAAATCTCCTTACACCAGTTCTGCCTCTGTTTCAATAAATGCTCCCATCACCTGCTCAGTTACTCACATCAAACACTCAGGACTGGTAATGAAAATGTTCTGAAATTAGTGATGATGGCTGTACAACTTTGTGAACATAGTAAAAACTACTGAACTGTAGACTTTATTTTTAATTTTTTTTTAGAGATGGGGTCTTGTGGCTGTGCATAGTGGCTCATGCCCATCATCCCAACACTTTGGGAGGCTGAGGCAGGCGGATCACTTGAGCTCAGGAGTTTTAAGACCACCCCGGGCAACACGGCCACCATTTCTACAAAAAATACAAAAATTAGTGGAGTGTGGTAGCTCACACCTGTGGTCCCAGCTCCTCAGGAGGATGGCTTGGGCCTGGGAGGCGGAGGTTGCAGTAAGCCAAGATCAAGCCACTGCCCTCCAGCCTAGGAGACAGAGTGAGACCCTGTTTCCAAAAAAAAAAAAAAAGAGCGAGAGATAGGGTTTCACTCTCTTGCCCAGGCTGGAGTACACCGGAACCATCACAGCTCACTCCAGCCCTGACTTCCCACACTCAAGTGACCCTTCCCACACTCAAGTGACCCTCCCAAGTGTCTGGGACTATAGGCACGTGTCACCACATCTGGCTAATCTTTAAATTTTTGGTAGACATGAGGTCTCACTGTGTTGCCCAGGCTGGTCTTGAACTCCTGACCTCAAGTGATCCTCCCACCTCGGTCTCCCAAAGTGGTAGGATTACAGGAGTGGGCCATTGTGTCCAGTCTGAACTGTATACTTTAAAAGGGTGAATTTTGTGATATGTTAAATTACATCTCAATAAAGCAGTTAAACACATACAATCAAATTAAGCATCACTCACCCATCACTTTATCTACTCAACATAATTTATCAATAAATCCTGTCTATTCTACCATACTCCCTCAGTTTATCTTAAAACCACTTCTAACTGCTCTGCTACCACCACTCTAATCTTGGCAATGTCGTCTGTCACCTAGTTTACTAGACTACTATATGACAGCAGCCTCCTAACTGGTATTTCTCTTTCCACTCTTCTCACCCCCAATTTACTCTTCTCACAACAGACACAGTCACCTTTTTAAAACCTTACATTTATCAGATAACTTTCTGGCTTAAAACTCTTTACTGAAAGTTTCCTTTTATCCTTCAGATTTTGGCTTGAATCTCACTATTTTAGAAAGACCTTTCTTGACTAACTCTTCTAGAGAAGGTTCTGCCTGTTACTCCCTCTCACAGTACTCTATCTTCTTATCATTTATCACAATTTGTAACCACAGATCCCATCCCTCTGCTTATTTATGTCTCTACTTTCCATTAAACAATCTTATTTCTTGACATAGTGCTTACCACAATGCCTAGCTAATGTAGGCACAAAGTGGTGTTAAATAAAAAGAAAAAAGAGTTCATAAACATTTTGTTTTAATATAATTATTGATAATGCCCTTACAAATATATTTGAACACAGGTACAGGTAGGTGTTTCTGTAGAACAGATTTCTAAAAGCTCCATTTGTAAGTCAAAGGAGGTTTCTTTTCTTTTTCTTTCCATTTTGAAATTAAAAATGTTTTTGTATGTAAGAGCTAAGAATAACAAAAAAATTTTTTGGCTCCAAAAAGTTTTAATGATTTACACCCTTGCTGTTGGTTCCACTGTCTTTTGCTAATATTTTTAAAATATATGAACTATTTCTTAAGTTCAAAATTTTGTTACTTAGATTATATTTTGTTTCCTTCTTCTTTTTGTTCCTACTACCTAAATTAACACTTTAATTAATATACTTTTTTTAACAACAGAGAAAGTATCAATTCATAGGCTTAAATACCCATGGCATGACATTTTCTAATTTTTCTCTTTAATAAAGCAATTTATTAGCAAATGGAAGAACAAAATGAGGTGACTAACATAGGTTTAAACAACCTTGTAATCCTATTTGAGGTATTTACTTTTGTCAGCTCCATTCAGTTAAAAAAAAATACATTTTGATCCTTTTACTTACCATACGTATCATATGGATCCACAGTGGGACTCGGCATATTCCACCACTGGATGGTAGCATCAATACCACCGCTGAAACACTGTTCTCCATTAGAACTAATAGCTAATGACAGAACAGGGCCACTATTGTAGGAAGAGAGAAAAAAAAAAATTACTGATAAATTCCAAGAAGAAACTCAAGTCTCCATTCCCCCAACCTCTGAATTTATGTAATATCGAAAAACTGTTTTAACAGAACATGTACATATGAATGGTACTTTTTTTTTTTTTTTTTGGAGACAGGGTCTCACTCTGTCGCCAGCCCAGACTGGAGAGCAGTGGTGACCTTGGCTCACTAAAACCTCCGCCTCTCAGGTTCAAGCGATTCTCCTACCTCAGCCTCCTGAGTAGCTGAGACTACAGGCGCATGCCACCACGCCCAGCTAATTTTTGTATTTTGTGGTAGAGACGGGGTTTCACCATGTTGGCCAGGCTGGTCTCGAACTCCTGACCTCAAGTGATCTGCCCACTTCAGCCTCCCAAAGTCCTGGGATTACAGGCGTGAACTACTGCATCTAGCCTGAATGGTACTATTATATTCATATTTTCACCAATACAATTATTAAATAGCTATTATTCAAGTAATACATCTTTTCTAATATAAAACATTGAGAAAATTACAAGGTTTGAGGACTGATAAATAATATTTAATAATAAGTATGATTGTTAATTAAATACCAATTCAGTAAAACTTACATGTGGGCCCTAAATGTGTAGATAGGCTCTACATCTAAAGAGGCACTCCTAAAAGAGGGGGAAAAAGGGTAGGGGAAGAGAAGGCAATTAAATAACTATAAATCACTGGTTGATATTAAACAGTCATTAGATCAAATGTGTGCATTAAAGATATGCAACAATAATGAGGAATAATTACTTATATTAGCAAAATTAGAAGAAATACACCAGGCTAACATTAAAATACTTGCTTTTTGGCAGGAACTGTTTTTTGCAGGTTCCAGAGTTTCAGGGTATGGTCCTCAGAAGCAGTAACCAGCACAGGTTCTACAGGATGAAAAGCTAATGCCCGTACTCCATCAAAATGGCTACGTAGTGTATACTTGGGATTCCATGTCTTTCGAAAGGCATCTTTATTAGCAGGCAACTAAAAGGAAAGAGCACAATATTTAGTGGTGAAAGTAGTAAACTGGAAGGCATGTGGAGTGTTTATTCGTTTCTTTTTGGTGTGTTTAACACATATATTTAAAACTGTTTGGCTAAAATGTCCAGTGGAAATTTAATGTACCTTTAAAACTTTCTAAAAAAACTTTATCATTTAATAATAACTCAGAATAATTTCATTTGCCTTACAAATAGCCTAGATCAAATGCAGAGTTCTTTAGTCTGTTTATACCTATCAAGCTAAACCCAAAGCTCCTATTAAATGTCAGATGAGAACAAAATCATCATTGCTACCATTGCTGCAATACTTTACATGAAAAATAATTACATATTACAAATATCCAACGGTACAGTATTAACAGTAAAGTCATTTAGGAAATGTATAACGTGAAATTTTTAAAGGCAGCAAGTTAAGGTACTTTCTGAAAGTCTGAACTAAAGACCCTTTAAGAATATTTTCATCCCATTTTCATAATTCTTGGTATTGACAGAGGTTTATCTTTTTACCTTCACATTTCTCCATCTGTAAAGACAGGCTGTGAAACCACTTCTAAAGCAGTCAAAAGTTTACTGGAATTTAGTTGCTTATGTATTTAAAAAAAATATTAATGAGAATAATCCAGCCCACCAAAGGCTGTCTCTAAAAAGCATGCTAACGTTAACTATAAAATGTAGAAAAAGAAATTCACTATAAAAAGAAAAAAAATTGCTGAAAAACTGCAATTAACATAAAGATCTAACAGGTATAGTTAACTCTCAATTGAAATATTAATATCTAGAAAAATTAAATCCAAGACAAGTTTCACCTCTAACACTGGACTCCCTATCCCTTCCATCCACTCCCCATCCCTCTAATGGAGTTAAGTATTCAGGAAATGATGCAAGCTAACTTTAAAATGTTTAGAAACTTTAAAATATTTCCTTAAGAAAATAAAAGTTCAAAAATAAAACATGCTTTTTAAGAAGTATTCTGAAGGCAAATAAGTGATTCAGGTTATTTTTTTTCTTGTTAACACCAAAATATGGCTTAATTTGAGATAATTGAGAGTTGACTACTCAAGATGTATTTATTGACCAATATATTAATCATCTCAAACTTCTAGTTAATCCACCAAAATACCTAAAACAAAATTTAAATACCACAAAGAAAGTAGTTATAAAAGAAAAACTACATGTCACTTCAAATCAACACATTGACACAAACTTATCTCTTCCATGCACCTTGACATTAATTCTGTTTTATAAGTGATTCCAAAAAATAAGGAGCCTTCTATTAAATCATTAAAAAATTAAAAATAAAACTGCACTTACATCATAACTATAGTCTGCATCATTTGTTACCGTCAAGTCTGCAAGGTCTCCAAGGCCCAGTACACTTAACAAAACATCATCAGAACCCATAATAAATGACTTGCCTCCTCCAGATGGAAACGTTATTGGTTCAGCTATAAAGAACAAAACCGCTTCTTAAATGCTGAAAAATCATACAGTACAAGACAATATTGTGGGGAAAATTTAAGCACTTAACAGTTACAATATTCAGTAATATAATTAATTTTTATTTTCCCACTTCTACTCAAAAAATCCTGTTACTAAGCAGTGTTAAACAAATGTGTTGGAACTGTGGTGTAGTAACTGTCCACAAATAAAATGTGCACTAGATATATTATTCTGGGGTGGAAGTTGGGGCACAAAAGCTTTGTCTAAATCTCTTATCACTTCAGTACAATTATAACTATAGTTTACATGTTAAATAAGAAATAGGACAAATTTTGATTAAACAATGGAGTTAAGTATCAGATTTTTGCTATTCATGGGGGGAAATCTCTACCATGGACCTCAAGGACCTCAAAGTAGTCATACAGTATTTTTTAAATGTTAATAGGTTGTTGCTAAGTCCTTTTGCTTTCTAAAGAAGTACTAGGCATTCTAGTCCCTGATAAAAACTAGTACAAACACTGAAATGTAAATGGTTTACAGTCAGCTATATACTGTATCAGTTCACTAGAATGAAGCTTTAATTGTTCAGATTCCTTCAGTAACAGCAATGGTCTAGGAAAAAGTTCTTCCACCAACAACGTCAGTTTCCTTTCTATAAAGAGGTTAATCCATGTGGACTTCAGAACATCTTCCAGCTTTATTTAATTAATTAATTAATTTATTTATTTACAGAGTCTTGCTCTGTCACCCAGGCTGGAGTACAGTGGTGCGATCTTGGCTCACTGCAACCTCCACCTGCTGAGTTCAAGCAATTCTCCTGTCTTAGCCTCCAAGTAGCTGGGATTACAGGTGCCAGCCATCACGCCCAGCTAATTTTTTTGTTTTTAGGAGAGATAGGCTTTCACCTTGTTGGCCAGAATGGTCTTGAACTCTTGACTTCAAGTGATCCACCCACCTCGGTCTCCCAAAGTGCTGGGATTACAGGCGTGAGCCACCGCGTCCAGCCTGTCTTCCGGCTTTAAAGCTTTGACTATGATTTTTATTTTAATGTCCCATTCTAGTTACCATGACATTCTAAAATGAAGCAACTAATCTTGACCACAGAGTTTTAATTTCTGATCAGATGTGCCATTTCAATTTCAAACTAAACTCAGGTTGAGCTTCACTTAGATTTCTTGACTATATCATGTGCATTATTACAGCTTTTCATGTTAATATTAGCAGTTCGAATTATTTAAAATGTGTTTTCCTTTCTATACATACTATTAACCAATTAAACTCTGCCATAATTGAATAACTATTATCTAAATATTTTGTTGTAACAGTCATAGTTTAAGCAACAACCTTCAATATAATTTCAAATGCTTTGAAAGCAAAAACTTAACATTAAGGTAACAAGGGAGAAATACTCAAATCATTATAATATAAAACTCAATATATTAAAACACACTTAAAATTCATGAGCAAATTTAAAAGGGAAACATTATACAAAAAAAATTAAGCTGTTTGTCAATTTTTTAAAAATTCCCATGAAAAATGATATAAATATGCTACAGGAAACACAAGAGCTGTAATGAAACTTGACAGTCATCACTAATACTACTGGAAATAATTCTGAGAAGATATAATTCATATATGTATAGTATGGCAAAATAAAATTCATCTTTATTTAAAACATCTTGTTATTTTATTATTTTATCTATCAAAGTAAGCTATATAATCTGACTCAAATAGGGTTCTAAAATGCAGCTCTGATTCAGTTACTTGATCTAAAATGAATCTGAAAGCACCTGAAAGAAAATATATACATAGAGATCCTAACTAGTATTTAGTTAATCTTTCAATTATGACACTTATGAATCTGAATAATCTGTAGCATTGATCTTTTCCTACAAATTATTAGCATGCAGTTATTGGCAATACCAGAAGCAGCTATCAACTATAAAATCAATAATTTAAACTTATGTTTAAGGATAAGTACATAAAAGTCATTAGATAACATTTACTCAAAGCATTTTTCTCTAGACAAAGAAATATTTTTACTTTAAGCTCATAATTTGTTTCTAAAATGCCACAGTTCTTCCCACTCACAATTATACAAACATTCACTGACACAAAGCCCAATAAAATAACTTTAACGTAACAAATCATTTTGCAGGACTATCTCTGATCAGCCACTGACCAATTTAGGAGCATGTGAAGGTTAGTGTCTGGATGTTAGTTTTACTCGCGTTTTGGATTAATTGTACTTAACAAAAAATTAGTATTATACTCATTTCTAATTAATCATATGACCACATTTCTATCCTTTTCTCTATATACACACATATATTTCATGACATATTTATGTAGATATTGCAAACTATTCTGCTTACTCAGTATTTATTTACATATATATGTGTAAAACTTCTTTTACACTATTATCTCTGCTTTCCATATTACCCATCACTGTGGCATATGGTAATCCCAGCAGCTACTCATTTGTTTACCCTTATTTCCCTGCAGATGGAATTAATTTCTATCCTAAAAATTCATTTTATTAATGGTAATATAATTACCCATAGTATAAAAATGTCATTAGTAATTCAAAGAAAAATATAATTATTTTAACCAGCCTAAAAAATTAGTTTTGGTATCTTTTTTTTTTTTTTTTCTAATAGAGACAGGGTTTTGCTATGTTGCCCAGGCTGGTCTTGAATTCCTGGGCTCAAGTGATCCTCCTGCCTTGGGCTCCCAAAGTGCTGGAATTACAGGCATGAGCTACTATGCCTGGCCTAGTTTTTAATTTAATGATGGAAATTATAAGACATTTTATTAGGAGGCCTAAGAAGGATTTCATCAAGTAATATAACAATACTAGTATAATGGGTCTATAAAATACAAGGTTTTTTTCAGATTTTTATAACTAATCTTCCTTTTGATGGACACTTATCATGAAGGAAACCTGTAGCTCACATACTGAACTCTTTTTCCCAAGAACTTAGTCCAGGTTACAGATTCCATTTATACCAGCGGCAATGTGATATGTCTCAAGTCTTTAGTAACAACAGTCTAGAAGATTGTAATGTTGAAGTACCACTCCTAGAAAACAGACACTGTTCTTTACAAAATGAGGTAGGACATGGACTTCAAAAGTAAAGAAGTAAGTTGGACAGTGCCACTGAAAATAAAGAGATTATGTACTCCAAAGCTGCCTTCTTAGCTTGAAGTCAAACTCACATCTCTTTAAATAACAAATTCTAGTAAGATCGACACTTCAAAAACTGTAATGAAGTTCACATTTATCAAATCTCTCCCCTCGCCCTCCTCCCAGCATCAAGAAACAGATCACTGACCTATATTCTTTCTTTAAAACACACACATAACACATAAACAAACACACATAGAGAGCTCTAAGCTGGTTTTTGTGTAGAGTGTGCCTTGATTGGCTTTTACCATAAGTCATTGGTTTGAAACATTTAAAAGGGTTCACACTGCTAACATGGGTTTGCCTTAAACTGCAAAACTTGCAGTTTAAATGTACATTAATTACAAAAATTTTAGCAAGTTGTGCTATGCATATTTGGCAAAACAGACCAAAAATGAAGCAAAATCATCACTAAATGCATTAAAAAAAAAATGGAGTTGCTATGTGTAGTTTAGAAAATACTTCTAAAGTAAAACAGGAATACATCTCAATAATGGAAATGAGATCTGAAAAAATTAACAGACACTATTTTATTTTTCATTCTAAAGTAAAACAGGAATATATCTCAATAGTGGAAATGAGATCTGAAAAAATTAACAGACACTATTTTATTTTTCATTCATTTTGCTTTGAATGACTGTTATTTTAGTGATTTTTTTAAGGTGAGTGAAGTAAATGGTAAATTATGAGAGGGAAAAAAATGCAAAATTATTTAACTGTAAGGAAACTGTGCCACTAGGGAAATCTTAAAAGGGAACAAGATGCATTTAAAATTTTTTGACTGGGACATCAAACAAATCCTCTTTACACAGCAAAGGCAATAACATCAATGAAATTTAATATATATGCCAAATTACTGTATCTCGTATGTCACAATAATCTTTGGTTAAAAACTCAGATTCAATACTTATAAACATCTAGACTTAGAGTTATAAATGATTCAAGTATACCTATATATCTTTGGCCAAAATCAATTTTGGAAAAAACGTTTAAGTAGTACTTTCATTTCCTACACATTTCTAGTTTAGGCAAATTTTATAAAATTCATTACTAGGTAGCATATACTTGCTACCAAGTTAAAGAATAATGATATTGCCTTATTCTCAAAGGATTAATTGAGGCAACAGTTACACATATTTTTTAAAGTAATACATATTTAAAGTAACAGGTTGGGCACTGTGGCTAACACCTGTAATCCTAGCACTTTGGGAGCCAAGGTAGGCGGATCACTTGAGGTCAGGAGTTTGAGACCAGCCTGGCCAACATGGTAATATTCTGTCTCTACTAAAAATACAAAAAACTGGCCAGGCATGGTGGCATGCACCTGTAGTCCCAGCTACTTGGGAGGCTGAGGCAGGAGACTCGCTTGACCCCAGGAGGCGAAAGTTGCAGTGAGCTGCACTCCAGCCTGGGCAACAGAGTGAGACTCAGTCTCATGGAAAAAAAAAAAGAAAGAAAGAAAAAAAAAAAAGGTTCCAAGCACAATGCCTGGCACCACAGTTGTCTTCTAGTAAGTGGTAATTATTATTAGCTGCTAAATTTAAGCAATAAGACAAAATGAGCAGCTTTTTCCATATGTATTATTTTAAGTTTGTTTTTGTAAGTTACTATTTTCCCATTACTGGATCTGTAGTTAAAATTAAAGACTCTGAATTCACCTATGATGGAAACAACTCCTCCTCACATTAAAAATGAAAACAAAATATGAAGAAATAGAAGCCAGAAATGTCAAAATCCCTAAATTAATTACATCAAGAGCTTGCCCAACACCTTCTCTAAAGATCATATAAAATGATCATCAACATTTTAAACAGTAGCCTAGTTGCAATATTAAGATGTGATTTGGATTTAAGGTCTTCTGAAATGTAAATAAACATGGTAGCTAAATTCTGTACCTTCCTCTGCTCTTGCACCTTCATGATCAGTCATTCTAGTAGAGGCTGACCTAGACTGATTAATGATTCCTGAAGGGATGTGGGGCAGCTCATCATCTCCCAGATCAGCTATCATGTCGTAGAGTTTTGTCCTGTTGGCCCCTGTAAATTAATGTCAGCAGTAGAGGTTCATTTAATGGCTACCGCTTGACTTGCCAGCAGCGTCTAAAACCAGTTCATTAACAAAACAGACTATTAAGAAGTCTCAGTTATTAAAATATCAGAAAATTAAAGATGTCTTCCATTTTCTATACCATCCCCCAAAACACATTGAGTTTAAATATTTATTATTTCTGTGGAGAGAGAGAGATATATATAAAGATACATATATGTATTACATATATCTCTCTCTCTAAAGATATATATATATCTCCATAGAATACTTTAGAGACAGTTCTTTAAAGTTCTGTAAACTCACAGACAAAGAAGGTATCATTAAAACAAAGGAAAATTTTGGTGTTTAAGGTTAACATTTACCAGTATAAAGAATAAAATAAGGGCTTTTCAACATAATTCACTGTTTAAAAAAGTTAACAAAGGAATAAGTACAAATAATTTTTATGAGGGTGCAACAAACGATTAACTTTACCTGGTGTTTCCATGGATATTTTCCTGCCATGTTAGTACAAATTTGTCATTAACAAATCATCCCCAATTTCTTCCAAAATGTTTTTCTCATTTTTCCCAAATCTGAAAAACCTGATTTATCCATGAGATAGATCTCTGAGTTTCTCATGATATGAAAGTCAGCACTGTCATAAGCCACAAATGTAAGGGAAGAATTTTGGCTGTTGCCTGGATAATTCAGGCCAAAACATATAAAACTCAAAAGCTTCTGTAGTATTGTAGAATATTCTTTAACTCTGAACTTTAGAAATAGCAGAATTATTTTGAACCATATATTTTGAAAGAAAACAAGTTTTAAGAATGTCAGAAAAAAATACTTTGAAAAGACAATGCTTTATAATCTACATAAGTTTAAAAAAATAAAATAGGTAAGTCCAAGGTCAAACATTATAACCTTATATTTACTAACGTCATCATTAATGGATGTGAAGTTCACTGTGGCTATTTGAGTGTAAGTAACTCTAAGAACTATTACCCATCTATGTATCTTTAACAAAATACCAGACAATTAGATGGTAAAATTTAGTGGAAATAGGTGGACTTTTAAAATTTATTGGTCCTATTTTACAGTAATTCCTAATTTCTTAGAAATGCTTAAACAACTCTACTTCTGGATTAGGTAATATGTTATGTAGTCTGAATTTCCTAACTAATAATAATGAAGAAACTCAGTGTTACCTGAGGATTTTCCCCCACAGAGAAATGACTGTAAACAAATTCTCCAATAAACAAAAAACTGTCTACTAGATATCCAACCACCAGTTAAATTCAATGTAAAAGAACATAAACATTATTCTTTCTCAAAAATAGCTCCCATTTGTATCTTTCCCACTTGTATGACTACCACCATCCTTTGTTTAATTTCGCTTCTTAAAAATCTGCAACCATATCTTAATTCTTCTTCAACTTGTAAAATTATAAAAGGGTGGGGGCTTTTTTTAAAAAAGAATCTTCCTTTAAAGTATTCTCCAAGTTTATCTCTCTATTGACTTTAATCAAGGCTTTCAACCTTATGAATTACTATAACAGACTCCTAATCGGTTCTTCTATCTCTGAGCTCCATTTACCTTCAATCACATTAATATACTACAACTAATTTTCCAAAATTATTACATTTATTATATCTCCCCTCACTGAGAAACCACAAGTAGCACTTCAACACTCTGGATCAAAGTTAACTAAAATCATGTACTTAACCTTTCATCATGTGCTTTATGATCTGATCCTATTTTTTCTACCCCATCTTATCTTTTAATGATCCACAATACAAACTCCCTCCATTTTCCAGTCAAAGCAGTTTCCATATGTAGTTTCAGTGTTCACTGAGTTTACTTATGCCATATTTTGTCATATTTGTCCTCACCCATTCTCAGAAAGGTGAGAATGCTTTCTACACACACACACACACACACACACACACACTTTCTAATCTTCTAACATGCACCTCAGCCTATCTAAATTCTACCCATTCCTCCACACCAGTTTCATCTCTTCTGTAAAGCTTTTGTTGATCTTTCAATGTTCTCTTATTTGTGTGTAACATAAAATGACTTTATTAAATACTACCTTGTAAATAATTTCATTATATGATAGTTAATGTGAAACATAATAAAGCCTTGACAAAGTTTTGTTACAGATTATGTAAAGTCAAAATCTTCCTGTACACATGAACTGGAAGTTACAGAAGGGAAAGAAATTAGGAGCTATTATGGAAGCTACTGTTCAAACTGAGGATCCCAAATTATATAATATTATTTACATACTATAGCCAGATAGTTTCAGTGTGACACGGTGCCAAGTTGAGGAAATGATGAAACTTCCCTGCTCTAATCCTAGTTTCTCAAACGCTGCCAAAAGATGACAGCAGATTTCACAATTTAGTCTTTACTCTATTGTGTAGAGCATCTTTCAACTGCAAATTTAATGTCTTCATTTTCTTTCTAAATCTATCCAATATTCTAAATATAATAAACGCAACAAAACAATTTCAAATAAAAAATGTGATGTCTTATCAGCAATGAGAAAACTGTAGGGGTATAACAGGATACTAGACAATATTAATATCAATATTTAAAGGCATATTTGAAGGCCCATTAAGCACTAATTAAACAAAAACTGAAATTTATAGAAGTACAAATACTTTTTCTAATTCTTACAGCAAGAAAAACTTTTATTTTTTAATTTTTATTATTATTTTTGAAACAAGGTCTTGCCCTGTCACCCAGGCTAGAATGCAGTGACACAAACACGGCTCTCTACAGCCTTTATCTCCTTGGCTCTTGACCTCCCGGACTCAAGTGATCCTTCCACCTCAGCCTGCCCAGTAGCTGGGACCACAGGCACGTACCACCAAGCTTGGCTAATTTAAAAAATTTTTTTTATAGAGACAGGGTCTTACCATGTTGTCGAGGCTGGTCTTGAACTCTTAGACTCAGGCAATCCTCCTACCTCGGTCTCCAGAGTAGCTGGGACCACAGTCATGTACTACCACACTCAGCTAATTTTCGTATTTTTTATTTTTGTAGAGATGGTCTCACCATGCTGCCTAGCCTGGTATTGGCTGCTGGGGTAAAGCAATCCTCTCTCCTAAGCATCCCAAAGTGCTAGGATTGCAGGCATGAGCCATGGTGCCCAGCTAGAAAAACTTTTCTACTACTGTGAAAACAACCCACCTATTTCTTAACAAATAGAAAGTCCTATATAAATGCATAATCCTCTAAACGGACTGACACAATGAAAAATATACTAATTATGCCACGTGTAAGCCAAACTATAGACTACTGTTACGTTTTCAAATTCCACTCTAACATGTACACGCTCATGCCATGAAATTTATCTTCCTATGCTATCACTGTAAGTAAAATAGTACTTTTGAATAAATCTAACATTTTCCCTTTCTCAAATAAGCCCTCCCTTTGTTGATCAACTTTTATATTCTGAAGCAAAACTGTTAGGAGACAAACAATCTGGAAAAGATAAGCTTATTTAGTTAAGTAATGTTTGCTAGATCTGTTCTATTTTCTATAATTAAAGCTTTCACACAACTGTTGTCTTAAATAAATACGAGATCACAATAATAAGAAAAAATAACTTCAGCTGCAAAGTGACTCTTCAGTTTTAAAAAGTGCACTGATTAAAGAGTATCAATCTGATACATTCTGATCCTAGGCAAAACACCTAAGTTATTTTCTTGAAAGAAAAAAATCCCGAGTTAAAGGACATGAATAGTTTGTTTTTAAAGAGTGAAATCGGCCCGGCGCGGTGGCTCAAGCCTGTAATCCCAGCACTTTGGGAGGCCGAGATGGGCGGATCACGAGGTCAGGAGATCGAGATCATTCTGGCTAACACGGTGAAACCCCGTCTCTACTAAAAAATACAAAAAAACTAGCCGGGCGAGGTGTCGGGCGCCTGTAGTCCCAGCTACTCGGGAGGCTGAGGCAGGAGAATGGCGTGAACCCAGGAGGCGGAGCTTGCAGTGAGCCGAGATCCGGCCAGTGCACTCCAGCCTGGGCGACAGAGCGAGACTCCGTCTCAAAAAAAAAAAAAAAAGAATGAGATTAAAGTCAGAAACATAAAACCACATGCCTAGTTGAAAATAACATCTCTTTTCTATGAAACAATTTTGTTTTTGTCTTTGAGGGAGGAGAGAGAATATAACTATTCTGTGAGCTCTTCGAATTAGTACTATGTGCTAAACGGAAGTAGCTTACTCATCACAGATAATTTGTAGTGTGAGCAAAGGTGTTTTTAAAAGCCTACTTAAGAGTAATTTCTTCTTAAATGTATTCAAATGCCTAATTTTGGATATCTGGCTTCAAGTCACACTTTAAAAAACTGGATTTCCTGTTGACAACATGTTTTCTTGGATCTGGAATAGCAAACGACAAATATTAATAAAAAACTTTAAAAATAAAAATTAGAAAATGACTCGGGGGAGCTCACTTATGATTTTTAAGAAATGCTGAAAAAGTTACAAGACTTCCTCCTTTTCAAATGTATTGATAATCAGGCCAGAAGGTGCATAGCAATTCTGCAATGCTAGTAAAGGAAAGAAGGGAAATGGCAAAAAAAATCATATTCTATACATAGAAGAGACAGAAAAGTTAGGATAAATGAGAATAATTAAGAAAATTAAGATAAATCCACTCACTAAGAACCAGGAATGCAAACACATATTCCCAAAATGTGAATTTTTTAAAATGGGGAAAGCCTATACATCTTTTCAAGAAAGGAAATGAAAAAATCTTTTATTGGTAAGTTTAAATTTTATAGGTATAATATAGCTTAAAAGTAACAACAGGCTATAAGAATAACGGCTCCTATCAAAGGAAAATACATTATTATAATCCACAGTTTAAATTGTCCATGTTGAAAAGGAATAACAAATACTAAAGAAAGTCTTAAAAGATTTTTAGCCGCTTCTAACTAAAGCCTCCGTATTTCAGATGCTTCGTTCACACTGTGTGATTTTTAATCACTGATTTACATGTTTTTACTAAGATATAAAATATAGCACAAATGGAGACCTTAAAAAGTTAGAATAATGCTACCAGCCCAACATTTTTACAAAAGATTAATTCACTTCAAGCTCCTCCCAAATTACAGAAAAGAGAAATTATTAAAAAGTGAAAGAAAACTGAGTTTTAGCTTAGATATTAGTATTGCATCAATGTTTACTTCTTGATTTTCATGACTGTACTATGGTCATACACCAGAATGTCTTTGTTTAAATACATACTAATATATTTAAAGAGCAACATGTCTACAACTTAGTTTTCTGATTAAAAAAAAAAAAAATTCCATGGCCAGGTACAGTGGCTCATGCCTGAAATCTTTCTTTTTTTTTCTTTTTTGAGATGGTCTCCCTCTGTCGCCCAGGCTGGAGTGCAGTGGCGCGATCTTGGCTCACTGCAACCTCCATCTCCTGGGTTCAAGTGATTCTCCTGCCTCAGCCTCCCCAAGTAGCTGGGACTACAGGTGTGAGCCACCATGCCCAGCTAATTTTTTTTGTATTTTTTGTAGAGACAAGGTTTCACCATGTTGGCCAGGCTGATCTCAAACTCTTGACCTCAGGTGATCTGCCTGCCTCGGCCTCCCAAAGTGCTGGGATTATAGGCATGAACCACTGCACTCAGCCTCACGCCTGAAACCTTAATGCTTTGGGAGGTTGAGGTGAGACGATCACTTGAAGCCATGAGTTTGAGACCTGCCAGGGCAACATGCAGAGATCCTGTCTATTAAAAAATGTAAAAGTTAGCCAGGCATAGTGGTGCACACCTGTGGTCCCAGCTACTCGGGAGGCGGGAGTGGAAAGACTGCTTGAGCCCAGAAGTTTGAGGTTGCAGTGAGCTACGATGTGCTACGGCACTCCATCTGCAGAAGCAGAGAGCCTGTTTCAAAAAATAAATAAATAAAAAAGAATATATTTACAGAAAGGAAAGGGAAAAGCAAGTGTGGTAGTGTTAACATTTGGTGGGCGAAAAGTGAAACCTGGGTGAAAAGTATATGGAATTCTCTGTACTATTCTCACAAAATTTTCTTAAGTCAGAAATTATGTCAAAATAAAAAGTTAAAAGGAAAAGAAAGCTTAACCCTGTGAAGCCTGAGACCAAAATAACTGCATCAAGCCTCTTTAGTTTCATGGTATTGACTCTTAAGAGTATTAATAAGATAAAGTACATCTCAATTATATTGTATATCTCACTTAGTGAGAAGGAAATACTGAAGTGGGTCTACATTCCAAGGCAAGGCTGTCACTTTTAACCCCTTTTCCTCTTGCAGGGGGCAAGGTAAAAAAAAAAAAAGAAAAAAGAAAAAAAAAAAAGGAAGAGTGGGATGCAGTGAACAAGCTGGAAGACACAGAAACTTTAACTTAGTACTTGATTTTAGAAGCCTTTCCATTTAAAAGTCAAATCTTGAATGGGTCTTTACAAAGTTAAAAAGTCAGCATTCTTGCCATTTTTCTCTTTCCCTTCCAAAAAAAAAAGAAAAAGAAAAAATACTGGATTACATCTGCTGATTCCATATGGTAAAGTCAGCAAATAGTTTTCTTCCCTCTAAGACGCTGCGGTGAAAAATCTGTAGAAGCTTATACTAATTCAGTAGGTGTGACTTATTAACAAATTCTGGAATAAAGAAAAAAATCAAGGTTGGTAAATGTATACAAATTTACATTTACATAGGTAGAATAAGTTCTGGTGCAATTACACAGTAGGGTGACTATAGCTAATGATAACATATTCTATATTTCAAGATAGCTAGAAAAAAAGGGTATGAGTGCTATAACCACAAAGAAATGATGAATATGCTAACTACTCTGATTTTCATTATTCAATGTTTAAATATATTAAAACGTCACACTGTGTCCCATAAATATTTATAATTATGTGTCATTTATAAGCAAAAAAAAAAATTTAAAGAAATCAAAAGGCTACAGATAATGAATTATTCTATCTTGTACAAAGCTACATAAGGAGAACATCAGAATAACAACATGGACTAGATAATAGAAATGCTAAGAAATTCATGAATTACCTTTTCATGTAAAATTATATCTTAGTATTAACACGATGAGTTATTTGAATTAAGATCATTAGAAGTTTGCGATCTATAAACAGAAAAAAAAGTTTTTACTTTCTTAAACTCTATTTTCATGGCAAGGATTCAGAGCCAACATTTTCACACTGAATTCTGTATTCAAGAGCAAAAATTTTTTAATTTACAAAATTTCATAAAGGAAGTATAAAAAAGAAACATAATTTATTTCTGAATTATCTTTCCTGAGACACTTTGCTAGAGACCTTATCCCTATATCTACTTACATTAGTAGCCTTAAAGACAGTAATACTTAAAAAATGTTTAAAAATTAGAAACAAATCTACAGGTTTAACTAATGGAAGCTAAGTTAAATCCACAAATATTGTATTTTAAATGACTGTGAAACATTAAGAAATAATGAGTTAAATTACAACAATAATATTCTAGTTAAAATATTAAGAAGGAGGTTTTGTGTATATAGACTTTTAAGAAAAGATGGATGAATATATGCCAAATAGTCTCTGAGTGGTAGGATTGCAGGTGATTTTTATAGTTTTTCTTTATGTTCCTGTATACTTCTTATATTATCTGAATAACAAGCATGTGTTGTGTTGATGATTATATAAGCAAAATTCATTTTTTTGAAAAAACAGATATAAAATCAAAATTAAAGTGGAATGGGCTGAATAACAGAATACCCATCTAGATAGTAAGATGTTATTGAGACACGTAAGCCTTAAGTTATGAATTTGGGGTCTCCAGGTACTGATTCAATAAAAGAAGTTCACTTTCATCCATTTCACATACTGGGTTCCTCTCTGTTGTTTGGAAAGAAAAAAAAAATCACAAACATATACAAAGGAATTATTTGCTGACATAAAATGATGTTTTCTATGATGGTAGTAGGCAAATTATAACATTGTGTGTATTAAGGTCCAATTAAAAAAAAACATAAGGCCGAGCATGGTGGCTCATGCCTATAATCTCAACACTCTGAAAAGCTGAGGTGGAAGAATGGCCTGAGGCCAAGAGTTCGAGACCAGCTTGGGCAATACAGAGAAACCCCATCTCTACAAGAAAATTTTAAAAATAAAATATTAGCCAGGTGTGGTGGCACGTGCCTATAGTCCCAGCTGCTACTCAGGAGGCTGAGGTGGGAAGATATCTTGAGGGCAGGAGAGTTCAAGGCTACAGTGAGCTATGATTTGCAGTACTGCACTCCAAACCGGGTTCTAAAAAAATTAAAATTTGTATGAGGGGTTAAAAATTCAGCTTTAAGGCCGGGCGCGGTGGCTCAAGCCTGTAATCCCAGCACTTTGGGAGGCCGAGACGGGCGGATCATGAGGTCAGGAGATCGAGACCATCCTGGCTAACACGGTGAAACCCCGTCTCTACTAAAAAAAAATACAAAAAACTAGCCGGGCGAGGTGGCGGGCGCCTGTAGTCCCAGCTACTCGGGAGGCTGAGGCAGGAGAATGGCGTAAACCCGGGAGGTGGGGCTTGCAGTGAGCTGAGATCCGGCCACTGCACTCCAGCCTGGGCGACAGAGCAGACTCCGTCTCAAAAAAAAAAAAAAAAAAAAAAAAAAAAAATTCAGCTTTAGTTTATCTGTTTCTAATATTTCTTAAACATACTTAAACATACTTTTTTAAATTAAAAATATTTTTAAGAAAAGTTTAAAAGCAACAACTAAAAAAGACCTTGACTTACATCTTATTTGCAGACCTCAATAAGATATAGGTCTAGTCATAGTCTATCAGAGGGGGAAAATGGGATACTTCCATCTTAAATTAGAAGCAACGTTATCTAATATTTCCAAAAAAAAAATCTTTAGCAGATTAAGCCAGTTTCTGATACTATATATAAAATAAGCAATCCACTAGTAAAATGAACCACTTTATTTCCTTAAAAAAAAAAAAATTAAACCCTAGGCCGGGCACAGTGGCTCATGCCTGTAATCCCAGCACTTTGGGAGGCCAAGGCAGGCAGATCATGACGAAGTCAGGAGATTGAGACCATCCTGGCTAATGTGGTAAACCCCTGTCTCTACTAAAAATACAAAAAATTAGCCAGGCATGGTGACACGTGCCTGTAGTCCCAGCTACTCAGGAGACTGAGGCCGGAGAATCGCTTGAACCCAGGAGGCGGAGGTTGCAGAGAGCCGAGGTTGCGCCGCTGCACTCCAGCCTGGGCGACAGAGTGAGACTGCGTCAAAAAAAAAAAAAAAAAAAAAATTAAACCCTAAAATTCTAATGTCATTTTGTCTATTCTAAAATAGTCAATCATGCAAACGTACTTTTATACTCAAAATGCTTGCATTATAGGTAAATGATGTTAGAACTAAACACAACCCTAGCCCAGTATCAAATGTTTTTAAATACAATACAAAGTTGTTCACTATATAGTCTTTTAATTCACATGCAATAACAAAAGCTATCATAAAGTTATAAAAGAAAATTGTGTAACAGGCGAAACCCCCAAAACTTCACTTATTAGCCTCCACAGTAAATGAAATCACTCAAAAAAGGTTTTACTGAAAGAAACTCGCACATGTTTCTATTACACCTGCCATTTTATATATTAATGTATTTGTCACCAAAGAAACACAAAAAGAATGTCTGTATCATTTTTGCCTTTTTCTCACACTATTTTCTCCTTTATATAGTCAACATGTTAGACTAGGAAGGGTCAATGGCCAGTTGAAAAGAGTCCCAAAATAAGTTTCAAGTCTCTCTAGTTAACAGTCATAGATCTGAAGATACTTTTATGTAGCAACTTTTAAGTTTGCACCACCAAATGGAAATGAATTGCCACTTTAAGAGAGGTACTGTAGCGGATTTATATTTTAATAAGTAAATTGGTTAATATACAACACAGTGAAAAATACATCCAGGCACCAAGACACCCAGCAATGACTAAACAAACCCTACTGCCACCACTAACCTCCCACTCCTGGTCTCCACAGTAGCCAAAAAAAACTACCCAAGAGATTCTTCTTGCTGCTGCTGTTGTTTGTGGTTGGATTAAGACCAGAAAGCAGAAACTACAGAAAGGGCTTTCCTACTCACTGTAGGTAAGGATTCCCAAACTAAGAAATGTAACCTGGATATGAGTTGTTTATAGCTATACTCTATGTATCAAAAATGGAGAAATTTATACTTTTCTCCCTTCTGAACAAATTTTTATTTTTTTATTCCAATGTCAATATTCCTAACAATTTGGTAAAGTTTTTAAAGCTTAAAAACAATCCTCAAAATCTTTCCTTTACCCTTCCCATATATTTTAAATGATTTTCTACTTGATCGGTAACACATCCTAAATTATATACAAATTTCAATTATACAACAGACAAAGTTTAAAGTTAGTTGCCCCCTTTTTGAAACAAAAAATCAAGTTACACAAAAAAACAGAATTGAAGAATTTTTTTCTTAATTATTGGTATACAAAAATTATAATAGTCAGAATCTGCACTTACTCTTCACCCCTTTCTTCCCCTTTCGTTCCTTCTTGTACTGTTCCTTCAGTTTACTTATTAGTCCCTGGTCTACATCCCAAACCTCAGCAGTTGGGGAGAGGTCATCTTTATCTACATGCAGCATATTATTAAAAGAAAAAAAATCAGCAGTTGGCAATGCAAGCTGTTGGCAGTAAACTGTTATAGCTTTACATAATCATAAAAAAATGTACTAATAGCATATACTCAAAATACTTTAAAGGTGCAGTCTCAATTCTGGTATTCACAACTCAAACTCTAAATGCCCATGTCATAAGTTTCTAAACATTTAATATCAACAGTTAAATAGTGCTTCATTTTCATGAACCACAAATTTGAAGGTTATCATTAATTCAACAGACTGACATTAGAAATCTAAATAAAAATAGATCACTGCATCTTTATAAAAATGTTAATAAAAAATTATTCAGCCAGCATCATAAAAGCAAATGAATGAAATACATGCGAACTACTCGGAAAAGTGCAAGCTAGAAAGTTAAGTGCTGTTTCATTGATGAAAATATTCATGCACCTTCTGTCATACTGATTCTGCATGCACAGGATTAACTGTACTAATGGAGAGGCATTCTAGTCCAATATAATACACGTAAGTTGAAAAATACAATGTCTTGAATAATCCATACAAAGCATTCAGAAAGTCCCACCTCTGCCCCCACCCACCCAAATAGTTCAACATCTCATTACCTTCTTCCATTGGTCTACAACTAAGATTAGCAAAAAAACAAAAACAAAACAAAACAAAACACAAAAAAACAAAACTCAAATTCCACTGAAGAATTTTTTTTAAATTGATATTTTTTTCAGGATAAAAGTAGTGATCAGCATGGAGAAGTGAAAACATACATTGCTGTACATCTGCTAAAGCTACATCAGCTATTTTAGCTGAATAATAAATCCATATTTAACTAAATACTTGTGCCTGAGAAAATTTACTCATAGTCAACTAGAGGAAAAACAGCACTAAAAAGAGGCAGCATAAAAATAATTAAGTCTTTGAGACTTATTTTAAATATTGAGGATTTTTCCTTCCTTTGTGTGGTTTTAAAACAGCCATGTTATAAGGAAGTTTAACATCCTGACTTGTTAAGTTTTTGATAATTCAGTATATTCTGGCTCACAAGTTTTATAAGAGCCACACTAGGCCTCACTGACTTAATCTATAAAGTAGACATAAAAAGCCGTTCTCTTCCTTTATAGATTGTTATACGTACCAAACTTAAGAAATTCTCATATTTGAATGGCACACAGAAATGCAAATATTTACTGTACCTTGAGTTTTTCCTGCTACAATTGTCATAACTTTTTCCCTGATGGTTAGACCACCTATTATCACAGGTGGTCAGTATGTGAAAAGCTAAATCCTAAGCTTTAAATTAATTTGCTAACTTGAATTACTTGAAACTAAGTTACTCATGACTAAAACTTACACCTAAGATTATCTGTCAAATCCACAAATTGTAATGCTATTTGTAATACAGTTATAAAGAGAAAATTCACTTTACTCAATTCACATGCACTCAAATCATGAAGTTTCCTGAAAACTACACTGCATCAGGAATCCTTCTGTAAACTTATTGAATATACTAAGAAAAACGGGATCTCAACAATTAATCATTTGCACTCATCTTAATGAAGTTAACAATTCTTAACTTCAACTACTTAAAGCAAGACAAATTGATACATTATGAGCAAATATTTTTTAAACCTCACAGAGACCAAAAAAACTTAAGTTGTATAAAGGTTATATAGGAAATCAGATAGAAGAGAAAAATTTAATAAGAGCCAAACAGTTTTCTAAAAGACCTGTGTAGAGAGAATAAAACTGTGAACAGCTCTAATGTTGACAAAGAGAGTGGAGTGAAAATGCATAGAGAATAAAAAAAAGGATAAACTTAAGGAAAAAATATTACTTGCAAGATAATCTCAAATCTAGAAAACAAAAGTAAATTTAGGCAGTGCAAAGAACAGGTTGGTGAATGCATATGTGCACAAACAACATCCTGAAACTTGCCTGGTAAGTAACAGCTGTTTGATATTGCTTATAAGAAACAGATAAGAGCAAAAGGGAAGAGGCAGCATAATCTTCTACATATTAATCCTGTTTTTAAAAAATCTAGGGGGAAAAAATACCAAGAAATGAGGTTGAATCATTTACGGTAACTTTTATGTCTAAAAGAAAACACAAATATGCATAAGAAAGTTGACTCCTGATAGCTCAAACCCACAAAAACATGAAATTCTACTATGGCAATTCTGATTACCAAAGCAGAGGAATTATACACATCTATTAACTGTCGCATAAATTTGTAACTAACTTTATGCATATACTTATACTTTATCCATTATGCTTAAGTACAAACATTCAGGTGCTAATTGTATTTTGTAGTTCTATAAATCTCTACAGATCAGTTTCAAAGACAGGAGACAATAAATGAACAGTCTTAAAATGCCTAGTCTCCATGAAAGAAAAAGCAAAATAGAAATGCCAACTATTGTTTTTGATAATTAGAAGAACTAAAAATCACTAATATTAAACTCAGACTATATAACACAGATGACACTGAAAAGAGAGTTAGAAAGCTTGCCAAAAGGCAGTGGTTTCATAAGATAAAAAAAAATTCAAAGTCAGAGATAACAAATTGTCGATTGCTAATATACAAAATAAAAACTAGATTCTCTAATGTAAGGACTACAGAGTATGTTTCATTAAGACAAGACTTACATTTTTAAAAAATCAGTGCTCTTTTACTCAATAATTCAAATCTGGGCCGGGCATCGTGGCTCACACCTGTAATCCCAGAACTTTGGGAGGCCGTGCGGGTGGATCACCTGAGGTCAGGAGTTCAAGACCAGCTTGGCCAACATGGTGAAACCCTGTCTCTATTAAAAATAGAAAAACTGGCCGGGCATGGTGGCACACGCTTGTAATCCCAGCTACTCTGGAGGCTGAGGCAGGAGAATCACTTGAATCCGGGAGGCGGAGGTTGCAGTGAGTCGAGATCGTTACATTGCACTCCAGCCTGGGTAACAGAGTGAGACACTGTCTCAAAAAAAAAAAAAAAAAAAAAATCTGAAAGCTACCACTTTCCTATTTATAAATATATTCAAATTTTTAGAAAACGAATTCCATAAATATAAAGAGTGTTTGCATATTCATCGTCTTTGCTTTGGAAAAAATGACTATGACATCTTGTTGAGTAAAGATGAAGAACTTTGGAAACACTGCATAAATCACTTGACAGTTTTCATTTCTCACAGAAAAAAAACTATTTGAACCATCTTGTACTTAAATGAGTTATTTTCCTTCATCAAGAACTTAAAATGTTTTAAAGATAATATTTCCGTCTTGTCTGGAAGTAAGAGACCTTTCCGATTATTTCCACTTAACACAGGAGACACCGGCACTGTCAAATAATGATAGTAAAAAGCAAATAGTGAGAGTTGTCTTAAAACTCTGCTCTACAATCAAAAGTCTTCAGAAAGAAGGACCAATCAGTTGTACATAATATGGGAACTATTATCAAAGAAATAATGCCATTCCATACCAATTACATTCCTGAATTTTTTCTTTATCCTTTTGACTAAATTTCTAGCAACTTTAGGCTAAGGAAACAGGAGTAAGTATGTGTCAAGATTTAGCTAAAAAGATACTCGATAAATATTTTGATCATTTTCTTTTTAATGAAAATAATCTAAATGTGCATCATAGGGCTCTGGTTAAATAAAATCATGGCACATTGTTGACAAAATGTTATCCAGCTATTAAAAATGATGCTGATTGGGCATGGTGGCTCATGCCTGTAATCCCAGTAGTTTAGGAGGCCAAGGCAGGCAGATTGCTTGAGTCCAGGAGTTCAAGACTAGCCTGAGCAACATGGCCAAACTCAGTCTCTACCAAAAAAAAAAAAAAAGGCAAAAATTAGCCAGGTGTGGTCACACGCCTGTGGTCTCAATTATTCAAGAGGCTGAGGTGGGAGGACCCCTTGAGCCTGGGAGGTGAAGGTCACAGTGAGCCAAGATTGCACCATGGCACCCCAGCCTGGGCAACAAACCGAGATCCTGTTTAAAAAAACAAAAGGGGGGATGCAGAAGAACCATGTATTAAGTGAAAAGTATGCATTACAAATCAACATTGAGCAAACTCCTTATTTTACTAAATAAATAAATATATATACACATGCTTATAAAAAATATTCATCTTCACATGTATTTGTAGGTTCTAAGTTTTCTAAAACACACTTGTAGTACAAAATAATTATATATTTATATAATTACAAAACAATCAGGAAAAAAGCAATACTTTTGAAATTACTGGAAAAAGGTATTTCCAACATTGACTGTCTGCACAGAGAAGCTAAAAGAAAAGTTAAATATTTTTACTGTTTCTCCTGAGCAATGCTGATTTTGAAGAAAGGTACTCTTCTAAAACACAATCATTTTCAAATAAGTACAAAAATGTAGTCTAGAAGGTAATTGTGGAGTTTTCTCCTGTTTGAATTAATGTGTCTCTTCTATTTCCATTTAGAAGAAGAAAGAAGTGAAGGTCTGAAAATAATGCTTAAGAACTATAATAAGAAAACTGGTGGCAAAATTCAAATCTTTTAAGTACCTGATTCATTTTTTTATATCAAGATAATAAATGTACTATATATTAGGTTTTTTCTCTCTTGCTATTAGCAATATTTGGTTTAAACACATAAATGAGGCATCTTTTAAAAGCCAAGTGTTTGCTATCAAAGTAGTTAAAAAAAAAAAAATCTAGTGATTATTCTTCTTGCTTGTAATTAAGCAAAACTTTGATGCATTAAAATAACCTTCTCCAGGTTGGGCACGGTGGCTCATTCCTCTAATCCCAGCACCCTGGGAGGCCAAGGCCTGTGGATCGCGAGGTCAAGAGATCGAGACCATCCTGGCCAACATGGTAAAACCTCGCCTCTACTAAAAATACAAAAATTGGCTGGGTGTGGTGGTGTACACCTGTAGTCCCAGCTACTCAGGATGCCAAGGTAGGAGAATCACTTGAACCCGGGAGGCGAAGTTGCAGTGAGCCAAGATTGCACCACTGCACTGCAGCCTGGCGACAGAGTGAGACTCCATCTCAAAAAAAATAATAATAATAAAATAAATATATAATAACCTTCTCCAATAAAGCTCAGTAAACACACTTTGTTCTACCTACCAGACAACATGCCGATATTAAATGAGGAATGCATGAACATATTTAATAGGAAAAACATTAAGGACGTCAGCTATTCATTTAAAGTATTTTTTACACTTCTTTTACCTCCTAATGGGGTTTTTAACCATGTACAGATAGAGAATGGTTTTCTCTTAGTTATGGCTGAATCATTATTAGCACAATGTACCACTTCCAAAGTTTAGGCCCTAACATTTTGCACACTGAATATTATAGGTAATAAAGTGTAGTATCTTCATTAAATTGTGCTCAATATAGAGCTATAATTCAGGATGAGTAGCTTTATTCTTTCTTAGTAATTAGTCAGATAACACTATATGGACATACTGAGTGTTAAATCTTCCTAAATCTAGAATATCAAATTAAACAATGGGAATGTTCAAAACTGAATACATACATTTTTAAAAATCTACTAAAAGGAAAGAAATTGGATTTCCAAATCAATTAAATGCTTCAACTTTAAATCCAAATTCTAAAAATCAAAATCCACCAAAAGCCATATATATTAAAGTTTAGTCACCAAATTTAAATAAATTGGTACAAAATACGTTGCTATTATTCAATACCACTTCCCCTTGCTCTCAGTTTAACTGCCACCATAAACTGATACACACATTCCACATAAAATATTTAATAATAACCCATCATTAAGGGCTAGATTTCCTCCCACCCCCTATTTCTTTATCATCTTACCCCATTCTGTGCCATCCCCCGAACTCCGTGCTTCTCCAGCTCCTTCACCATCTTCAGCAGTCACTAAAAAATCAAATTCTTTCAGTGCTTCCTCAGTATCAGGATCGTCAGTTAGGTCAGCAGCTAAACCTTCATTACCTATCTGTAAATAGAATATAAACCAAGAATTACTTTTATCCTAAATGGAAAAGGGATGCTTTAATATTGTCACATAACTACATTTACACACCCGTTTTAAAATTACTTGGACCCAAAATTTTAGATTTCCCATGTAATTCACAAATCCCAAATTATACTTTAGCTAAATGGTTCAACAGTGCTGTGCCAAGATTGATCTAAGTAATGTGGCACTAAAAATGGTTTAAGTGCTAATCATCAAGAACAGTTAACTTCTTAAATTACTGTACATTCACAGTTAGTCCTCCACTAAAGAACCAGTCACTTATTTGCATTCTGATATGTTATGTTGAATTGACCTCATAAATGGGAAACTGCATGCTTAGCCCTTCACTCATAAAGATATGGCATAGTAACTAATTTAAGTTCATAGCTGTGATAATTGTAATAGTGCTTTACCTTTCAGAACAAAAAATAAATAAAAAGGATCAAAATCCCTATTCACTCAAATAGACGTTATACATATAGAATGTGTCAAAAAAAAAAACTGAAAACTGATTTTGCAGACCAGAAACTTTTGTGGAACATCGTCATTTTTTTCTTACATAACTGTAAAATCTCAAATACCCACAATTAAACCTACCCACCTGTTGCAGCACACCAACATGGCACATGTATACATATTTAACAAACCTGCACATTGTGCACAGGTACCCTAGAACTTAAAGTATAATTTTTAAAAAAATGGTAATAGCACACACGTAAAAAAAATTCCTATTCCAACTATATGAATATATAGCTAATAAGAATATAAAAGCTAATTCCTACTTTGTGTTTATTTATCCGATGTTTGTCTTTTCCTTCTGGGATGCCTTCAATCATGTCATTTTCCTCTTCTTCATCACTGTCATCAGCATTTTCTAAGAAATTGAATGTCTCCAGAACATCACCAGAGGACCTGTGTGAAGGAAAAAAGATGAATCCAACTATTCCAATGGTTGGTTCTAATATTTCTTTCTGGTTCCCATTTTAAATCAATTCTTAAAACTAAAGAGATTTGAATGACTACCTACTGTCTGAGGACTTTATTCAAGAAAAAAAGTTTGAAAGATTTATGTTCTACAACTGAAATAAAAGTAATTATTCTCTGCTGACTTTCTCCAAAGTTCATTGTCCAAAATATTTTAGGTAATTACTGCAACAAATTAAAATCCTATAGTATTAGACACTCAAACACATATTATTAGTTCTGAAAATAAAGCCATCATAAATGAGCAACTGAAACTTAGTGTTTCTTATAACTACAACCTCTTACAGTTTGGTCTAAATGTTTGAGGACTAAAACAGCAAATACCAAAGTTTATCAGGTGGGGCCAGGGACAGTGCTTCGTAACTGTAATCCCAGCACTTTGGGAGGTGAATGGGAGGAGACCGCTTGAGCCTAGAATTCAAGACCATCCTGGGCAACATAGTGAAACCCACCTTCAAAAAAAAAAATTAGCTGGGTATGGTGTCATGTGCCTACAGTCTCAGCTACTCAGCGGGCTAGGATAGGAGGATTCTTTGAGCCCAGGAGGTTGAGGCTGCAGTGAGCGACTATACACTGCATTCCAGCCTGGGTGACAGAGCAAGACCCTGTCTCAAAATGAAAACAAAAAAACTTAAAAATAATTTATCAAGCAGCTCAGATTTAAATTTATAGTACATCAGATATAAAACATCCCAATCCATTTCACAGACTGTCTTAGCTAGAAAAAATAACTCAAAATCTATTAAATAAATACTTTTAAGTCTTGTAGAATCACTCATTTAACAGGTCATAGGGACAATCTATTTTATCCACTTATCTAAATCTTTTAACTAATTTGAGTTTCTCTATGCACACACAAAAAAAGGTTTTCATATAGTTGTTTAAATGTTTAACAATAAAGGCAGCAACAAAACAGTAGAAAATTCAGCCGAACAAAGACTTTCACCATGAAAAGTCTCTGCTCTGCCACTAAGTAGCTGCTTGAATTTGGCCAAACCATTTATATCTTTTGGCCTCAATTTCTTTACCTGTAAATTGTGGGGGCTGAATTAGATTATCTAAAATGTCTTTACTAAGAGTACATGGTAACAAAAAGAAAAATAATATAAAACTCAGGGAGGGTTTTTGCCCCCCTCTCTGATTGGTTCACTCCATTAGTCCAAATTAAATATATAACACAATTCAGATTATACTTGTCTCTTGGTTTCCATGAGGCATTGGTTCTAGGATACACACCTCCCTATCATGCTCAAGTCCCTAAGCACATTCTCCCTATAGTATACTTTAAATCATCTCCAGACTATTTATAATACCTAATACAATATAAATACTACATAAATAGGTGTCATACAGTATTTTTAAATTTGCATTATTTTAATTTTTAATTGTCATTTTTTTCAATGTGGTATTTTGAATCCATAGGTGCAGAACCTACACAGAAAGGGCTGACTATATTTTTAAAACACATTAACAAAGAGTGTTAATAGGCTGTACTATATCCCACCCAATCCAGCACATAGTTTAAAGGAACTGTATAATGAATGAATGTAGGAGATGGTTTTTTCAAATGCAAATTAGTAAAAACAACCACAAATCTACGAGAACAAAATGTACTTTCAGCTCAAAATTTACAATATAACTTAATATTTGGATATTAAATGAAAGGCAATGAATGCATTTGATAAAAGTAGCATATCAATGATACAATAATTTAAAAGAATTTTAAGATATATTTGTTTTGAACTTTGAAAAATTAAGTACTCCTGCTCCTTGGATAGAAATTTCTGTCTCTAAAGTGAGAGTGCCTCCTGTTTCCAGGTTTTAAAAACTGTATTTAATCACAGCAACATATATGCATGGCTTTAAAAGTCAAATGGAACACAGCGCATAAAAGCAAGAATTCGTCAATCGGATTTCACCAAAATTATTAACATTTGCTCTTTGAAAGACATCAAGAGAATGTAAAGAAAAGCCTATAAATTGTGAAAAAATATTTGCAAGTTATATTTCATGAAAAACTTGTGTCAAAGGTATATAAAGAACACTTAAACCATAACAGTAACAAAACGATAAAAAATGGGGAAATATTTCAAATAGATATTGCATCATAATGATAGGTGGAATGCAAATAAGCATATGAACAGATGCTCAACATCATTAGTCTTTAGGGAAATGAAAATTAAAGGATCATGGACTGTGAAAGGTCTCAGGTTTTTCCCGGCCTTCATGCTAACAACCTAGCCTATTACTGTTTCATGGATCCTGAAATAAGTCATAAAATTGAGACAGAGACAAGAATTCTCTTCAGGAGCACAGGAAGTAATAGGACCATGTTTGCTGAATTTCCTTTGCCCAGGTCCCACAAGGGTGGCAAGGAGGTAATCGGGTAGATGTTACACTTACAGTTCGTTTGAATCATAGCGGAGGAACTCTGAGCTTAGGGAACTTGAATCATTTATATTGAACAGTAAGCATGACTTCCCAGAAGACTGTCTCTATCTTACAATGTTGGTTGTTATATAAATATCCTTAAATAGATAGTCCAGAATAAAAGGGCAATATGTGTCTCTGCTCACAGGATGTTTAGAAACATGAGAGATCAGTGGAGAATTGTCTCTAAAAAACAAAACAAAAATGAGGAAGTGTCACAAACTTATAAGAATGACTAAAATTAAGGAACACAGTCTGGAGTGGAGTTTATAAAGAGTAGAAAAAGATTAGAATTGCTGAGTTGAAGAATGAAGTAAGGAGTAAGCCAGTGAAGAAAAAGAAAAGATTTGTCAGACAACTTTTAGGGCTCTACTGAAGTTAGCTAAGAATAATTTGGGGATCATGAGTATCGTAAATCTTTTGTTGTTGTTGCTGTTGTTGCAGTTGCTAAAATGAAGTTCTGCTTGCTAGGAAATACTTAGGAGAAGAAAGCCAAATTGTTCTAAATAAATTGACAAGGCATACAATGAGTAACAATAGAGTCCCCTGCCCTATTCTTCTCTATCTTTGATTCCCACACACTAGGAAAAACCATTTTAAACTTATTTTTAAAGAAGCTTCCTTTGTTATTTACCCTATTTGTTCTAAATAACATGCTTAGATTGCTATTTCTTGATAAAAATGTAGTTCCCTCACAATCTCCATCCCACATCTATACTTCCACCCGTAACAGTAATACAGTTACATCAGTTTACTTTTTGTTATATTAATATTCCATGGTTACATTGTAAGTACATATTAATATTTCCATTTAAATCACATTACAATGACTCGACTTCCTTTCTTTTATATATAGTTTTCCTGAAATAACTGCCTAGTGTGTTTTTTTTTAATTGCCTGGTTTTCCAAGGATGTTACCACTATTCTCTGAAATCTGCCATGGTCTGAATGTTTGTGTCCCTCAGCAAAATTCCTATTTTGAAACCTAATCCCCAATATGATGGTATTGACAGGTGGGCCTTTGGGAGGTGGCTAGGTCATGAGGACAGAGTTCTCATGAATACGATTAGTACTCTTATAAAAATAAGAGGCCCAAAGGAGCCTGCCTTCTCCACCACGTGAAAATCCAGTGGGAAGTCAGCAGTCTGCAACCCAGAAAAGGGTCTTCACCAGAACCCAACCATGCTGACACATTGATCTTAGACTTCCCAACCTCCTGAGCTGTGAGAAATAAATTTCTATTGTTTATACGCTACTCAGTCTATGGTATTTTGTTAAAGCAGCCCAGAAGGACTGAGAATATGGCTATGTCTTGTCAAGCTGCTGATTTAACTTCTGCATGATAGGACACAGGCCCAGCCATTTCACTGACATATCCCAATTTTCAGTACCATTAGGCCTTTCCTATTAATGTGATTTGACACATGTGTGCCAACATACTGGAAGTCAAACAGTAGGAGAACACAGGAGATCTCAATGCTCTGCTGGAGCATTTCACACAACTCTGCTGTTTTCATTTAATACAATAACCCCATCTTTCAGTTGTTTTATTTCTTAAGAAAACAGAGCCGGGCACGGTGGCTCAAGCCTGTAATCCCAGCACTTTGGGAGGCCGAGACAGGCGGATCACGAGGTCAGGAGATCGAGACCATCCTGGCTAACACGGTGAAACCCTGTCTCTACTAAAAAATACAAAAAACTAGCCGGGAGAGGTGGCGAGCGTCTGTAGTCCCAGCTACTCAGGAGGCTGAGGCAGGAGAATGGCGTAAACCTGGGGGGCGGAGCTTGCAGTGAGCTGAGATCTGGCCACTGCACTCCAGCCTGGGCAACAAAGCGAGACTCTGTCTCCAAAAAAAAAAAAAAACAAAACAGAAATCACTGGTGGAAAACACACTACCATTTTTTGCAGTAGGGGAGGGGTGGTATTAAACCAGTTTCACAAAATTAAAGAGAGGATTTCACATTGTGTTTCTTAAACTTTTATCCCCCCTAAGATGTAGTCTCCCTTTGTTGCCCAGGCTGGAGGACAGTTGCACAATCTTGGCTCACTGCAACCTCTGCCTACCAGGTTCAAGCAATTCTCATGCCTCAGCCTCCCTAGTACCTGGGATTACAGGCGCCTGCCACCATGCCTGGCTAATTTTTGTGCTTTTAGTAGAGATGGAGTTTCACTGTGTTGGCTGGACTGGTCTCAAACTCCTGATCTCAAGTGATCTGCCCATCTAAGTCTCCCCAAAGTGCTGGGATTACAGGCATGAGCCACCATGCCCAGCCTGTGCTTCTTAAATAAACTTTAAACCAATTCTCTATTCATACCCCTATTTAAACCTCACCAAATACATATAATTCCTTAGCCTTTGTGGCTTTACTGGAATTCTGTGACTTGAATTGGCTTGTTCCTTTTCTTCATACTATCACTCTCAAATGCACTTATGTTTAATAAGCTTTCTCAGGGTCACTCAGTCAGTTGCCATTCCTCCATTTTCTTTCTGGATTCGAAATTGTTAAATTCTCTCTATCTCACGGACAGTACACTCTCTAATTCTTTCTGTATGCCATTGTTTTTTTGTTGTTGTTCTTTTGTGTTAATGCATCTTAAGCCCTTCACTGTCCTTTCAGCAAAATTTCTGAAAGGCACACAAGTAAAATGTGACTTTAACCTACCATATTTAAAATGGAAGTCTCCATCTGTGGATAATTTTTCTCTTTGCCAACTGTTTATTTACTACCCTCTCTCATTCTAAAAAGACAACAGAATCTTAAAAATAAATATATCCCGATGAAAGGGTAAATAAAATGAAGCCAAAGGTAAGGTTGCTAAGTAAAAGACTAAATGTGTCAATGCATTTCCTTTTTTTTTTTTTGAGACGGAGTCTCGCTCTGTCGCCCAGGCTGGAGCGCAGTGGCCGGATCTCAGCTCACTGCAAGCTCCGCCTCCCGGGTTTACGCCATTCTCCTGCCTCAGCCTCCCAAGTAGCTGGGACTACAGGCGCCCGCCACCTCGCCTGGCTAGTTTTTTGTATTTTTTAGTAGAGACGGGGTTTCACCGTGTTAGCCAGGATGGTCTCGATCTCCTGACCTCGTGATCCACCCGTCTCGGCCTCCCAAAGTGCTGGGATTATAGGCTTGAGCCACCGCGCCCAGCCGTCAATGCATTTTCTAGAGGAGGCCCACAAATTTGGCCCTGAGATTCCAAACAGGGTTAAAAAAAGAGGTGGGCGGGGAGCAACAACTGGAGGTTCAAAGGTAAATAAGACCAGTTATTAAGGAACAGCACAACTTTTCCCAGTTATAAGATCTAAGAGAACTTTCCCAATGAACACTCATAAAGTAGATGCTTTGTGTTATGATGCTCTATACAACCACAACATCCCTACCATAAATCAAGAAATACAATAGTGTCACTCACTCGGTAGCATCTAATAAACACTAGTCTTGGTGGGAGTCACACTTCAACTAGATACACAATATTTCCTAATAGTTAACAATTATGTAACACCTACTGTGTGCCAGGCATTGTTCTAAATGCTTTACATTAATTCATTCCTTCCTCATATCAATCCTATGATACTCATTTTACAAATAAGGAAAGTAATGTTCCCTGTCCAAAGTTACGGCTAGTAACCAGGGTTAAGTTAGGATTCAATTCCAGTCTGTCTTCAGAATTCATATTCTTAATCATTAGGCATACTGCCTCTAAAATAAGAATCTAAAATTTACCATCCTCTACTTATGGACATTAAGACTGCTTCTAATTTTCTCCTATTAATAAATAAGAATGTAGTAAACATATTTTGCTGAAATCTTGATCCACATGTTATATCATTTTCTTACTCCTAGGGGTTTTCAAATGGCCCTAATAATGGCTCAACCACACACACCTACATTAGGGCAGAATCAGAAAATGTCAGTGTACTCGTTAAGAAGAAAGCCTTGATTAAAACAACTATTTCCGGCCAGGCACAGTGGCTCATGCCTGTAATCCTAGCACTTTAGGAGGCCGAGGAAGGAGGGTTGCTTGAGGCAGGAGGGTTGCTTGAGTCCAGGAGTTCAAGATCAGCCTGGGGAACATAATGAGGTCCCATCTCTACAAAAACTTAAAAAACCAGCCAGGTGTGGTGGCGCGTGGCTGTAGTCCCAGCTACTCTGGAGGATGAAGTGCGAGGACTGCTTGAGCCTGGGAAGTTGTGGCTGCAGTGAGCTGTTGATTATGCCACTGCACTCCAGCCTGGGCAACAGGGCAAGACACCATTCAAAACAACACTAAGCAAATAAACAAACAACTATTACCTAAATGTCCATCGACAGGTAAAGAAATAAAGAAAATGTAGTATATGCGTACAATGGAATATCGTTAGTTACGAAAAGAAGGAAATCCTGTCATATGTGACAACATGAATGAACCATGAGGACATTATGCTAAGTAAAATAAGCTAATCACAGAGGGACAAGCATTGCATGAGTCCAATCATGAGGTACTTAAAGCAGTCAAACCCAGAAACACAAAGTAGAATAGTGGTTGCCAGGGGTCAGAGGGAGGAGGAAATGGGGAGCTGCAGTTCAAAAGTTATGGTTTCCAGTCATACCAGATGAAAAAGTTCCAGAGAGCTGCTGTACAACATTGTACCTCTGTTAACAAAATTGCACACTTTAAAGTTTGTTGAGAGGGCAGATCTCATGTTATGTGTTTAACATACACGCACACACACAAACTCCAAAAAAATATCAAAATCTTAATTTTGCAAAAGCAAGAAGCTTTACAAGGAGAAGATACAGCTTATCAAGGATCTTTGTAAGATGATACTAAGAGTGAGGGGGAAAAAAACGAAAGGATCTTTGATTCAGATTCAGAGTCACTGGTGGTATAGCAAACCTCTATTGCTGTAAAATATTTATAAATTCTATGAACTACGTGGGTGACCAGTTTGGCTAAAAATACTTGATAATATTTCTGCTTTTTCTCTTATGCTACAAAGCACTCTATTTCTGAAATCACAGTATAGAAAATAAGGGCGCTATTTGATGTCAAACTGACTTTAATAGTCATTTCTCAGAAATAAAAACTCTAAATCAAAGGCTTAATTTTTAACCTTACAGGAAAAAAATACACATACACATGTGTGTGTATATATATCTATATATACACACATATATGTGTTATGTGTATATATAGATATATTTATATATACACACACATTTTTTTTTTTTTTGGAGATGGAGTCTCGCTCTGTCACCCAGGCCGTAGTGCAATGGCATGATCTCAGCTCACTGCAACCTTTGCCTCCTGGTTCAAGCAATCCTCCCACCTCAGTCTCCCAAGTAGCTGGGATTACAAGCATGCACCCAGCTAATTTTTGTATTTTTAGTAGAGATGGGGTTTCACCATGTTAGTGAACAGGCTAGTCTCAAACTCCTGACCTCAAGTGATTCACCTGCCTCAGCCTTCCAAAGTGCTGGGATTATAGACAAGAGCTACTGCGCCCAGTTGACCAGAATATATTTTAGATAACTGCACGATATCATAAAATACATCTAGGGCATGAAATAATGTTTATAAACTATACACATTATTTATTTATTAAGCTCTAAATGACCTCAATGAACTCATCTGGTTTTTTTCTCATTTTCTTTGTCTTTCTAATCTATGTTACTCAGGGTAACGTCTCATGGTAAAAATGCTTAACTCCTTGTATTTATCAAGTCTATATTAATCAAAAGCGTATCTGTTAGACAGTAACAAGTGTTGATGAGGATGTGGAGAAATCAGAATCCTTTTAGTACTGCTGGTGGGAAGGTAAAATAGTGCAACTACCTTGGAAAAGAGTTTGGCAGGTCCTCAATCTTCTTCATTAGTCCAAAACTTGGAACCAACCCACATACCCTTCACCTGTATAAGAAACACATAATGAAGGCTGGGTGTGGTGGCTGAGGCCTGTAATCCCAGCACTTTGGAAGGCCAATGAGGGCAGACTGCTCGAGCCCAGGAGTTCAAGACCTGGGCAACATGGCAAAACCCCGTCTCTACAAAAATTAGCCAGGCATGGTGTTGTGAACCTGTGGTCCCAGCTACTCGGGAGGCTGAGGTGGGAGGATCACCTGAGCCCAGGGAACAAGGCTTCAGTGAGCCGTGATCACATCACTGTACTCCAGCCTGGAGAACCGAGTAAGACCTGTCTCAAAAATAATAACAATAATAATGAAATAAAAAAGAAACACAAACCAAATGTAGTATATCCATAAGGGAATATTACTTGGAAATAAAAAGGAATGAAGCACTGATGCATGCTATAACATGTATAAACCTTGAAAATACGCTAAGTGAAAGAAGCCACTCACAGAAGACCACTTATATGAAATATCCAGAATATACAAATCTACAGAGACAGAGAGTAGATTAGTGGTAGCCTGGGGTTGGGAGATAGGGGGAAATGGAGAGTAGCCACCTAATGGGTATGGGGTTTCTTTTAGGGGTGATGAAAATGTTCTAAACTTCGATTGTAGTGATAGCTGAACAATTCTGTAAGTATTCTAAAAACTATTAAATTGTATTTTTTAATGGGTAAATTTTATGATATGTAAATTATATTTCAATAAATGTTTTTATCTGGTAGCTTTCTGAATCCAAACACAAAGAAAAGCCTTGTTTCTTTCACACTAGTGTCTAAATAACCATTGCTTATTCTAGTGAGAGTAGCATTATAATTAATATAGAAAAATAAATTTTTCTAGCGAAAATTTTAAAATAAGGATGTTAAAATAGCTCTGAACTACATGAAATCAGCCTCAAATCTGATTCTGCACCTATTTCGAACTACAGTCATTCTCTTGTTATCAAAATTTAACAGGTTGGGCACGGTGGCTCATGCCTGTAATCCCAGCACTTTTGGAGGCTGAGGTGGGCGCATTGCTTAAGGCCAGGAGTTTGAGACCAGCCTGGGCAACAGAGCAAGAACCCGTCTCCACAAAAAATTTTTAAAAATTAGCTGGGCATAGTGGTGCATGCCTGGAATCTGAGCAACTCAGGAGGCTGAGGTGGGAGGATCACTTGAGCATGGGAGTCAGAGGCTGCAATGAGCCAGCAGCACACCAGTGCACTCCAGCCTGGGCAATGAAGCCAGACCCTGACTCAAAAAACACACACCAACTTAACATAGATAAAATTTAAAAGCCATTAAATAGAAAATTTAGAAAATTTATTTGCCCATGGTACCATGGAGTGGGGTGGGAGATGGTTAGGTCTTTAACTCTGAACTCGGTTTGTTTTAAAAATGGTTAATAGCAGCCGGGTGCGGTGGCTCACACCTGTAATCCCAGCACTTTGGGAGGCCGAGGCAGGTGGACCACCTGAGGTCAGGAGTTCCCAACCAGCCTGGCCAATGCGGTGAAATGCCGTCTCAACTAAAAATACAAAAAATTAGCCAGGAGTGGTGGTGGGTGCCTGTAATCCCAGCTACTCAGGAGGCTGAGCAGGAGAATTGCTTGAGCCTGGGAGGCAGAGGTTGCAGTGAGCCAAGATCGCGCCATTGCACTTCAGACTAGGCGACGAGAGCAAGACTCCGTATCAAAAGAAAAAAAAAAATGTTAATGGCAGTAACAAGGAGCTAAACAGATTAACAGTAATAATATCCATAATATCCATTATATAAACTATGTTAAGTATAAATCATACCTTTTTATTTCTTGTCCCTTTTGCTTAGGAGATTCACCTCCATTCAGGATCTGTTCTAAATTCTTTGTTTCTACTGATCCATTTGGTTCTGAATTAGATAGTCCAAGTAATGACCTTACCCGCTGAGACCGTACATCTAATATTGTATCTGTATAACCTACTTCCTGAAGATACCTGTAAGAGAAAATAAATATTAAAATCCACATATTGTTAACATTTGCCAGACTCAAAATCGTATCAATTTTAGAAAAACCCATAATCCTATAAAACATGCTCTCTCTTTGTCTCAGTATCTTTCTTCTCTACAGACTAGTTCCAGTTCTAAGAGAACTATACCAATTACAAACGAAATTTAAATTAAAAAGCATATAGTATGGTTAACACTGATTAAGAGCCAATTATCTCAAAACCCAAGAAGTCTTAAAACGCTTTTAGGATTATGTACGCACACATACATCTTTAAATTTCCATACACACAGAACCACACATTTTTTAAATTTATACACACACACATTTTTAAATTTATACACACATATACACACAAACACAACACACACACATACATTTTGTAATTTCCAAGGAGCAGTAAAGAATGAGTAGAACTCAATCTTAGCACACAGAATACTAAGTTTAAACCTGGGGTTGTTAACTAGAGATTGATGAACACATTAATTCTCCTTCTAGGATCTAAGATCTCACAGCACTCCTCTAGTCCTGTGATTTTCAATCTTTCACTATATCTAAACAAGGAACTTAACCTAGGATCTAAGATGAGACTGGAAAAGAAGAAAAGGACTAGATTATGATACAAAGATAATGAGTTGTGAATGGCTTTATGACAAATTAAAGTATTTAAGAGGGTAATAAAGGATGCTTAAAAGAAACTTTAAATACTGCTGGCAGAAGAACAAAAGATTTTTAGGTGAATGCTAAAAAGACTTGATCAGGACACTAACACAGCAAGAAGTAAAAATGGAGAAAGAATAAATGTGAGAAAAATAAGAAGATATAATCTTTCTGACATGATGCATAAATATATATGGAAGTAGAATGAAAAAACAAGTAAGAACTTTGCACAATTTTCAGGTTTCTAGCTTGGATGGTCAGATGATGGGTACGTTCAAAAATATTATATAGAGTCAGAATCAAGTTTGTAGAGTACCTATCAGACAACCATATAGTGTCTATAAAAAAATATAAGTGACAACGTTTATTAGGCACATGGATGATACAAATCAAAAGCTCAGAAGAGACTGGCCTGGGTCTACAGATTTGGGTCATTAATCTTTGGTAGTATTTGAAGCCATGGATTTAAATGAAGTCACTGAGAGAATAACCATAAATAAGGACAGAAAGTCTGGGTATACAAACATCCAAAGGACTAGAATTATAATAAAAACTCAAAGGAAAATGAAAATATTTGAGAAATTAGAGGGAAAAAATGATAGCAGAGAGTGCTGTCATGGAAGCAAAAATAAAAGTTTCAAGAAAGAATAGTTAATGCCAAATTTTTCCAAGATACCAATTATAACAAAAAAGGTCTCTTGAATATGTTTGTGATAGCTGCTTCAGAGAAACGTCAAAATGGAAAACAGACAGCTGACAAATGAACAAGAAGGCAGACTATGGAGATAAACTACCCTTAACAAGTTTGGTTATAAAGTCACAGGGAAAGATAAAGGTGGCAAGAGACTAAATTGTGAATCAGGCAATGGGATTAGGCATTTATGAGAGGAATACTGTCCAAGTGATTTCTCTACTGTCCAGAAGAGCTGTCCTCACTTTTCTTCTAAAAAATGCAGTCCTCTCTTGGGGAGAACAGCTCCCATCATACTCTAACCATTTGGTCTGAATGAACTGCCAAGATCTTACACAACCCAGGTATGAATTGGCAATTATTTGATCAGTCAGGACTCATGGGCAATTATTTGATTAGTCAGGACAATACAGAGTATTCTCTGACATACAGAAAAAAAGTGGTTTTCAGAAGAATAAACCTGAGACAGAGAGGGGTAGAAAATCAAGTAAGAATGTCTTTAGAGTTTCCAGTCTGAGATGGCCTCCAAGCTACCCTAGCTCTTCACTTCCTGACACTTGGTTGTTCACTATTTCCTTCAATTCTGCTAGTTATCCAGCATCCTTCCAATCAATAATCTATTCTTTTCTTCAAATTTTAGTCACTTATAAGCAGAGCCTCCATCTCACAAAAAAAAAAAAAAAAACACCACACATTTACAGAAAGGAAAGTGTTAAGGGAATTGTCACCTGACAGCCTTCATATTTTCCATGAAGCAGAGCCTGAAGTGCTTTAATGAAATAAAGAAGAATGGGCTGAGATACGGTAAAAGTTCAGAATATCCACTGAGGACAATGGAAGCAGGGGGTGGGGCCAAGGGTTATGGAAAAAGGTTCTCTGCAATGTTTGGACAGGAAACTATGAATACGTAATAGTATTCACATGATTCTATAGTTTTTATCCAAGAGTTAACTAGAAAGAGGCAGACAGAATGAACTAGGGCTAGAGCTTTTCAGGTAAATTTAGTAAAATGACTGGTGAGGAAGTGGTAAGCAGTGGGCAGCAAGAAAATTAAGGGTACTAGATAAGGGTGATCAATTATGGAGTCTAAGCTGGAGCTAGGGAAACAGAAATAAAATAAAAGCAACCATAGGTAGAAGAGCTAAAGAGAAAAATGATATAGTTAAGGATTTAAAAATCATGGTAAAGTCAGAGCGCAAATAACACAATGGTCAGAGGTGGAATGCATGATGACTGTCCTGTCCAGACTATGAAATATTCTAAAGACAGTTCTACAAGATTAAGGGTGAAGGTAAAGATACCTAGAGTAGAAAAGGCTGAATAACTGAAAATCACCCAGGATATCAGTAGGACACAAATTTCAAAATTTTCAAAATATAAGGAAAATAATACATGAAAGACAAAAAACAAGATTTGCCAGAGAAATACTTCTAATACACCAAGTAAGTCAAAATTCAAAAAAGCTCCTTAAAAATTCAACTAAAAGGAAAATTTGGCAATCCACTTCTGAAAAGTTTCAGATGAATTCAACTAAATTCATTTTCTAGACCAGTCACACCCCCATTGAAAAGAAACGTGTGAATTCTGCACTGACAGGAATGGAGGGCTCTAGGAAGTATGAATTCTGTATTGTTTTTATTCTGCTCAAGTCATCCAGTCTTTTAGACATTCTACCCTGCAAGTAAGAAGACAACATCATCCTGAAACTCAGAGGAAACAAACTTTTAAAAAGATCCAAGCATCTCACAACAAAAAAGCAGCAATACAAAAAACATACACATTGTCCCAATATAATTTTTTACTTGTAAATTGATTCAATATAAATGCTTTCATACCTAGATCCTTAAAGAAAGCTGAAAATAAATAATTACTCACTGTCTTAAAAGCTGTCTGCCTTGCTTCCACGTTAACTGGCTATTCTGAGGTGCTGTGGGAGCCTCTGTGTCTTTGGTTTCTTCTAAAAATTAAGAAAAAAAGGTTTTACATACATTATTTCAACTCCTGAAAATACTGCCAAAGTTTTCTTAGGGATAAATTCCCATAAAAACATACCTAAATATTTTATAAAGGACAGGAAAAAATTAAGTTTTATCTAAGTATTAACTGTGGGTCACTCATTTTAAATGTGTTTGTCCTAATAACCCAATGACTTAAGTACTATGTCCCCCATTTTAAAACAGGGAAAACCCAAGTGTACTTTATTAGTATCAAGGATTCAAAAATCAAACGAACAGGAGATAAAATATTATTAGAACTGATTTCTTTTTTCTTTCTTTCTTTTTCTTTTTTGAGACAGGGTCTCACTCTGTCACCCAGGCTGTTGTACAGTGGCACCATCTCGGTTCACTGCAGTCTTGACTTCCCTGGGCTCCAGAGATCCCACTGCAGTCTCTCGAGCAGCTGGGACCACAGGCATGTACCACCATATCCAGCTAATTTTTGTATTTTGAAGAGATGAGGTTTTGCTGTGTTGCCCAATCTGGTCTCAAACTCCTAGGCGCAAGCAATCCACCCGCCTCAACTTCTTACAGTGCTGGGATTACATGTGTGAACCACCATGCCTGGCAATTTAATTTTTTTTTAACTACTAGAATTCTGCTGAGTCGATTGCCTTTGAAATTAAAAAGCTGTGGCCGGGCGCGGTGGCTCAAGCCTGTAATCCCAGCACTTTGGGAGGCCAAGACGGGCGGATCACGAGGTCAGGAGATCGAGACCATCCTGGCTAACACGGTGAAACCCCGTCTCTACTAAAAAAATACAAAAAACTAGCCGGGCGTGGTGGCGGACGCCTGTAGTCCCAGCTACTCGGGAGGCTGAGGCAGGAGAATGGCGTGAACCCGGGAGGCAGAGCTTGCAGTGAGCCGAGATCCGGCCACTGCACTCCAGCCTGGGCGACAGAGCGAGACTCTGTCTCAAAAAAAAAAAAAAAAAGAAAAAAAAAATTAAAAAGCTGTATTATATGAGCTATTCAAAATCAACACCGTTAAGATATTAGGCATACATAAAAATACTGAATACCTTAATTTGGGGTCTGTATCAATGGACCTTAAGTCTACATCACAGGACTTCATCTAGCTAAGTTCCTTTTTTAGAACTAAAATTAAACCAGAAAAGAGTTTTTACTATAGGTAAAGAGTCATATTTTATTTTCAGATAACAAAGTGTACACATTAAAAAAAAAGAGTTTAGCCCAGGTGCAGTGGCTCACGCCTGTAATCCCAGCACTTTGGGAGGCTGAGGTGGGCAGATCACTTGAGCATGGGAGTTCAACACCAGCCTGAGCAACATGGTGAAACCCCGTCTCTAGCAAAAATACAAAAATTAACCAGGCATGGCGGCACATGCCTGTAATCCCATCCACTCGGGAGGCTGAGGTAAAAGGATCGCTTGAACCCAGGAGGCGGAGGTTACAGTGAGCCAAGATTGCACCACTGCACTACAGCCTGGGCGACAGAGCAAGACTGTGTCTTTAAAAAAAAAAAAAGTTTAATAAACAGTATGATTTCAGATTAATCTCTCAACAAGCATCTCCAGAACAAAATTTAAAACTATTGACATTTATATCACAGAAATATTTCCCCATAAGTTCCCATTATTAACATAAAGACACGGTGAAGAAGAGAGGGACTTAGAAGATCAACCCTCATACTGAATGTTGAGGACTCTGTGAGGCTCCTAAGCTCCTCAAAGTCACTTAGTACCTGCTGGTAGGGATTCAAATATCCTCTTCAGACATTATTTCTCTAACCCTAACAATCCAGTTACTAATACCTCTAGCTGGGAACAGTGGCTAAGGTCTGCAATCCCAGCATTTTGGGAGGACAAGGCAGGTGGGTCGCTTGAGCCCAGGGGTTGAAGACCAGTCTGGGAAACATGTCAAAACCTTATCTCTAGAAAAAATGCAAAAATTAGCCAGGCATGGTGGCACGTGCCTGTAGTCCCAGCTACTTGGGAGGCTGAGGTGGGAGGATTGCATGAGCCTGGGAGACAGAGATTGCAGTGAGCCAAGATCACACTACTGCACTCCAACCTGGGCAACAGAGCAAGACCCTGTCTCAAAAAAAACCAAAAAACACTTCTTATTCTACCCCAAAAGTAAGCATTTCTTTGATTTCCAGAAATAATTATTTCAAATAGTCCCCCTGCTGATTTTTCTATTTATAACATTTTTAAATTACATATAACACATAATCACTGGAGAAAAAAATACTAAAAAAAAGAAGAAATACAACTGCCTAAAACCCTATTACCAAGAGTTAACAACTGGTAGTGCTTCAGTGTTTATCATTTCATATTTTCTACCTGAAAATATACATAATACAACCCCACCCTTTTAAAAAATGTGCCAATGTATATACTGCACTATAATCTGCTTCTGACACTAAATGTACCTTGAACATTCTCTGTATGGCAATACAGATTAACACAAAAAATGATTGCATAACATTCTATAGAAAACATATACCTATTTAACCAATCCCCTAATGTTGAAATTAGTTTCCATTTTCTATTATAAATAATGTTGCTAAGGATATTCTTGAAGTACATCAAGTGTATAGCTCAAGGAATTTTTGAACACGCCCAAGTAACCAGTACCTAGATGAAGAAACAAAACACTATCAGCATCCCCAAAAGCCTTCCTTGTGCCCTCCAGTCACTAGCCACTCCAAAAAGGGTATGAACGCTATCTTGATTTCTAAAATTACTGAGATTTTTGAATATGATGTAATAATTTCTTCAATTTTCAGTTTTATGTGATTAAACCATGTTGTCACATTCAGTTTTAGTTTGCTCACTTTTGTTGCTAAACAGCATTCTATTATGCTAACATATCACAATGTACTTATCCATTTATTCTGATTCTGAAGACTGTTCTAGTTGTTTCTAGATTTCCACTGTAAATAATGAGGCTATGAACATTCTTACACAAGCTTCATGATGAACATATATATGCCTTTTGAGGAGTGGAGTTACTGGATCATAGGGTATGTATATAAATATTTTTGAGACAGGGTCTCACTTTGTCATCCAAGAGGGAGTAGAGTGGTGTGAACAAAATTCACTGTCACCTTGACCTCCCGGGCTCATGCAATCCTCCTACTTCAGCCCCCTAAATGCTGGGCTACAGGCATGTAACACCAAGCCTGGGTAATTTTTGTATTTTTTGTAGAGATGAGGTTTCGCCATATTGTCCAGGCTGGTCTTGAACTCCTGGGATCAAGTGATGCAATGCCTCGGCTTCCCAAAATGCTAGGATTACAGGAGTGAACCACTGCACCTGGCCTAGGATATGTATGTTATATCCTCTTTAGTAATAGTCACAGTGTCAAGTCACTTTCAGAGCAGCATTATCCATTTATAATCCTAACACCAATGTCTACGAATTCTGGTTACTCCACATCCTCAACACTTAATATTGACTCTTTTGCATTTTAGCCATTCTGGTCAGTGTCTAATTATATTCCATCGTGGTTTTAAGTTGTATTTTCTTAATAACTAATAAAAATCAAGCAACATTTCATATTTTTATTGGCCATTTATATATCCTCTTCTATGGTGTGTCTTTTTAAGTCTTTTGCCCATTATTCTATCTGACCATTTGTTTTCTAAATGTAGAAGAAAGGGAACTCTTTTATATTTGAATAAACCTTATATTTGTTTATAAGGTTAGGTTTAGGCTATATCTATTTATTTTACTGAGAGAGGGGTATAAATACTCACATATCTTCTACTTTGATCAAATCAATATTTTGTACATTTTCTTTCCCATATTGGGTATATAAAAGGCGACACTGTTTCATTTAATATTGTCTCCATATATACTCTGATGTAAATAATTCTATAATATTTTGTTCACACGATGTATTTTTGCCCATCCCTTTGTTTGGTTTTCCACTGAACACCCTGACAAATTTTTCTATATAACTGAAAACATTTTACTTCACTGTTATTGTGTGTCCTGTAAAGAAAATACTTGGATATTATTTTATTCCTCAACTTGAGGAACTTTTAATATTTAGGTTAATACAGATAAAAACAGATTTGTTTTGCCACAATTTCAGTTGCAAGCAAAAAAGATTTATCTTGCTTTATACAAACTGTTACACTGGGACCACCTAGCCAATTCTGACTCTGCTTAGCTTCTACTGCAGGTACAACGTGGCTTTAACTAGCCTCCCTTCTTTACACAGATCAAGCCCTAAAGTTCTAGAAGTGTCTGCTTATTTTCTGAATATTCTAGCCATACTGGAAATAAAATGAGTCAAAAAAAAAAAAAAAAAAAAAAAAAAAGCTCTGAATTAACCGGGTATTTTTCTGGTGAAGTCACTCTACTCCCTTTAACTGCAAAGAGACGACTATAATAATCATGGCTCAGAACAAACAGACCTTCCATGTTTCTGTTCCTGATTTTTGCTTTTTCCAAGGAGGAGATTCTAATATAGTTTCCTGGCATCAGAATAAGCCTTCATAACCACTGAAAAGCCAGGTCAAAGAAAACCTATGCCACTCCCATCTTGGTCTCTTAATTTTATATATATGATAACAAACGGAAGCTCTAATAAAGGTCTACTGCTAAGACTGAAAGTGTTAAAGATTAAAAAATAAATCAACTGCAAATTGTATGTATGGTGTGTGTTTCTGCCAAGTTCTACATACTTAATATTGAACTCAAAAACAAGTAAATTTTTAAAATTTACTGTAATACCTAAACTTCCTTACCTTTCAGCTCAAATTACTACCATAAATGCAGCCACACTTTTACATAGATTTCAACTCAAGGATAAGACAAGTCGCCTTAGGATTAAGATGTACATGAAACTATTTATTTTTATTCATTTAATATTTTTTCCCAAATTCCAGACAGTTTACAATAGTCATTCTCTAATATTATCAAACCAAAATGGGGGTAAAGGGAACATGTCTATATATAAAAAATGAATTAAAAAAAAAAAGTAACAGAAGAATCAAGTTTACCTGACTCAAAGGTTGGCATTTTCAAGTCACCTTGGTTCAGTTCCGTGCCATATTTTAATTTGTGATATTTTGCCCTGAAAATTTAATCACAAATTAGTAATAATAACTTCTTCCTTTTGTCACTCTTGTTTTATATTATTCCAATAACAAAACATAATGTGAATGTTTGTTTCTTTAAACTTTGTTTGCAAAGAACGTTGAAGACTCTATTGCTGTAAAAGAAAAAAATGTAAGTTTCCCAAGTAACACATACCCAAAAGTTAAAAAAAGATCAATTATCCTTTGTCTTTTTTTTAAGTTCCAAAATTTAGATTCTGTAACAAAACACATTTCAATTGAAGTATCTTAATCTCTTTTGCCTTTCTTTCCCAAGTACGAATCAAATCAAGATAGCATCATGTATTTGGGCAAGGATTTGTACCTTTCAAAAAAAGCTGCCAAATACAGAGTACAATGGTATACATGAGTACACTATTGTTCTACTTTATTCATGTAACAAAATGACGCACACGTACCTTTCTTGTTTTAATGCATACTCTAACATCTTTATTCTTCTTACTAAGTCCTTCTTCAGATTCTCTTGACCTTTTCTTTCTCCTTGTAGAAATGCAATCCGGGCCTAAAAACATAAAAGATGCATTTATTTACATTTTCCCTTAACCATACATAGGAAACTGAAAAATGGAAAACAATAAATGCAAACTTTTGCACTTGACTGATGATATCAAGATTTTAAATTCATAAAAACGGGCCAGGCAATGGCTCACACCTGTAATCTCAGCACTTTGGTAGGCCAAGGCAGTAGGATTTCTTGAGACAAGGAGTTTTAGACCAGCCTATGAAACACAGCGAGACCTCATCTCTACAAAAAATTTTAAAAATTGGCCAGGTGTAGTGGTGTGTGCCCACAGTCCTAGCTACTCGAAGCTGAGAAGACTCTGTCTCAAACAAACAAAAAAAAACTCAAAAAATGGCCAAACTTTCCGTTAGATCTAACACATTCCTTTTAAAATAAAGATAACTATAAATTAGCTAGTTTATAATCCTTAAGATTCCTAATATTAGTATTTCACCTTCACATAACCTTGAAAGAAAAATATACATAAAAATGGCACCTAATTCCTAACATACAATTCACAAAGAACTGAAAAACATGTTCACAAATAGATAAATATGTCAGAAAGTGAGATATTATTTCAAAAATCAGATTACTTCAAAAGCTTTTCTTAAAATACTAGAAAATTTATAATCTGAGCTGGGCACGTGGCTCATGCCTGTAATCCCAGCACTTTGGGAGGCCGAGGCGTGCCTGAGGTTAGGAGTTCAAGACCAGGAGTTCAAGACCAGCCTGGCCAACACGGTGAAACCCCATCTCTACAAAAATACAAAAATTAGCTGTGCATGATGGCAGGTGCCTGTAATCCCAGCTACCTGGAAGGCAAAGGCAGGAGAATCGCTTGAACCTGGGAGGCGGAAGTTGCAGTGAGCCAAGATAGCGCCACTACATTCTGGACCGGGCAACAGAGCGAGACTCCGTCTCAAAAGAAAAAAAAAAGAGAAAAATGAAAATTTATAATCTTTCCATTGTACCACCCCACTCCAAATTCTGTTTTAATTCTTGAAATGGTAAATGCCATGGTAATACAAATAGTTTAAGTAAGGCCACCATACATTCCATTACCTCATTGCTTTCTATTGTCACTTTTCCACTGTGAGAGAATTTTTTTCCTTAAGTGCCTTTTATCCTTATTTCCTGAAAAAGGCAATTCTCTGCCTTTTTCTAGCCCTTCCCTGTATGTTAGCCTCCTTTAACCACCTCACACTAAAGAATAATGTTGAAAGAGACTGGCATCTGTCTGAGGACATTTGCCATTATCCACACATTCACAATAAAACTAATTTTCACAAGAGGTAGAATGTTCTTGCAGACATGACACAGGTGCATTTGTTCAGTATGAGAAAGAAAGCTATTTAGTAAGCTAAACTGTGGTTAAAATTTTAGTCAGGATGTGTTGATTTCTACAAGACAAATATATTAGCCAAGGATACCAGCTAAACCAAAACTACTAATAAAAACACCTAATAAATAATTGCTGTCATCAAAAAAACTGTTACCCTAAAAAAAATTTGTATGAAATTATCTACAACTTCGTAACACCTGAAAAGCTATAAACAGCTACAGAGTTCATGACCAGCCTTGGCAACACAGCGAGACCCTGTTTGTACCAAAAAATCAATAATTAGCCAGGCGTGGTAGCATGTTCCTGTAGTCTTAGCTACTTGGCAGGCTGAAGCAGGAGAATCGCTTGAGCCCAGGAGTGAGGCTAGAGTGAGCTACGATCACATCACTGCCCTCTAGCCTGGGCGACCAGCAAGACCCTGCCTCTACAAAATAAAAATTTTTTAAAAATTAAAATAAATAAATAAATAAACAGCTGCATGACACTTATAACTACAAATTTTCAAAATTTTAAAAAAGCACTAGGAGGAATAATAAAGGTCCAGAACCTAATAGTCTATGATCCTGAAGAAAAGAACAGCACTTACTCTCTATCAAGTTACGGAGCAAAGGGAAAAGATGTCAAATTCGTTATACACTTTCAAGAAAGATTCTGACTAGGGTTTTCTCCCTGTATTGGCTGCTTGTTGTTGTTGTTGTTGTTTCTAAAAACCACTAAGCCCATACTATAGAACAATTATGTAACTCTCAATTTTCAGATCTAATAAGCGTTCTAAAATTACCATTACAAAAAGCTGAAGGAAACCTGTTTTATTATTCTGCTTCTGAAGTAAAAATTGGTGGGTTTCTGATTGAGAAAGGCATTGAAACTAGGTGAAAGTCGTAACGTCCTCTAAGAGATTCTTTTTTAAAAAGACTACCCAGCAGTAGTATTTCCTAGTAGAATCTTATACTGTTGTGAGAATTGGTTTTCATTTCCTTCTTTTGCATTTTTGTATTACCAACTATCCACACTTAGGGAATCTAAGACAAGCACAAACCACACACCAAAAAGTAAAAATCCCAAAGCAGTACTGAACAGAGGGCTGAAAGGAAATAATTTGCACGAATTTAGGACAAGGAAAAGGCTCAAGAATCAATTAAAACAAAACCTTTTTAAAAAATGTGGACTAGGGTGGACACTGTGATTCACACCTGTAATCCCAGCTCTTTGGGAGTCCAAGGCAGAAGGATCAGTTAAGCCCAGGAGTTTGAGACCAGCCTGGCCAACATAGCAACATCTTCTCTTCACCAAAAATTTAAAAGTTAACTGGGTGTGGCGGTGTGCGCCTGTAGTCCCAGCTACTTAAGGGGCTGAAGCAGGAGGATCATTTAAGCCGAGGGGTCAAGGCTGCAGTGAGCCATGATTGCCAATGCACTCCAGCCTGGGTGACAGAGCAAGACCCTGTCTAAAGGAAAAAAAAGGAAAAAAACCACAAAAAACCATCACCACCACCACCACCAACACATGGATTAACCAAAAACACATGGAAGAGGACCAAGTAAAGAGAGAAGCCATAATGACTGGAACTGATCTTATGACCTCTTATCATCAAGTATCTAGAGGGTAAACTGATTGAAAAGGTCAAGGTTATACCTAATAGTGATAATAACATAATAATGACCAATTAAATAATAAGTTAAGCACTTAGTATAAGATCATTAACAATGGACTTTTCAGCAACGTTATAGCATCATCTCTGCAAATAAACACTTTTAAAAGTAACCTCAAAAAACACATTCCCCATGGCAGCAAAAAATAAAAGTACCGAAAAAAGGCATGGTGGCACATGACAGCTACTTGGGAAGCTGAGCGAGGGGGAGAACTGCTTGAGCCCAGGACTTCGAGACCAGCCTGGGCAACCCAGTGAGACTCCATCTCCAAAACCATAATAGAAAAATAAAAGTAACTAGGAAAAAAACACCAAAGATGGGCAAGAGCTTTATACAGAAAATATAAAAATTTAACAAAGGCATTAAAGACAACCTAAACGGACTAGCTGACTACTGTAAAAATATCAACTTTCACCCAAATTGACTGACAGATTTAATTTCAAATTCTGAATTTGTATGTCTAGAACCTGACAAGCTGATACTAAAATTTACCAAAAAAAAAAAAAAAAAAATTCAAATTACCTAGAACAGCCAAGACAATTACAAAGAATGAGATGGGCCAAACAGAAGGGGCTCATGCCTATAATCCTAGCACTCTGGGAGGCTGAGGAGGGCGGATTGTTTGAGACCAGGAGTTCAAGACCAGCCTGGGCAACACAGCAAAACTCTATCTCTACAAAATACAAAAATTAGACAGGCGTGGTGGGACGCACCTGTAGTCCCACCTATGTGGGAGGATCACTTGAGCCCAGGAGGTAGAGGCTGCAGTGAGCTATGATCACGCCACTGCAGTCCAACCCGGGCAACAGAGTTTCAAGAGAAGAAAAAAGAATGGGGTCATAGAATTTGCTCTACTAAACAATAATATATATTATAACACTGCAGAAATTAAGACACTGATGATTCAGGGATAGTGAAATGAACCAAAGAAACAGAACAGAAATTCCAGAAACAAACTAAAGCATAGAAGATCACATGATTTATGAAAGATGGCAGTGCAGAACATTGAGAAAAAAAAAGGTTGCTTCAAAAATGGTGCTTAGTAACAGAGAATCCAAATGTGGGCTAAAAATGAAAATGAGGCCGGGCGCGGTGGCTCACGTCTGTAATCTCAGCACTTTGGGAGGCTGAGGTGGGCAGATCAAGAGGTCAGGAAATCAAGACCATCCTGGCTAACACGGTGAAACCCCGTCTCTACTAAAAATACAAAAAATTAGCCGGGCATGGTGGCGGGGGCACCCGTAATCCCAGCTACTTGGGAGGCTGAGGTAGGAGAATGGCGTGAACCCAGGAGACAGAACTTGCAGTGAGCCAAGATGGCGCCACTGCACTCCAGCCTGGGTGACAGAGCAAGACTCCGTCTCAAAAAAAAAAGAAAAAGAAAAAAAGAAAAGGAACATCTGCCTGATACTTTCTGCCTCATACAGTTCCAGGAGGATTACAGATCTAAATATGAAGGCAGAACAGTACTGCTTTTAGGATATAACAAGTATCTTCACAACTTCAGGTTAAAGGAAGATTTCTTGAAAAAGACAAAAACACTAGCCATAAAGAAAAGGATTAAAAATTCATTACAATTAAAAAATTTTTATTCAAGATAAAAGAGGAATTGGCAACCTACCCCACGCTTGTTTTTGCATAGCCCTAAAACTAAAAATGTTTTTTAAAGTATCACAAAATAAGAAACAAAGAATAGGCAACACAAACCCTTTGTGGCCCACAAAACCTAATATACTTACTTTAAAAGTCTGTCAATCTCCCATACTAATATCAGACAAAATAGGCTTAAAATTTTAAAAGGGACAAGAGACAAAGAACTTTATATACAGTCATGTGCCACATGACATTTCAGTGAATGACACACTGCATATACAACAGGGGTCCCATTATGATTATAACAGAGCTGAAAAATTCCTATTACCTAGTGAAGTCGTAGAAGTCTAGAAGTCATAGCTATTCTAACATTGTAGTGGGACGCATTAGACGCATTACTCACATTTGTCCTGATGCTGTTATAAACAAATCTACTGTGTTGTCAGTGGTACAGAAGTACAATACATATAATTATGTACAGTGCTTAATACTTATAATAACAATAATGACTATTCTACAGTTGATTTACTATATGTTTTTGTTTTGAGACACCCAGACTGGGTTGTAGTGTGCAGTCAAAGGTCACTGTACCCTCTAAGTCCTAGGCTCAGGTGATCCTCCTGCTTCAGCTTAAGGCTCGGGCCACCAGCCAGGCTAATTTTTTAGAAATTACTTTTGTAGAGAAGGGTGTTGCTTTGTTGCCCAGGCTGGCCTTGAACTCCTGGCCTCAAGTGGTCCTCTCACCTTAGCCTTCCAAGTTGCTGAGATTACAGGTGTGAGCCATCATGCCTGGTTCTATCGTTATTTTAGAGTATATTCCTACCTATAAAAAGAAAAGTTAACTGCAAAAGTGCCTCAGGCAGGTCCTTCAGGAAGTATTCCAGAAGAAGATATTGTTGTCACGGAAGATGACAGTTCCATGTGTGTTACTGCCTTTGAAGACCTTCCAGTGGGACAAGATGTGGAGGTAGAAGACAATGATACTAACCCAGGCCTTCCTAGGCCTTACATAGGCATAGATTAATATGTCTGTCTGTGTCTTCATTTCTAACAAAAAAAGTTTGAAACGTAAAAATAAATTAAAATTTTAAAAACTAGAAGAAAGCTAATAGAATAAGGATAAAAAGAAAACATTTTTATATAGCTGTACAATGTGCTTTTGTTTTAAACTAAGTGTTATTACAAAAGAGCTAAAATGCTGAAAAAATGAAAATGTATGAAGTAAAATAATTATGGTAAGCTAATTTATCATTGAAGAAAAATATTTCACATAAATTTAGTAAAGTCTAAGTGTACAATGTTTATAAAATCTACGGGAGAGACAATAATGTCACAGGCCTACAAATTCACTCACCACTCACTCACTGACTCAACCAGAGCAATTTCCAATCCTAAAAGCTCCATTCATGGTCAGTGCCCTATACAGTCGTACCATTTTTTATCTTTCTTTTTTCTGAGACAGGGCCTCACTCTGTCATCCAGGCTACAGTGCAGTGGCACGATCACAGTTCACTGCAGCCTCAACCTCTCTAAGTTCAGGTGATCCTCCCATCTCAGCTTCCCGAGCAGCTGGAACCACAAGTATCTACTACACAACTGGCTAACTTTTCTACTTTTTTGTAAAGATGGGGTTTCACCACATCGCCCAGGCTGGGCTCAAACTCCTGGCCTCAAGCAATCCTCCCTCCTCAGCCTCCCAGAGTACTAGGATTACAGGTGTGAGCGACAGCACCTGGCCCCAATTTTTTACTATACCTTTTCTATGTTTAGATACACAAATACATACCACTGTGTTACAACTGCCTATAGTATTCAGTACAGTAACATGCTATACAGGTTTGTGGTCTCAGAACAATAAGCTATACCATATAGCCCAAGTGCAGGCTACATTATCTAGTTTGTGTAAGCATATTCTGTGATGTTCACGAGATGAAATCATCTAACGATACATTTCTCAAAACGTATTCTTGTCATTAAGTGACACGACTATACTAATAATGACAAGAAGATATGACAGCTATAAACACACACACATCTAGTAATAGATCACCAAAACATATGAAGTGAAAACTGACAGAATAGAAGGGAGAATAGACAACAGTAGTTGGAGATTCAATACCCCACTGTAAATAATGGATAGAACCACCAGACAAACGGTAACGAAGAAAACAGGATCTGAACAACACAACAAATCAGCTCTAACAAACATATGCAGAACACTTCACCCAACAAAAAAATACACATCTTAAGTGCACACGGGACAGTCTCCAGAAGAGACCATGTAAGTTGAGTCACAAGTTAAGTCTCAATAACTTTTTTATTTTTTTGAAACAGGGTTTCATTCTGTCACTCAGGCTGGAGTGCAGTGGTGCAATCTCAACTCACTGCAACCTCCATCTCCTGGGTTCAAGTGATTCCCCTGCCTCAGTCTCCTGAGTAGCTGGGACTACAGGCGCACGCCACTAAACCCAGCTAATTCTTGTATTTTTTGGTAGAGACAGGGTTTCACCATGCTGGCCAAGCTGGTCTCGAACTCCTGACCTCAAGTGATCTGCCCACCTTGGCCTCCCAAAGTGCTGGGATTACAGGTATTAGCCACCATGCTCAGCCAAGTCTCAGTAACTTTAAAAAGACAGATATCAAAGTTTCTTCTCTGACCACAAAAAGATCAAGTTAGAAATCAATAACAAAAGAAAACTGGAAATTCACAAGTTTGTGGAAATTAAACAACATACTCTTAACCAATGGATCAAAGAAGAAAAATCAGGTAACAGAAACAAATGAAAACAAACACAGGACATACCAAAACTTAGAGGATGCAATGTAAGCAGTGTTCAGGAGGAAATTTATAGATATAAATGCTTACATTAAAAAACAAGAAAAGAGCCAGGTGCGGTGGCTCATGCCTGTAATACCAACACTTTGAGAGGCCGAGGCAGGCGGATCACTTGAGGTCAGGAGTTCGAGACCAACCTGGCCAACATGGCGAAACCCCATCTCTAGTAAAAATACAAAAATTAGGCAGGTGTGGTGGTGCACATCTGTAGTCCCAGCTATTCGGGAGGGTGAAGCATGAGAATCACTTGAACCTGGGAGGCGGAGGTTGCAGTAAGCTGGCAATAGAGCGAGTCTCCGTCTAAAAAAGAAAAACAAAAAACAAAAAACTATACACAAGAAAAGACAGGGTATAGGAGCTGGAATTTGAAGCCAGTTGGATTACGAGGGTTTTGTTGCTCTTGGGAGATTCTTCTAGCAATTTCCATACCAACCAACACAGATGTTTCTCTTTCTTCATATGATGATCAGGGATCCAAATGCATCCAAAAAGCTAAAGAGGCACCATTTGTCCCCCATTGGAACAGCAGGTTTTGCAGCAATTGTTGCAGTGGATATACAAATTGAAGAGCAGGAGAAATATTAAAATGTCCCTTCACCTGATCCACATGCATGTGGCAGCCCAAGGTTTTGTGGTGGGAACAATGACGGTTGGTGTGAGCTATTCCATGCATTGAGAATTCTGGGCAAAACCTAAGCCTTAGAAGAAGAGATGCAGGCTGGGCACAGTGGCTCACACCTGCAATCCCAGCACTTTGGGAGTGTGAGGGGGGCGGATCACCTGAGGTCAGGAGTTTGAGACCAGCCTGGCTAATAGGGTGAAACTCCATCTCTACTAAAAAATACAAAAATTAGTCAGTTGTGGGGGTGCGCACCTGTAATCCCAAGAACTCCAGAGGCTGAGGCACGAGAATCACTTGAACTCGGATGTGAAGGTTGCAGTGAGCCAAAATTGCACCACTGCACTCCAGCCAGCGCACAACAGGGAAAGGTCCCATCTCAAAAAAAAAAAAAAAAACAAAAAACAAAAAACAAAAACAAAGAGAGTCTTGGTCTTGGTGCTGTCTTGGTCTTCGTCTTATTGGAGGAGCTTGCTCTAGTCAGACATGTCATTATTGAGGTTAAGTGTTCACATAGAAAACACATTATTTGATGGAATTCAGATGATAACACACTATTTTAAGTATTGATTTCCTTTCCTGCAGGCTTGATTTGCTTGGTGACCAAATTACTAGTCACTAGTTCACTAGTGAACTAGGTCATTCAGAGGAAGCAAGTTAACAGAAAAGAAATATGTCACCTAATGCACTTGACTATGTAAAAATATCCACCTTCTTAAACTGTTACAGTGAAATTAGTTCTAAAGAAGATAGTAGGCCAATCCAGAAGTACTCCCAGTTTGCTGCAGAAGCCCACATGCTTTGGATGTTATATAGGAGTCCTATTTACCCCAGTTAATATACTTTCTTCTGCCTGCCTAGTAGACTGGTTGGCTCCTTAAGTGCACGGGGGTGCAGTGGTTTATGTCTGTAATCTCAGCACTTTAGGAGACTAAGACAGAAGGGTCACTTGAGGCCAGGAGTTCAAGACCAGCCTGGGCAACAGAGCAAGACCCATCTCTAAAAAAAAACAAAAAGAGGCCAGGAGCGGTGGCTCACACCTGTAATCCCAGCACTCTGGGAGGCTGAGGCAGGTGGACCACCTGAGGTCAGGAGTTCGAGACCAGCCTGGCCAACATCGTGAAACCCCATCTCTACTAAAAAATTAACCAGGCATAGTGGTGGCAGGCATCTGTATCCCAACTACTCAGGAAGCTGAGGAACAAGAATCACTTATACTAGCCTGGGTGACAAGAGTGAAACTCCAACTCAAAAAAAAAAACAACAAACAAAAAAAGTGCATGGGGCCAGACATCTGTAAACCCAGTGCTTTGGGATGCTGTGTGTTAGATATGAGTTCTAAATTTATTTTCGAAGAATATGTCAGTATGTTCACTTCTTTCTTTGCCTTCTACTTTTAAACTTAACTTCCTCATAAAGCATCTTTTTCGATTACCTACTCCACCCTGACTCACCTGCTCCACTCTACATTCCAGTCACCTGCTCCTCCCTAACTCATTCCCATTACCTGCTACCACCTGCTCTGCCCTGACCCCCGCCAAAGCACTCGCCGCGTCATTCTTTTTAAATTAGACAATCGAAATTAGTTTAGCCTGTGCGGTCTAACCCTAACCAACAGGGGAACAACACAGCAGCAAGGGGTCACATGCATCAGGGATAAGAACCCCTTCCTCTCCCTTGTCCAACTGTGTGCTCATCATTCTTCCATCTGTAATGGCGCACCCTTCTATATAGAAGTAACTTGCCTTGCTGAGAATTCAAAAGGAAATTTTATATTTGAGTGCTGCTTCTTTTTGCAGCACCAAAACTTTATATATATAACAATTTGGGGGCTCATCTAGGATTACATTCCCCTCTGGGGACAGTCTCTGGTTCTCTCTCATGAGGAGGTGTACCCTGCCCTATTGTGGCAGCCTCAGGGGTGAGATATCAAGACCCAGCCAGTGTGAGGAATAACCCAAGCTCTCAGCAATGCCAGGGGTGGGGTGGGGTGGGGTGGGGTGGGGTGGGGTGGGGTGGGGTGGGGTGGGGTGGGGCGGGGCGGGGCGGGACTGGCCAGCAACCTAGCTTAAAGGATCCTCACATACTGTGGCTACAACTCTGTGCACAGGCCAAGGAAGGAGAAGGTAGGAGCTGGTAAAGTACTTCCTTTGTGGTCAAATTCTGGAGGGCTAAATGTGTGTATGTGTGAATGATCATCAACAACCCTGCTTGCGGTGTTGTGTGGATGGAGACAAGTCCTACTGCTGAACGAAGTGAGTGGGTCCTCTCCGTGGTTCTGTAGCTACCTTATATGGCTTAGAGCAGATCCTGCCATGGGATTTATACCAGCATGCCAACACTAAGAGGGGCCTAATTCTCCCTTAGGGGAGCAGCCAGAGAGGACAGCATGAGTAGGAAGTGTGCAAAGGACCTTCAGAGGGGGAAAGGGGGGAAACAGGTCAACCTCCCAGGACAAGCAAGACAAGACACTCCCCGGTTTGAGGGATTGAGCCTTCCAGGACATGCAAGACGAGACATCCCTGGTGTTAAGGGGTTGAACCTTCCACTAATTTCAAGGGTTCAATCTGACATAACCCCCCGACTTTTCCTTTCTTCTTGGGGGAAGACAGAGTAGCTCTACTCCTGCAGGTCCCTACCCTAGAGGCAGAGAGAGAGACAGAGAGGGGAAAGACAGGGAGAGAGGTTGGAGGAAGAGAGGCAGAGAGACAAAGATGGAGTCAGAGAGAAAGACAAAGTCAAAGAGAGAAAGAGAAAAATAGAAGCAGTAAAGAAAAAACATTCCTTTAAGAGCCAGGGTAAATTTAAAACCTATAGTTAATAATTGAAGGTCTTCTCCGGGACCCTATAACAAACTCCCAATACCACCTCACTGTCAGTGTAAACAAGGGCGTAGCCGGAAAGCACTGAGGCCACTGACAACCCACGGCCTTCCTATCAAAAATCCTTAACCCGGTAACCCGCAGATGGCCCAAATGCATTCAATCTGTAGCGGCAACTGCTTTGCTAACAGAAGAAGGTAGAAAAAGAACTTTTACAGGAAACCTCACTGTGAGCACACCTCACCAGTTCAGAACTATCCTAAGTTCAAAAGCAAAAAGGTAGTTTACTAACTCAAAAATCTTAAAGCATAGGGCTATTCTGTTAGAAAAATATGATTTATCATTAACCCCTGAAAATTCCCTTATCCCAGCAAGTTTCCTAACAGGGGATTTAAATCTTTACCATACAAAGGTCCGACCAGACCTAGGAGGAAGCCCCTTCAGGAGAGGAAGACAGATGGTTCCTCCTGGGTGACTGGGGAGTGGGGAACAACAACAACAACAACAACGGTACTCAGTAATTGACAGGGAAACTCTTGTAGAAGCAGAGTTAGGAAAACTGCCTAATAATTGGTCTGCTCAAACGTGTGAGCTGTTTGCACTCAGCCAAGCCTTAAAGTACTTACAAAACCAGGAAGGAACCATCAATTTACTTAGAACCATCAATTCTAAGTAAATTTGGACTAAACGGGGTCTTATTAATAGCACAGAATAACTGAAATCCCAAACTTAGAAGGTTTTCAACAAAAGTCAAGTTTGCTAAAAGTTAACAGTGTAACATGTATTATCCTAACTTCTAATCTTATGGCCTTAGTCTAGTCTACAGACATGAACAAACTTCACTTCAGAAAAGAATGATTATCATCTTCAAAAATAAAAAAGTGGGGGGGGGAGAATTTATGTAAAAAGAATGTTATATTGTAAATTCCTGTCCTGTCCTAAAATAAATTAACTGGTTGTTTTTTTTTAAAAAAAAAAAAAAAAAAAAAAAAAAAAAAGCCGGGCGTGGCGGCTCACACCTGTAATCCCAGCACGTTGGGAGACCAAGGTGGGCAGATCATGAGGTCAGAAGATTGAGACTGTCCTGGCTAACACAGTGAAACCCCGTCTCTACTAAAAATACAAAAATTAGCCGGGCATGGTGGCGGGTGCCTGTAGCCCCAGCTACTCCAGAGGCTAAGGAAGGGGAATGGCGTGAACCCAGGAGGCAGAGCTTGCAGTGAGCCGAGATGGTGCCACTGTACTCCAGCCTGGGCAACAGAGGGAGACTCTGTCTTCAAAAAAAAAAGAAAAAAAAAAAGGATGTTTGTGACAAGTCAGAAAGGTGAGGCATGGAGGCATGTCGAAGAATTATCTGTGAAAGTCATGGGGAAAAAAAAGGTTATAAAAGGAAATTTATGCAAGAAATGTATAATTTAAAAGTAATTAAGCCTCCTAAATGTAAAACGATTGAAGAAACAGTTTATGTGCAAAGTGTGTGTAAGGAAAGTAAAATATACTTTTGGTAAAAAGATTATAAGGAGGCATGAGAATATAAATTTTTACCTACATTAAAAGGTTAAAAATATATATATTTTGTTTCAAAGGTTTAAGCAAGTTTTAAAACGTTAATTGTAAAGGAAATTCTGTGTGTAAACATTAGCTAAAGAGGTATCATCCAGTTTTTCTGTGAACTGGATATTAAAATAAAAGCATAACTTTGGGAGGCCAAGACGGGCAGATCATGAGGTCAGGAGATCGAGACCATCCTGGCTAACATGGTGAAACCCCGTCTCTACTAAAATATACAAAAAACTAGCCAGGCGTGGTGGCGGGCGCCTGTAGTCCCAGCTACTCGGGAGGCTGAGGCAGGAGAATGGCATAAACCCGGGAGGCGGAGCTTGCAGTGAGCTGAGATCCGGCCACTGCACCCAGCCTGGGCCGAGACTCCGTCTCAAAAAAATAAATAAATAAAAAATAAAAGCATAACAGGTTTTTCTTAAAGCACTAACCTGCTCTTTAACAAAAATTATAAAAAAGGTTAAAAAGAGTCTGTAAGACAGGCGCAGTGGCTAACGCCTGTAATCCCAGCACTTTGGGAGGCCGAGGCAGGCGAATCATGAGGTCAGGAGATCGAGACCATCCTGGCTAACTCGGTGAAACCCCGTCTCTACTGAAAATACAAAAAAAGCTGGGTGTGGTGGCAGGTGCTGTAGTCCCATCTACTCGGGAGGCTGAGGCAGGAGAATGGTGTGAACCTGGGAGCCGGAGCTTGCAGTGAGCCAGAGCTTGCAGTGAGCCAAGATTGCGCCACTGCACTCCAGCCTGGGCCATAGAGCGAGAGTCTGTCTCCAAAAAAAAAAAGTCTATAAAAATCTTACGGTCAGACATTAAAAATTGGATAAATATGTCTACAAGGTTTTATTAAAATTAACATTAATAACACACTAATATAAAGGGAAATTCAGCTTATCTGGTATAAAAATCATACAGGAAGCATTGTTAAATATAAAATGGTTGTTTGGCTTTCTTTGGTCTAAAAAGTAATAAAAATAGGTGCTATAGGAAATTTCTTAGAAGGCACCAAAGACTATAAAGTCCAATGTTGATGTCCCCTAAAACAAAAGGTCAATTTCTTTTTTTTTTTTTTTTTTTTTTTTTTGAGACGGAGTCTCGCTCTGTCACCCAGGCTGGAGTGCAGTGGCCGGATCTCAGCTCACTGCAAGCTCCGCCTCCCGGGTTCACGCCATTCTCCTGCCTCAGCCTCCCGAGTAGCTGGGACTACAGGCGCCTGCCACCTCGCCCGGCTAAGTTTTTGTATTTTTAGTAGAGACGGGGTTTCACTGTGTTACCCAGGATGGTCTCGATCTCCTGACCTCGTGATCCGCCCGTCTCGGCCTCCCAAAGTGCTGGGATTACAGGCTTGAGCCACCGCGCCCGGCCAAAAGGTCAATTTCTTAGAAATTATATACTTGGTTTATCTTCCACTTTCCTTTCCCTCAAAACTAAAGGGTGGCACAGGTACCACCCCTAGAATTTCCAGTAAACCAGCACCAGCCTGAAGATCACCTTCTCATGAAAGGGTGGAAAGAAGGAAAACTCGAGCCAGCCTGGGAAGGACCCTACCTTGTGCTGCTAACCACCGAGACTGCTGTTCGCATAGCAAAAAAAGGGATGGACTCATCACACCCAGGTCAAGGCGCCACTCCTTCCAAAGTTGTGGACTACAGTCCCAGGGGAAAATCCTACCAAACTAAAGCTAAGAAAAATTTAACTTTTTCATCTATTCTATTACTCTTTCTTCTTTTCTCGCTCTATTGCTGACCTTCTAGTTATTAACATAACCAAGTCAATTTCACCTCAAACTACTGCATTTAATGCTTGCCTTGTTATACACTGTGGGGACCTGCCAAGTCAAAGACAGCTCTCTACTTCAGAAAAGTACCTCTGTCCATCCTGACTCTCCTCAGAATGGGCATTAGTAAATTGGGACCTTTTAATCCAGGGAGATTTCAATAAAGACCCGAGTGTCAACCAGGAGCCTTGCCCCTGATGTAGAGCTTTTATGCTGTAGCTAGTCCAGCGTTCTATGGACCACTAAAAAGCAAAGATAGACTGCCCTAACCACTTTTTGTAACTTCCTAAAACCACACATTCATTTTACTACAGAGACAGCCCCCCTCAACTGTCAGCTAAACCAGTGTAACCCTATACAGGCTATTATTTCAATCCCCCAAAGTTCTCCCCCTTTTCTAAGCCTGTTCCCTTCTTTACACCAGCTTTATGGTATAGGGGCTGAGGTTTCAAGGACAGACCCTATTGGATTCTTTAAAATGCGTTTCTTGGATACCCCGCCACCTGCACCGGCCTCTAAGCCTTTTTCCAAAACCTCTCACAGAACCATTGTTCCTCCTCCATCTTACGACAAGGCCAAGACAGCGAAGGTAAAAGTTAAAGACTTAAAACAAACTTTGGCAATTGAGACAAGATACCAAGATATACATACCTGGTTGGAATGGATCAAATATTCCAACCGCACATTAAACAAAAGCAATTGTTACGTTTGTGCGCACAGCAGGCCAGAGGCCCAGACTGTCCCCTTTCCAGTAAGGTGGTCCTCCAGTCAACCAGGCATGGGCTGCATGGTAGCTCTTTTCCAGGATTCTACAGCCTGGAGTAATAAGTCTTGCCAAGCTCTCTCTCTGGTATATCCTGAAATCTGGCACCCCGCGGGTCAGCCCCCGAGGGCCATCCAGTCTCCATTTCCCAACACTAAGTTCACTTTGTGTCTCTCACAACAGGGAGGAAATTCAGCGTTCCCTGGCGAACTGAAGGGATGCAGTGAGCTTACATTTTCAAGAGCTTATCAATCAGTCAGCCCTTGTTCATCCCCAAGCGGATGTGTGGTGGTATTGTGGTGGACCTTTACTGGACACTCTGCCAAATAACTGGAATGGCACTTGTGCTTCAGTCCAATTGGCTATCCCTTTCACCCTGCCATTTCATCAACCAGAGAAAGGAAAAATAAGACATCGTAAAGCGAGAGAAGCCCCTTACAGCTCTTTCAATGCTCACGTCTATTTAGATACAATTAAAGTCCCATGGGGAATACCAGATCAATTTAAAGCCCAAAATCAAATAGCTGCAAGATTTGATTCAATATTTTGGTGGGTGACAAAAATGTAGACTGGATAAACTACATCTATTACAAACAACAGCGATTTATTAACTACACTAGAGATGCTGTTAAAGGAATACCTGAACAATTAGGGGCTACTAGCTAGATGGCTTAGGAAAACAGGATAGCCTTAGACATGATAGTAGCAGAAAGAGGAGGAGTTTGCATCATGATTAAAACTCAATGTTTTACCTTCATCCCAAACAGCACCGCCCCTGATAAAAGTATAACAAAAGCATTCCAAGGTCTGACTGCTCTATCCAATGAGTTAGACAGCAACTCAGGGGTAAATGACCCCTTTACAGGATGGCTAAAAAAAGTAGTTCGGTAAATGGAAAGGAATAATAGCCTCAATTCTTCCCTTGCAGCCATAATAGGTGTACTTATTCCTGTCAGGTGCTGTGTCATACCATGCATCCGTAAACTGATGCAGAGGCTCATAAAAACGGCACTTACTAAAACCTCCCTTAACTACCCTCCACCTTATCCAGAAAAGCTGCTTCTTTTAGAAAGTCAAGCAAAACAACTAAGCAAAGACATTAAAAAAAAAAAAAGTTTGAAAAGAAAGCTGTAAGGAAACACAAGGGGAGGGATTGTTAGATATGAGTCCTAAATATCTTTTCAAAGAATGTGTCAGTATGTTCAATTCTTTGCCTTCTACTTTTAAACTTCCTCGTAAAGCAATCTTTTTCGATTAACTAAGTCCACCCTGACTCATTCCAGTTACCTACTCCACCCTGACTCACCTACTTCACTCTACACTCCAATCACTTGCTCCACTCTAACTCATTCCAATTACCTGCTACCTGCTCTGCCCTGACCCCCGCCAAAGCACTCACCCCATCATTCTCTTTAAATTAGCCAACCGCAATTAGTTTAGCCTGTGCAGTCTAACCCTAGCCAACAGGGGAATGACACAGCAGCAAGGGGCCACATGCGTCAGGGATAAGAACCCCTTCCTCTCCCTTGTCCAAGTGTGTGCTCACCATTGTTCCATCTGTAAGGGCACACCCTTCTATATAGAAGTAACTTGCCTTGCTGAGAAAAAGAAAATTTTATATTCGAGTGCTATTTCTTTTGTAGCACCAAAACTTTATATATAACACTGAGGCAGGAGGATCACTTGAGGCCAGGAGTTAGAGACCAGCCTAGGCAACATGGCAGGACCCCATCTCTATAAAAAAGTTAAAAAAAAAAAAAAATTAGCTGGGCATGGTGGTGCACACCTGGAGTCCCAGCTACTTGGGAGGCTGAGTGGGGAGGACAGCTTGAGCCCAAGAGTTTGATGTTACAATGAGCTATGATTGCGCCACACTCCAGCTGGGCAAAAGAGCAAGACCCTATCTCTATTAACTTGTAATGGAGTGTAACTTTTAACGCCTCCCACAACGAAAAGTGTGTCTAAATTGAACTTACAGCAAACAACAGAGCTACATAATATTTATTTCAGAATCACAATTGGAAAGATTAGGCCGGGCACGCGCTCACGCCTGTAATCCTAACACTTTGGGAAGACAAGGTTAGTGGATCACCTGAGGTCAGGAATGCGAGATCAGCCTGGCCAACATGGTGAAACCCTATCTCTACAAAAAATACAAAAATCGGCTAGGTGTGGTGGCACGTGCCTGTAATCCCAGTGACTCAAGAGGGTAAGGCAGGAGAATCACTTGAACCCGGGAGGCGGAGGTTACAGTGAGCTGAGATTACACCACTGCACTCCAGTCTGGGTGACAAAGCGAGACTGTCTCAAAAAAAATTTTTTTAATTGTAAAGATTAGAATAACTTAATTATGGATTCCAGTTTAGCTCTTTTGTAACTGCAGAATTGTATTTTGCTACAGTTCTATTAGAATATTTTAAAATGTCATCTTGAAATACATATATATTTTTTAAGCCTTGATACAACGATAAAAGAACACTATTAAGATGTGTACATTATGTTTATTTTCTCTGTAAGAATTCATACATTTTAAACTAAAATTATCTATAATGGAAGTGATTAATGATTTATGAGCAAGTTGGTTTTGCCAGACATTATATACAAACTTTGATACACTACAGAATGCTTTTACACTTACGAAATTCTCGTCTAACCTGAACTTACATTCCACAGTGAGAACAACTAATGTGTTGTTAGTAAAGTGAACACACCAAAAATAATAGTAAGTAAAAAACAAGATGATCTCAAACAACTTACAACTTAAACTAGAAAATGAACAAACTAAACCAAAAGCCAGTAGAAGGAAATAAAGATTGGAGCAGAGACCAATGAAAGAGAACAGAAAAAAAAAATTATTGAAAGCAAAAGTCCGATCTTCGAAAAGATTAAAAAACTGACAACCCTTTAGCTGGGGGAGAGGGGAGAGAAGGGGACAAAGAGAGAAAGAGAGAAGAGAGATGGAGGGAGGGAGAAAGAGGAGAGACTCAAATTACTAAAATCAGGTATTAAAGTTAAATTGGGAACCACCAATTCCACACAAATAACTCTCCCAACAAAGAAAAGCCCTGAATCTGATAGCTTCGCTAGTGAATTCCACCAGCATAACTAACACCAATCTTTCTCCAACTTTTCCAGAAATTTGAAGAGAAGGGAATACTACCCAACTCATTCTATGAGGCCAGCACTGCCCCGATAACCAAAGGCAGACAAAGACACTAAAGAAACGATAGACCAATCAACATCCCAACACTGATACTAAAATTTTCAACGAAATACTAGCAAACTGAATTCAGCAGCATATTAAAAGAATTACATGACCAAGAAGGATTTATTCCTGTAATGAAAATATAATTCAACATGAAAATCAATCAATGTAAGAAAGTACACTAACAGAATGAAGGAAAAAGTCATGATTATCTCAGTGCAGAAAAAGCAATGGACAGAATTCTACACCCTTTCATGATAACACTCCACACACAAGAAACAGAAGAAAATTACCTCATCATAATAAAAGCCATATATGAAAAACCTACAGCAAACATAGTCAATGATGAAAGACTGAAAGCTTTTTCTCTAAGATCAGGAACAAAGCAAGGAAATCCACTTTCACACTTCTATTCAATATAGTACTAGAATTCCCATCAATTAGGAAACAGAGTAAAAGGCAACCCAATTGGAAAGAAAGAAATAAAATTATGTTCACAGGTATGATGTAGGAACTCAAAAGATTCCATAATAATCTATGAGAATAAATGAATCCAGCAAAGTATAGAATACAAAATCAACACAGAAAAATCAGTTTCATTTTTATACACTAACAATGAACAATCTGAAAAGGTAATTAAGAAAACAATTCCATTCACAATAGCATCAAAAAGAGTAGGAATTAACCAAGGATGTGAAAGACTTACATAATGAAAACTATAAAACAATGCTGCAAGAAATTAAGACATAAATAAATGGAAGCACATCTCATGTTAATGGATTACAAGACTTAATACTGTTAAAATGTCAATACCCAAAGCAATCTACAGATTCAATGCAATCCTTATCAAAATCCCAACTTTATTTCTGCAGAAAATAGAAAAATCCATCACAAAATTCACATGGAATCTCAAGGAACCCCAAATAGCATAACTACAAGGAAAGAAAAGAAAAGAAAACCTTGAAAATGATGAATAAATAAAACAAATATTTGTCACGTGCTGTAGCACACGCCTCTAGTCCCAGCTACTCAGGGGGCTGAGGCAGGATGATCACTTGAGCCTGGGGGGAGTAGAAGCTACAATGAGCTGACGTTGCGCCACTACACTCCAGCCTGGGTGACAGAGTAAGACTGTCTTAAAATAAGTAACAATGTCTTAAAACAAAAATAAACAAACAAACAGGAGGAAACACTTCATTGCCAAAAACTGCTAACAAAGTGAGCACATGCTGTTGGAAAAATGGCACAGACTTGCTTGACATAGAGTTACCACAAACCTTCAAATTGTAAAAAACTCGTATCAGCAAAGTGCACTAATGTGAAGTATGCCTACACTATGAGGTGCCTGCGCTGCCTGTGAAGCTATACAATATTATGTGAAAGGTGACTTCATTCAGCAGTCCCACTACTGGTTATCTACCCAGACGAAAAGAAATCATTATATGAAAAAACACTTATACACGCATGCTTACAGCAGCACAATTCACAACTGCAAAAATATGGAACCAGCCTAAATGCCCATCAACCAACGAGTGGATAAAGAAAATGTGATATACCATGGTATACTACTCAGCCATAAGAAGGAATGAAATAAAGGCATTTGCAGCAATCTGGATGCAGCTGGAGAGACCATTGTTCTAAATGAAGCAACTCAGGAATGGAAAACCAAACATTATACATTCTCATAACTGGGAGCCAAGCTATGGGGATGCAAAGACATAAGAATGATATAATGAGCTTTGGGGACTTGAGAGGAAAAATGGGAGGCGGGTGAGGAATAAAAGACTACACAATGGGTACAGTGTACACTGCTCAGATGACAGGTGCACCAAAATCTCAGAAATCACCAAAAAGAACTTTTCCATGCAACCAAACGCAACCTATTCTCCCAAATCTACTGAGAAAGAAAGAAGAAAGAAAGAAAAAAAGAGAGACAGAGAGAAAGACAGAAAGAAAGAAAAGAAAAGAAAACAGAACAGAACAGAACAGGAAGGAAAGAAAGGCAAGAAAGTAGACTTGAAGCCTGGGCAATATAGCAAGACTGCATGTCTACAAAACTTTTATTTAAAAAATTAGCCAGGTGTGGCAGCACAGGCCTCTAGTCTCAGCTATTTGGGAAGCTGATGTGAGAAGACCACTTGAACCCAGGAGATCAAGGCTACAAGTGAGTTATGATTGTGCCATTGCACTCCAGTCTGGGTGACAGAGAGAGACCCTGGCTCTTTTAAAAAAAAAAAAAGTGGACTTGAATTAGTTGTAAGTGTATTTTAGAAGTTCTAGGATAACTACCAAACGAAAAATTTTAAAACTATAGTTCATATGCTAAGAGAGCAGAGAAAATGCAGTCATACAAAATTCTCAAACCAGAGAAGGCAGAAAAAGAGGATTATAAACAAAGAACAAGCGCAAAAATAGAAAAGAGTTACGGACATGGTACTAACCCAACTACATCAATAATCACTTTAAATGTGAATTATTTAAATAAACCAATCAAAAAAGACTGTTGTAGTGAATTAAAAAAATAAAATGCCAGGCAGGTTGCCTACAATAAATTTTATTTAAGTACAAACACAGAAAATGACAAAAAGTAAACGGATGGGGAGTTATACCATGCGAACATTAATTTTTTAGAAGTGGGAATAGTTACATTAATTTCAGACAAAGCAGACTTCAGAACAAGGAAAATAATCCAGGATAAAGAGGGATGTTACATAATGATAAAGAGGTCAATTCTCCAAGAACAAAACAACCCTTTAGTGTGTCAAAATAGGAGAAGCAAAAATTGAGAAATACATGAATCCACTATTATAGCTGGAAACTACAACACTCCTCTACCAGTAACTGAGAGATCCAGCAAGGCAGAAAACCAGTAAAGATATAGTTCAACTGAACAGCATCATCAGTCAGCTGGATCTAATTGATATCTACACAGTACTTTATCCAAGAACAGCAGAACACACCTTATTTTCAAACTCACATGGAATGCAGAACACACCTTATTTTCAAACTCACATGGAATGTTCATCAAGAAAAACATTTTGGGCCGGGTGCGGTGGCTCAAGCCTGTAATCCCAGCACTTTGGGAGGCTGAAACGGGCGGATCACGAGGTCAGCAGATCGAGACCATCCTGGCTAACCCGGTGAAACCCCGTCTCTACTAAAAAATACAAAAAACTAGCCGGGAGAGGTGGCGGGCGCCTGTAGTCCCAGCTACTCGGGAGGCTGAGGCAGGAGAATGGCGTAAACCCGGGAGGCGGAGCTTGCAATGAGCTGAGATCCGGCCACTGCACTCCAGCCTGGGCGACAGAGTAAGACTCCGTCTCAAAAAAAAAAAAAAAAAAAAAAGAAAAACATTTTGGACCATAAAACACACCTTAACAACTTTAAAAGATTAGAATTCATACAGTGTACTATCAGACTACAATATAATTAAATCTAAAAATCAGTAACAGAAAGATAATTACAAAATCCCAGAATATAGGAAATTAAACATACTTGTAAGTGAAACATTGGTCAAAGAAGTATCAGGATACGTTTTAAAATATTTTGGCCAGACACTGTGGCTCACACCTGTAATCCTAGCACTTTGGGAGGCCAAGGTGGAGAGATTACCTGAGCTCAGGAGTTTGAGACCAGCCTGGCCTACATGGTGAAACCCCATCTCTACTAAAAATACAAAAATTGACCGGACATGGTGGCACAAGCCTGTAATCCCAGCACTTTGGGAGGCCTAGGCAGGCAGATCACATGACATGAGGAGTTTGAGACCAGCCTGGCCAACATGGCGAAACCCTATCTCTACTAAAAATACAACAAATTCACCGGGTGTGGTGGTGGGTGGCTGTAATCCCATCTACTTGGGAGGCTGAGGCAGGAGAGTCGCTTGAACCCGGGAGGCGGAGGCTGCAGTGAGCAGACATCGTGCCAGTGCACTCCAGCCTGGGCAACAAGAGCGAAAGTATTTCAAAGTAAATACATAAATGAAAAAAAAGAGAAAGCTTTGAAACCAACAATTTAGCTTCCATCTTAGGAAAGCAGAGAAAGAACAGCATTATAAACAAAAGAAATAATACAAAATAGAACATAGAAATCGAAAAACTTACCATAGAAAAATCAGTAAAACCAGTTCATTGAAAAGATCATTAAAATGGATTAAACTCTAGCCAAGCTCGCAAAAAAAGCAGGAGGAGAGACGGAAAAAGGGGGAGAAAGAGGAAGAAAGAAGACACAAACTACTAATATCAGAAATGAGGCCAGGCATGGTGGTTCAATGCCTGCAATCCCAGCACTTTGGGAGGCGAGCTGGGCAAATCACCTGAGGTGAGGAATCTGAGACCAGCCTGGACAACATGGCGAAACCCCATCTCTACTAAAAATACAAAAAAAAAAAAAAAAATTAGCCAGGTGTGGTGGTGGGTGCCTGTAATCCCAGCTATCGGGGAGGCTGAGGCAAGAGAATCGCTTGAACCCAGAAGGCAGAGGTTACAGTGAGCAGAGATCACGCCATTGCTCTCCAGCCAGGGAAACAAAGCAAGACTCCATCTCAGGAAAAAAAAAAAAAAAAAAAAATGAAAGAAGGGTCCTCATTATTGAACCCATGGACATTAAAAGGAAAATAAAAATTATAAACAGCTTAATGCCCACAAATTTGATAACTAAGATGAAATGGACCAATTCCTTGAAAGACACACTCTACAAAAACTCACATAAGGAGCAACAAATGATGTGAATGGATCCATATATACTAAAGAAATGGAACCAACAATTAATAGTCTTCAAAAATAAAAAGCATCATGCCCAGATGGGCTCAATGGTGAATTCTGTTAAACATTTAAGAATGAAATACCAATTCTCTACAATCTCTTCCAAAAAACAGAAGCAAAAGGAACACTTACTAACTCACTTGATGAAGCCAGTATTATCCTAATACCAAAACCAGACAAATATACTACAAGAAAGGAAAACTACAAACATATCTTTCATGAGCATAGATGCAAAACCCCTTAACAAAATACTAGCAAACTGAATCCAACAAAGTAGGATTTATTCCAGGCATACTAGAGTGATTCATCATTCAAAATTGTGTTAATATAACACATCATTAATTGGTTAAACAAGCTAAAGAAGAAATATCAATAAATACAGAAAAGAACAAAATCTTATATCCATTCATGACAAAAATTCTCAATAAATAGGATAAGGGGAACGCCCTCAACTTAATAAAGGATATCAATGAAAAACCTATAGCTAAATATCATATTTATTAATGAAAAAGCAGATGCTTTTCCCCCTAAGACTGGGAAGAAGGCAAGGATCTCCTCTTTCATCACTCCTATTCAACATCATACTCAAAGTCCTAGCTAATGCAGGAGATGAGAAAAGAAGAGGTATATAGATGGAGAAGGTAGAAATAAAACTCTGTTTGCAGATGACCTGACTGCCTATATTAAAAATCCTAAAACATCAATAAAAAGAACCCTGGATCAAAGAAGCAATTATAAAGCTGGGTGCGGTGGCTAACGCTTGTAATCCCAGAACTCTGAGAGGCCAGGGCAGGCAGATCACTTGAGTTGGGAGTTTGAGATCAGCCTGGCTAACATGGTGAAACCCTGTCTCTACTAAAAAATACAAAAGTTAGCTGGGCGTGGTGGCTCACACCTGTAGTCCCAGCTACTCAGGAGGCTCAGGCAGGAGGATCGTTTGAACCCATGATGCAGAGGGTGAAGTGGGCCAAGATCATGCCACTGCATTCCAGCCTGGATGACAGTGAGACTCCATCTCAAAAAAAAAAAAAAGGCAATTACAGCAAGGTTGCAGGAAACAAGATTAATAAACAAAAGTCCATTACTTTCCTATGCAATAGTAATAAACATTTAGATTTTGAAAGTCAAAACACAGTACCATTTACCTTAGCACCAAAAACCTTAAGCATAAAGCTAACAAAACATGCACAGGAAGAAAACTACAAAAAACTCTGAGAGATATCAAAGAAAATCTAAATAAAAAGAAAGATTTAAAAGGTGTATTTTTATTGTGAAGATAAGGTCAAAGACTGAGGCCCAAAGAAAAAGGTTTCCCAATGGACTCTGTAGTTGCATCAATAAAATAGGCACCAAAAATTTCGTTTTTATGTGCCCAACTCAACAAATTTTGTTTTTAATTACTCTGATCTGAAGTGTTATTTAAGGCAAAAATTAATTTTTGTAAACTTGTTTCCATATACAATTTCAGTTGATAATTCAGGGTAACAAATATTATTACTGATTTTCAGGATAGCTTTTCTTCCTTTGAATACAGGAAAAGGTGTTCATTTGGGACAGTTTATTTTTTATTTATACATTTTTGAGATGGAATCTCGCTCTGCTGCCCAGGCTGGAGTGCAGTGGCACAATCTTGGCTCACAGCAACCTCCACCTCCTGGGTCCAAGCGATTCTCCTGCCTCAACCTCCTGAGCAGCTGGGACTACAGGTGCACGCCACCACACCTAGCTAATTTTTGTATTTTTAGTATAGATGGGCTTTCACCATGTGAAAGACCACGATGGTCTTGAACTCCTGACCTCAGGTAATCTGTCCACCTTGGACTCCCAAAGTGCTAGGATTACAGGCATGAGCCATCATGCCTGGCAGGACATTTTATATATCATCTGAATTTATTCAACAATCAGCATGCAAATGCACTTAAGAACTATTTCAGGCTGGGTACGGTGCCTCACGCCTGTAATCCCACCACCTTGGGAGGCCGAGGTGGGCGGATCACGAGGTCAAGGGTTCTAGACCATCCTGGCCAACATGGTGAAACCACATCTCTACTAAAAATACAAAAATTAGCCAGGCGTAGTGCGTGCCTATAATCCCAGCTACTCGGAAGACTGAGGCAGAAGAACTGCTTGAACCCAGGAGGCAGAGGCTGCAGTCAGCTGAGATTGCACCACTACACTACAACCCGCACTACAGAGCAAGACTGTATGGGGGTGGGGAGAATTATTTGATATTTGTTGGTACTTGACAGCAGATAATTTTTTAACTGCAAGACCACTAGAGGTCACCAGTGTAAAACTTTCAACTTTGATTCTGCTGGTAGTGAACTAAAAAGTTAACTACTATTTTGCAATGTTTCTTTTTTTTTTTTTTTTTTTTTGAGATGGAGTGTTGCTCTGTCACCCAGGCTGGAGTACAGTGGTACAATCTCGGCTCACTGCAACCTCTGCCTCCCGGGTTCAAGCTGTTCTCCTGCCTCAGCCTCCCGAGTAGCTGGGATTACAGGCGCCCACCACTACGACCAGCTAATTTTTGTATTTTCAGTAGAGACGAGGTTTCACCATACCGGCCGGGCTCAAACTCCTTGTGATCTGCCCAGCTTGGCCTCCCAAAGTGCTGGGATTACAGGCGTGAGCCACCGCACCTGGCCCTATTTTGCAATGTTTCTTAAAAAAACAGTATCTTGCTTTGACAAATAACTTCATAAAATTTATTCTATTGCAAGAGTTTTCTTACTTTAAAAAAAATTTTTAACTAAAAGGAAACACTAGATACAAGTGAGTTTTGTTGTATTTAGTGATTTTAAGACATTCTTTAGCACTTAATAAAGAAACTGCAATACCATTCAGAAGCAAATATCTAAGGAATTAAGAAAAAACTTAAATATTGTAGCTTTGGAAGCAACATACAGGCAAATTCAGGTTAGAGCAACTAATAATAAATCCATAACACCACTACTCAAAAACAGTAGGTTTTCTGTCCAGGCACGGTGCCTCATGCCTGTAATCCCAACACTTTGAGAGGCCCAGGCAGGAGGATCACCTGAAGCCAGCCAGGAGTTCAAGACCAGCCTGGACAACAAAGCAAGATCTTGTCTCTACAAAAAAATTTTAAAAATTAACCAGGCATGGTGGTGTGCGCCTGTAATCCCAGCTACTTGAGAGGCTGAGATGGGAGGACCACTGGAGCCCAGGAGTTGGAGACCACAGGGAGCTATGACTGCACCACTGCACCCCAGCCTGGGCAACAGAGCAAGACTCCATCTCTCAAAATAAATTAAAATAAAACAGTAGGTTAAGAAATGTTGGCACCCTCATCTGTTAATGGTCAACTAAAATTATTCATGTGTATTCAAAGCACTTAAATATTTGGAGCTAAAGGCAAGGTTCAAATGTAAAATAATTTTAAGATAAAGAGTCAGGCAAACCATTGACATTTTACATAAAGCAAAAAATACAAAATAAAAACCGTATCACACAAGGGTTTCAAAACCTAGTTAATTATGAGAATCACAAGGTAGCTTAGAATTCACACACACACACACACACCCCTTACCCCATAATTCAGTGTGCTGAAGCAGGGCACAAAAACCTTTGTATGATCATCTAATAATAGAAACAGTCCAGTCCCCCACCTACCCAGTACATACTCAATTTTCGTCTTTTCAAAGAGAACGGATAAACAAAAAACTTGCTTGCAAGAGCTTATAAAATTTTTCATGAAAATAACATTTTCCAATTTTACTGATAAAAGAATTCCAGGCTGGGCGTGGTGGCTCACGCCTATGATCCTAGCACTTTCGGAGGCCAAGGTGGATGGATCACTTGAGGTCAGGAGTTCGAGACCAGCCTGGCCAACATGGGGAAACCCCATCTCTACTAAAAATACAAAAATTAGCCCAGGCATGATGGCATGTGCCTGTAATCCCAGCTACTCAGGAGGCTGAGGCAGGGGAATCGCTTGAACCCAGGAGGCAGGGAGGTTGCAGTGAGCCAAGATTGCACCACTGTACTCCAGCCTGGGTGAGGAGCAAGACTCTGCCTCAAAAAAACAAACAAACAAACAAACAAAAACGGCTGGGCACAGTGGCTCAAGCCTGTAATCCCAGCACTTTGGGAGGCCGAGACGGGCGGATCATGAGGTCAGGAGATGAGACCATCCTGGCTAACACGGTGAAACCCCGTCTCTACTAAAAAATACCTGCAGTCCCAGCTACTCGGGAGGCTGAGGCAGGAGAATGGTGTGAACCTGGGAGGCGGAGCTTGCAGTGAGCTGAGATCCGGCCACTGCACTCCAGCCTGGGCCACAGAGCGAGACTCCCTCTCAAAAAAAAAAGAAGAAATCTGAGGTGGAAAAAAAAAAAAAAAAAGACTAAACAGTAAGTAGGATGTCCAAAAGCAAATACAACTTATCTCTTCTACTTATAATAGATCCTAAAATAAGGTTTAATGGATTATCAAAATACCACCACCATCCTCAAAGATCTCAATGACATTTTACATGGCAGTAGGTGGTTTAAAGCATAATAGAGATACTCAATTTTTATTTATTTATTTATTTTTAGACAGAGTCTCACTCTGTTGCCCAGGCTGGAGCACAGTGGCGCAATCTCAGCTCAATGCAACCTCCGCATCCCGGGTTCAGGCAATTCTCCTGCCTCAGCCTCCCAAGTAGCTAGGACTACAGGCACACACCACCACTCCCGACTAATTTTGTATTTTTAGTGGAAACGGGGTTTCACCATGTTGGCCAGGCTGGTGCTGAACTCTTGACCTCAAGTGATCTGCCCGGGCCTCCCAAAGTGGTAGGATTACAGGCGTCAGCCACTGTGTCTGGCTAATAGATAATTTTTAACTGGTAATTGTATTCCAATAATTTCACATTTATGTGGTATTTGAAAGCATTAAGCCACATATAAGCCCCTTTTCCATAAACAGAGGAAGTTTCCTTCCTTGAGGTAGGAAACGATGAGCTATCTTAATGGTACTTTATTTTTTTACTTTTATTTTTTATTTAGAGACGGTCTCGTTCTGTTGCCCAGATGGAGTACAATGGTGCCGATCATAGTACCTGTTGGGTACTGTGCTTATTGCCTGGGTGATGAGATCACTGGGACCCCAAGCCTCGGCATCACACAATTTACCCACATAATAATAAACCTATACACGTACCCTTTAATCTATAATAAAAGTTAAAACTTAAAAACTAAAAATAAATGAGAAAAATGCTACCAAAATGTAACCTCCATAAAATTAGAAAGTGTTTGTCTTTTGTTCACTGATATATTCCTATTATCTAGAACATTGTTTGGCATATGTAAAGACTCAATAAATATTTGGCAAATTTTTGTTGCTGAATAAATGAAGTCATAAAGTTCTCAGTTTTCTTAACTATAAAATATGGAAATGACCATATATGTGCAATCTCTTATAATAATACCTCAAGTTTGGAAGAACTTACTTCATCTACAAAAAATAAAATTACCTTAACATAAGGCAGGCTGGGTGCAGTGGCTCACGCCTATATCCCAGCACTCTGGGAGGCTGAGGCCGGAGGATTGCCTGAGGTCAGGAGTTCGAGACCAGTATGGCCAACGTGGTGAAACCCTGTCTCTACTAAAAATACAAAAAAATATTAGCTGTGCGTGGTGGCGTGTGCCAGTAATCCCAGCTACTCCGGAGGCTGAGGCAGGGGAATCGCTTGAACCGGGAGGTGGAGGTTGCAGTGAGCTGAGATTGTGCCACTGCACTCCAGCCTAGGCAACAGAGCGAGACTCCGTCTCAAAAAAAATAAATAAAATAAGGCAAAGATGTTTTCTACATATGTAAAGGGAGAATTCACTTTGATCAAATAAATGTGATTCCTCAGATTTTATTAATCTACTCTACACTAATTCAGTATATTGATGATCAAAATGAAAGAAATATTTAAGATCGTTAAGAAAATAAACATGAATAAGCTGAAAGAATCCTAAATTTAGGAGTCAGGTATTTATACTCATATTTATTACTATAGTACTAAATTTAATAAATGTAGTTATTAAACCTAGAATTTAAAATTTCCAAGAGAAAAAATCTAAACACAATCTCTATAATAGATATATCTAACCTTTAAAAAGTAAAAGAAGAAAATAATAATATTCTTTGAAAATTCCCTTTAACAGCTCATGTAGACATTACTTATCAATTAAGTTTCTGCAAAATACAGTGTCTGGGAGGCAGGTACTAGAGGTTGTGTCTAGGGAGGGAAGGAGAGTGGGGGTGATGGCAGTAACAACAACAACAAAAAGGATCTGATTTGGCCCACAGACACTGATGTAGAAAGATATCCTGGATAGCTCTGTGGAATGAATTCCATGGCATCTTCCTCCGCCCACACACCCACACCCACACCCACACACACACACACACACACACGCCTATAAAAAGGTTTAAACGTACTTCTTTTCATGAAAAAGTCTTGATAATTAAAACTTACTATGAAGGAAAAACAAAGCAGGCAAAGAAAGAAAATGATGAGGAATTCTTAATAAAATAAAATAAAACTTCGCTGTTACATGAACCCGGGAGGTAGAGACTGCAGTGAGTCGACATCCTGCCACTGCACTCCAGCCTGGGCAACACAGCGAGACTCCGTCTCAAAAAAAACTTCGCTGTTAGTTAAGCCACCTAATTTTGAGAGGGATGGCTTTTAAATATCCAGGAAAAAATTATTCACATTACTTAGTACTAGCTCATTGAAACCACTCATAAGTATAGCAACTATAACGTTTTGGGAGGCCAAGGTGGGTGGATCATGAGGTCAAGAGATTGAAACCATCCTGGCCAACATGGTGAAGCCCCGTATCTACCAAAAATACAAAAATAGCTGGGCGTGGTGGCAAGCGCCTTAGTCCCAGCTACTCAGGAGGCTGAGGCAGGAGAACCACTCGAACCCAGGAGGCAGAGGTTGCAATGAGCCAAGATTGCACCACTGCACTCCACTCCAGCCTGGCGACAAAGCGAGACTCTGTCTCAAAAAAATTAAATAAATATAAAACAAAAAGTATGGCAACTATAGAGAACATTGCTCCCACAATTTTGACATTAAGAACTCTAATAGCTTAATTTGTTATACCCCTTTAGAAGTAATATATACTTAATGATTTGAATAGATGAGAATTAGGCATTTAGAAATTCCTGGGATGCTTCCTTTTATGAAGTATCCTAAGCTTTAAAAAAGTTAAAATGTAATTGAGGAATACTGGGTTTTTTTAACAACAAAAAAATATTTTATCTTGGCCGGGCACGGTGGCTCACACCTGCAATCCCAGCACTTTGGGAGGCCGAGGTAGGCAGATCACCTGAGGTCAGGAGTTTGAGACCAGCCTGGCCAATATTGTGAAACCCCATCTCTACTAAAAATACAAAAAATTGGCCGGGCGTGGTGGCAGGTGCCTGTAATCCCAACTACTCAGGAGGCTGAGGTAGGAGAATCGTTTGAACCCAGGAGGCGGAGGTCACAGTGAGCCGTGATGGCGCCACTGCACTCCAGCCTGGGCAATGAGAGCAAAACTCCGCCAAAAAAAAAAAAAAAAAAAAAGGTCGGGTGCGGCGGCTCACATCTGTAATCCCAGCACTTTGGGAGGCCGAGGCGGGTGGATGACCTGAGGTTGGGAGATTGAGACCAGCCTGGCCAGCATAGTGAAACCCCATCTCTACTAAAAATACAAAAATTAGCCAGGCATGGTGGCGCATGCCTGTAGTCCCAGCTACTTGGGAGGCTGAGACAGGAGAATCACTTCAATCTGGTGGGTGGAGGTTGCGGTGAGCCAAGATCATGCATTGTACTCCAGTCTGGGCAACAAGAGCGAAACTCCATCTCAAAAAAAAAAAAAAAATTGATCTTTAGTAGTCTAAACAGTATCATAAACATTTCTTATATGGGAAAATATACCATTAAGGAGAAACTTTAAGATCTTCACATAAACATGTATAAATGATGATCCATGTTTGACTTATGTTTGTTTATAGTTTTATCATAAGAAATAAATCTTTTCCTAACGTTTACACACTTACATCTTTTGCTAATGTTTGCACACTTATATCTTTTGCTAATATCTTAGGCTCACATTAGTATCCTTTTCCATTTTTTTTTCTGTCCAAAAACTACCTGTTCAAGACCTAGCTCGACATCTATTTTATTAAGTCTCCCACACACCCCACTTAGCTCTCTTTTCATTCTCAATCACAAGCACTTGTGTGCGTGCACTTTCTCTCTCTCACTCTATCTCTCTCAGGAATTCTCAGCCTTAACCACAACATGGGAAACCTAGGGAAGGAGAGAATGATCTTTCTGTTAAAGAGAAATAATCTCTTAAAAAGAGAATGAGAATGATCTTTCTATGAAAGAAGTGAAGGTATAAAAGTTCCCTCTTCATTTACCTTCCATTTGGAAAACATGTATAAGGCTTCATTGCATGGATGCGTATGAGGGACAGGTATGCTTCCAAAACGCTAAGAACAACCAAAGCAGATCCAAAGGGAAAAAGAAAAAAATACTGGCCACCTGTAGTGTTCTAGGATCAAAAGAAAATTAGAGAAATATGTATTTTTATTTACATTATCTAGCCTGCTCACCTGTTTAGAAAACATAGAAACGGACAGTCCAAGTTTTACTTAGAAATGTGCGCTTGGCTGAAATGCCTTCAAGAACTCAAGCATTTCTCAGGAATGTGATTATTACAGTAGTGGCTAGACAGTAGCCGGAAAGGACATATTTGCAAATAAGACAAGTACCTAACCTAAAAGGCAATAAACCTTTTACCTATTAACACTATCCCTATATTTCTTTTACTTTCCATACTATGCAGGAAAAAAGTGCCTTGAAAACACAGGCCACATCATTATATCCTACTATAGTGCTACCTTAGCGTCATGCAAATTACATTTTCCATCCTGCATAATGCAAGTGCCAGCTAATACTTATTAAGTAAGTTAATGTTTCCCCATGTCTGGGAAATAAACAGAAAAAAGTACAATTCATTTTGGCTCATACCTGCTTTGGTGTAATGTAGTGCCATGCTTAAACAGACGGTATCAACTATTTTTTTTCAGAAATGAAACTGTTAATTTGAGTTTGTTAATACAAGCTTAAACTCTCAAATCAAAGGAAGGAAAGAAAAATCAATGGTGAATTTCACCTTTCTCACACATACTATATAATTTACTCTTTACAGTCTTTCTCAAATCCACAAAGCAAAAAGTTCATTTTTTTATATTTTGGTATCTCCACTTATTTCACTATATGGAAGTATAATCAAAAAAAGAATAATCAAGCTCCAATTACCAACAAAATTTTGTTCCTCAATTTCAGTGTTTGCCTAAACTTACCCTCTCTATGGTACAACAAGGCATATAGTCCTTCAAACACAATTACTAGTACAGGCTGTACACTGTGATAGACTCTGAGGATACAAAGAATAGTAAAACTCCAAAGAAAAGGCAAGAGTATGTAGAGAGGCATGGCAGCAGGAAAAAGAAAATATAAAATACAATTTAAGCTGAGGCTAGAGAAATAAGTCAGAACCAGGCCACACAGGACCTTGAGGGTCGTATTAGAAATTTGGGGGAGCCATGGTAACTTAAAAAGTAAAACAATAAAATAATCAATATTTGCATTCCAGAAAGATTATTCTCACTACTCACTGTGATTCTGCCCACAATATTTTCTTACATCTAACCAGTTGAAATTTTTTTTTTTTTTTTTTTGAGACAGACTCTTGCTCTGTTGCCCAGGCTGGAGTGTAGTGGCGCATGGTCTCGGTTCACTGCAACCTCTGCCTTCCGCGTTCAAGCAATTCTCCTGCTTCAGCCTGCCAAGTAGCTGGGATTACAGGCATGTGCCACCATGCCCGGCTGATTTTTGTATTTTTAGTAGAGACGGAATTTCACCACGTTGGTCAGGCTGGTCTTGAAATCCTGACCTCGTGATCTGCCCACCTAGGCCTCCCAACATGCTGGGACTACAGGCGTGAGCCACCACGCCCGGCTATTTTTCGCACTTCTTGCAGTGCTTTCTTCTGAATGTCTTATATATTCAAGCAAGTTTTACATTCCTTCACTGGATTGTGAGCCTTGAACAGAAGCCAAGTCTTCCATTATTCCAAACATTCAATAAATGTTTATTATACTTAACAAGACTGAAACTGATTTGACATATTAAAAAACAATGTCCAAGATGCTCAGCTAGGTCCTGTGACAAGAGCAGCACTTTGGCCTCATGAGCAAATCCTAAAAGGTATTGTCAACCAAACTCTGACCCTTATACTCAAACTAAAAGTTAATAAGCAAAAAGCTGTTCCAAGTAGTAACTTTTCTAAGCTTATTTCTTTATGCCAATTTCTATGTTTAATGAAACATAGAAATGTATTTCTGCTAGCATCACAACCTATTTTTGCTTGTTATTTACCCTTCTTAATTTTACCAAATATATTTACTCAACGAACATATACAATACAAAGTAGAAATCTGCTGAGCCCAACTACAACAAAATTAAAACTTATCAATGAATGGAGATGAAACAGCAAAACTTGGTTGGAAGGCAAATTTATTCCTTAAAATCTGAACATTTAAAAAGAGAGAATAATTAATAAAGAAAATGAAGTCATGGTACAATTATAAAGCAGGTCCTCTCACTTTTCTCCTACAAAGTTTTGAAGGACTCTCTACTGTCCTCCAGGCTATTTTCAAGGTTCTCTCAAATCTACCATTATCGTACATTTTCAGGCTTATTTTTCATCATTCCTCTGTACTCTACCACAAGTGAACCATGCAACATTCCTCAAAAAAGACCTTGCACTTTACGGCCATCCAACTTTTGTTCACACTATTTATACCACAGGTATTGACTATTCCAGCTCTATAATCTCCACTTCCAATAATGAATTATAATTATTTTACAAATTAGGCAACTAAGCCACCTCCTCTGGAGGTAAAGTGTCTTGCTCACAGACACTGTCTTGTTTAGTAAGATAGAAGAATCAGGACAGTAGATCTCAAGTCTACTGGCTTCCCAGAGTCCAATGCCTTCACTACCCCAGGTAGATTCTCAACCTTCAAAAATAAAAGACTCATATGAAAAGGAGTTTGAATCATCCACACAAAGTAGTCTGGTCAAGTTCAAGATAAAGAGACGGGTCAGTTACCTTATTCTTCGGCCCACTAAGCAATCACTTAAAGCCTCCTGTTCTAGTAACCTGTCCAGTCTGGCACTCTGCCACAAACAGATTCTGACTACCTTCTTCACTGTTAACTTCCTCTATCTTCACAGCAATGGCACCCATACCTGGAAGAGATGGCTTGCTGTTATACACCTAGGCCTGACTTCAAAAGCCTTCCTCTTTGTGGCAGTCCAATGATATAGTGACTATTTCTCCAAAAGTAGTAGATTGGGAGGTAGAGAGAGAGCAGCAACAAAACAGTCATTTAAACACAAGAATTTTTTTTTTTTTGAGACGGAGTCTTGCTCTGTTGCCCCAGACTGGAAAGCCGTGGCGCAATCTCGGCTCAATGCAAGCTCCGCCTCCTGGATTCACACCATTCTCCTGCCTCAGCCTCCCAAGTAGCTGGGATTACAGGCGCACGCCACCTCACCTGGCTAATTTTTTGGTATTTTTAGAAAGGGGGTTTCATTGTGTTAGCCAGGATGGTCTCAATCTCCTGACCTCGTGAACCCCCTGCCTTGGCCTCCCAAAGTGCTGGGATTACAGGCGTAAGCCACCGCGCCCAGCCAAAACACAGGATTTACAGCCAGATGGTAGGAGATTCCAATTCATAATTCCATCCCTAACACATACTAACTCATGTGACCCTGGGCAAATTAATTACCTCAGTTTCCATATCTGTGAAATGGGATGATTAATACGAATTGTCTGTCATCAGTTACTGAAAGACTCATAATGGTGACAATAATGATGACTAAATAAAAAAAAATGGAAGTAAGGCTCAGATAATTTAAGAGCATGTGTGTCATTCCAATTCAGAAATGTGGAATGGGACACAACAAGAGGAATAGGACAGAACAGGAGGCTATAAACTCAGGAAATGTGTATAAAAGAGAGAATTTTTTCTCTTTTATACACATTTCCTAAAAAAATTCCTGGGCCTAATGACTCAAGGAGTTAAAGAGAAGTAATAGTAAACCAGAGTGGCAAGAGTGTTCTAGCAGTCTTCTGAGGGCACTATGACTTTTAAGAGATGGCACGTACTTGATATGCAAAAGGGAAGACAGGTTCCTTAACTTATAATAAAGACCACAGAATTTAGGGTGTGTGTAAGAGTGCCAGAAAATGTGACCATGACTTGTCTCTCTAAAGCTGACACAGCACAGATTTCATCTGTTAAAATATAGTTGGCCCTCACTATCTGTGAGGGGGCGGTTTCAGGACCCTCCTAGGATACCAAAATGCAGAGATGCTCAAGTCCTTTAAATAAAATGGTATAGTATTTGCATATAACCTATGCATGTCCTCCCATATACTTTAAATTATCCTTGATTACTTTAAATACCTAATAGAATGCAGCCGCATGTAAATAGTTGTTAAACTGTACTGTTTAGGGAATAATGACAAAGAAAAAAGTCTGTACATGTTCAGTACAGATGCAACAGTCCTTTCTTTTCTTTGAATATTTATGATTCACAGCTGGTTGAACCCAAGGATGTAGAACCCACAAATACAGAGAGGCAGCTGTACCAGAAAATGAAGGAATTAAGACACAGCATTAAGATCATCACAGCTGGCCGGGCGCGGTGGCTCAAGCCTGTAATCCCAGCACTTTGGGAGGCCAAGACGGGTGGATCACGAGGTCAGGAGATGGAGACCATCCTGGCTAACACGGTGAAACCCCGTCTCTACTAAAAAAAAAAAATACAAAAAACTAGCTGGGCAAAGTGGCGGCCGCCTGTAGTCCCAGCTACTCGGGAGGCTGAGGCGGGAGAATGGCGTGAACCTGGGAGGCGGAGCTTGCAGTAAGCTGAGATCCGGCCACTGCACTCCAGCCTGGGCGACAGAGCGAGACTCCATTTCAAAAAAAAAAAAAAAGATCATCACAGTTTACTCTTGACTAATATGAGAAAGAGAAGATACAGTCTAATCATTAGCTGCTTCAGACACAGGCCAGCAGTATTTCTAGGTTTTATTTTCAACTTGGTTTTGACCAGATATGATCATACCATTTAGTGTGAAGTTCCTACTATTAAAAGGTCATGTGGAGTAGGGCAAGGGATGAGGAAACCTATTTCTCCCCCATTAGATTTGAAGTTACCTGAATAAAAGAACTTATGTTCAACTCTGTATCACCCAGAGTTCCTTGAACCCACAAGAAACACAAATTTGTTGAAATAATATGAATATTAGTATTCATTCTTTCATTCTGGGATACAATGATACACAGGGCAATATAATCCCTAGCCTACTGTTAGAGATAAAGTAAATAGGATAGGCATCTGTAATGCAGGTTAATAAATATTATAATAACAGAAGTTCACCACATATGAGGAATACCTCATTTACACTTGCAGGCTCAAAAATATTTTTCCAGAGTAAATGATAGCTAAGCTTTGACCTGAAGAGAACTCCGATCAAATGGGAGAGGAAGTGTTTCAAGTAGAGGAAACAGTATGTGTGAAGGCCTGGAGATGAAGATACACTAACTTCACCAGAGTTTAGGGAAATAAAGAATGGCTGGAACTTTATTTTGTGTGTGTGTTTGGGGGTGGGGGTGAGAGGAAGAGAGCAGAGGAGAGGAGGGAGAAGAGTCAGAAGGAATATAAAACTGAAAGGTTAGCAGAAGCCATATTATAAAAGACCTTATTAGAAAATGTCATTAAAGGCCAGAAGCAGTGGTTCACAACTGTAATCCCAGCACTTTGGGAGGCCGAGATGGGAGGAATGCTTGTGGCCAGGAGTCCAAGACCAGACTAGTCAACATAGCAAGATGTTGCTCTATTCTTTAAAAAAATAATAAAATAAAGTAAAAATAAATAAATAAAATATAATTTAAAAGTTTTATTTGAATATATCTGTCCATATGACTACTAAAAATGTTTTTGAAAATTCTTTTTGGACATTCTCAAACACAACAGTAGAGATAACAGTATATGGAAAACTCAACAACAACAACACAAAAAAAGCAATTTTAAAAAGGTAAAGGGGCCGGGTGCAGTGGCTCATGCCTGTAATCCCAGCACTTTCGGAGGCTGAGGCGGGTGGATCACCTGAGGCTCAGGAATTCAAGAACAGCCTGTCCAACATGGCAAAACCCTATCTCTACTAAACATACAAAAATTAGGTGGGCATGGTGGCAGGCGCCTGTAATCCCAGCTACTCGGGAGACATGAGAATCGCTTGAATCCAGGAGGCAGAGGTTGCAGTGAACCAAGATTGTGCCAACTTCACTCCAGCCTGGAGACAGACCAAGACTCTGTCTCAAAAAAAAAAAAAAAAAAGAAGAGAAAAGAAAAAGAAAAAGAGAAAAAGAAAAAGAAAATGAAATGAGGGTCTTGCTGTTGCCCAAGCTGGTCTCAAACTCCTAGGATCAACTGATTCACCAGCCTCAGCCTCCAAAAGTTCTGGGATTACAAGCGTGAGCCACAGGGCCCGGCCCCCGTCTCTTAAAAAAAAAAAAAAAAAAAAAAAAAGAGGTGGGGGGGCTAATGAAACGTGAAATATCTTTTCAAGAGTATAAAGACTAAATAAAACTTACTGGTGCTCAGCTCAATTCACCGTAATTATTTTTATACGCGTCTGTATTCTCTAATTAAAGAGTGAGTAAACTGGCCAGGTACAGTGGCTCATGCCTGTAATCCCAGCACTTTGGGAAGTCAAGGCGGCAAGACTGTTTGAGCCCAGAAGTTCGAGACCAGCCTGGGCAACAGCCAGACCCTTATTTCTACAAACAAACAAAATAGTGGGGAGGACAGAGTCTCACTATGTTACCTTGGCTGGTCTCAAACTACTGGATTTAGCCTTCTGAGTAGCTAGGACATGGGTGGCTGTGCCATTGTTCCTAGCTAGATATTTCACTAATCATAATTTATAATCTTAATAAGACATTATCTATAATCTTAATAAGACATTATTTATCAACATAATCATTCTTCTACTTCAAGACCAGCCTGGGCAATATAGTGGGACCCCAACTCTACAAAAAATAAACTAGCCAGGTAGGGTGGCATGTGCCTGTAGTCCTAGCTATTATACTTGGCAGGTTGATGCAGGAGGATCACTTGAGTCTGAGAGGTTGAGGTTGCAGTGAGCTATGATCCCACCACTGCCTTACAGCCTGTGTGACAGAGTGAGACACTGTCTCAAAAAAAAAAAAAAATCCACAAACTGAGTAAACTACACGTAGTGCCTGAATTCAATAAGTACCGGATTTATCAAGTAAATCTTAGTAGGGAGAACATGATTATTTCATCATGAATACCTACATCACACTAAAGAGCAATTGGCAAAAATGTGAATTTACAAAACAAATAAATTAGGAATTTTTTCCTAAGATTCACTATAGAATATTTGGAGTTAAACACATTCAAATGACTTAAATATAACATGAGAAATGGAGTGAATCTTTGAAGACTGAAACTGTCAGAACTTCCTTGCAGTAGCCTATGGTATCAAATGCTTTATTCAGAAGAAATTTATTATTTTTATAATTTAAAATATTCTTCTACATACTCCTTTGCTGCTTATATACATGTAAAATATGACTAACACATTCATTATGACTTTCATACACTTTCATTTTTTGAGACACAGTCTCACTCTTGTCGCTCAGGCTGGAGTGCAATAGTGCAATCTCAGCTTACTGCAATCTCGCCCTCGCGGGTTCAAGCAATTCTCCTGCCTTATCCTCCCAAGTAGCTTGGATTACAGACACCCGCCACCACACCCGGCTAATTTTTGTATTTTTAGTAGAGAAGAGGTTTTCTTTTCTTTTTTTTTTTTTTTAAGATGGAGTTTCACTCTTGTGGCCCAGGCTGGAGTGCAATGGCGCGCAATCTCTGCTCACCGCAAGCTCCGCCTCCTGGGTTCATCGATTCTCCCGCCTCAGCCTCCCGAGTAGCTGGGATGACAGGCATGCACCACCACGCCCAGCTAATTTTGTACTTTTAGCAGAGATAGGGTTTCTCCGTGTTGGTCAGGCAGGTCTCAAACTCCCGACCTCAGGTGATTCGCCTGCCTCCACCTCCCAAAGGGCTGGGATTACAGGCATGAGCCACCACCGTGCCTGGTGAGACGGGGTTTCAGTATGTTGGCCAGGCTGGTCTTGAACTCCTGACTTCAGGTGATCTACCTGCCTCAACATCCCAAAGCTCTGGGATTACAGACATGAGTCACGGCGCCCAGCCCAACTGTCATATACTTTAACTAGATGTCTTCAGGTGGTCTAACATCAATTTCTTTAAACTCATTTAGTACTCTGGAGATAGAGGCTATCAACTTGAGTTATACACAGACCTTTTAAAAAGGCGAAATGTTCCTGCAATTTCTAATATTACATAAATTATTTCTCCTTTAAGGTTATTTAAATCTATCCAAACATAAACCTAGAAATAAACTGTATGCATAGGGATCTTACATAAACACAAAACCAAATAAACTAAAAACACAAAACCAAATAAACTAAAAACTAAATATAAAACAACATAAACACAAAACCAAATAAACTAAAAACTAAATATAAAACTTCCAAACAAATTTCAATTTAACAAGTTACACTTTAAAAAAAATAGGTGATGTGCTTTTGCTGAATTTAAATCTCTGCTCACAACATGAAAATGTACCAACTGCACCACAAGGTATCTTTTAAGTTTCGAACGACTGGACTACTGAATGCCTCATAAGACATGTACTTTTTCTCAGTTTCAATTATGAAACATTAATGCCACATATTAGAAAATAATTTGGTCATTTAACTCAAAATCATCTTACTCATTAAGAACACCTCTATTCTCTTCCTCAGTATTAGTCCCCAACAATCAAAACAGTATTTACTTGGCACCACTACAAACATAAACACAAATGCAAATTTTGATCCCAGGGTCAAGGGACAGTTATCAGTCAAATGATCTAGAATATGTTTAAGATAATCTACTACTAAAACTAAAATACTAAATGTTTAAATGCCAGAGCACTTTCAGATCGCACTTGAAAATACCATGTTCATTGCATGATCCTGCCAGCAAATAAATAATGAAGTTTCCATTACCTGATAACCCATAGTCATCAGGAAAAAGTTTCTAAAGCTAACTGTGAATCATCTTCCAGGAAAGTTAAAAATAAATCAGATTCATCTGTCCAAAATGACATAACTCCAAAAGTTAACTTTACAATTCTTGTTGTTACTGAAGCATCTGCATATTGTTTAACAAAGTTCCTGGGAGCAACAAGATGGCTATAAAGGCCACACACACACACACACACACACACACTCTCTCTCTCTTCTCATAAATTATTATAAAGGACACTAGCCTGGGAGTTTGGAGACTTACATTCTAATCCTTCCTTGTCACTAATAGCTTCATAACCCTCTCTCTTGTTCTTAGTTTCCTCATTTGTCAAATGAGAGGAATGAATTAGCTGTCTTTTCAAGATCTGATAGCTATAAATTTCAATCTTTTGATTAGGATTTCAGGACTCTCTGATGATATTTCTAGTACTAAAATGGTTAACTATACTTTACACAAATTAAAACCAAAACAGCTCAGTTTTTCCAAAATGCCTTAGGAAGAATTGTCCATCTTATTACCAGTAAAAATATACCACAACTTGAGAATACTGTATTTTACCACTTTCTCATGAGAAAAACTAATTCATTAAAAAAGAAAATTATAACAATTTTAAAAAATAAAAGTAAATTTTAATTAGAAAAACTCACACGAGGCTACATGTAGCAGATACTACATGTAGCAGACACATGAGGTGCTGCCCCATAACCCCTTTCAGGAATGAAGGATTTATTGTCCAGCTGCTGAGAATGCTGTTGGAAAACAGTCCTCGGCTGTCAATCCTCTTTAGAAATTACCTCTGCTAAATTCAGTTGTCCTCCGAAGTAGCCTCCATCCAATGACTGATCAAATCCTAGCCCCTTACCCCCAACTTACGACAATTCTGAGGGCTATCCCAGCTGCAGAGTTCCACATTGGGTTCAAGTGAGCTTTTTGTTGCAGCCGATTTATCCTTCAGTTTATTTTCCATTCCTTTCACAGACATTGATACTAAAAGATTTCCCATAACATACTTCACACATGCTAACTGCTGCCTCTGTTAGCTCCCCCAGGGAGCTCAATTTTAAGCCACTGGTGACAGGAATAATATAAGAAAACAGGCTCTAAAATATAGTACTGGAGTTGGGTCATCGACCACCTAGTCACCCAGCTGACAATGAGAACCCTATCACTGGTGGTGAGTAGAAAGGAGCCCCCAGCACAGAGTGGCACCGCAAATGTTAAAACTTCCATTGGTAGTAAACTGGGTAGTTTTCCAGTACAGGGAATGAAGAAGTTGGCAAATCTTTTGGATAAAGGGTTACACAGTAAATATATTACTTGGGCTTGGCATCATTTCATAGTCTTTTTTGTTGTTATTGTTTTACAACTCTTTAATAATGGGCCACCACAAAAACAGGCAGGCCAAGAACTGGGTTTGGCCTGTAAGCCATACTTTGACAACCTCTGCAATAGAAGGTGCAATGTAGGACGGGCGTAGTGGCTCATGCCTGCAATCCCAGCACTTTTGGAGGCCGAGGCGGGTGCATCACAAGGTCAGGAGATCAAGACCATCCTAGTCAACAAGATGAAACCCCATCTCTACTAAAAATACAAAAATTAGCTGGGCATGGTGGTATGCACCTGTAGTCTCAGCTACTTGGGAGGCCAAGGCAGGAGAATCGCTTAAACCCAGGAGATGGAGATTGCAGTGAGCCGAGATCGCGCCATCGCACTCCAGCCTGGGTGACAGAGCAAGACTCCGCCTCAAGAAAAAAAAAAAAAGTGCAGTCTATCAGGTATTTGAGAAATAGGAGAAAAAGGCAATTATAAGGACCATGAAATTGGATTGTTGTTGTTGTTAAAGGCAACTGACCCTTTGGAAAACTATGACCTATAATAAGAGGCGAAAGTAATAGACCAAAAAAAAAAAAAAAAAAAAAAAAACTAAATGTGAAAGCCAGAAGGTTCTTTGGTAGCATAAAAAGACACTCATTTCCAGCAACAGGAGGCCACAAAAGGCTAAGGACCAGGATCAGGACCCACTCATAACAGCAGCAGGTCTCAAAAGAAAGTTAAACTAATGCCTGCATGGAAAAATGAAAGAACAGGGACCCTGAAAAATGGGAGGGGGACACGAGCAGATTAACTTAAAAATGTTCAATCCCCAGTGTATTGTATGTAGGCTGCTCCTCCCAGGGATAGCCAATTCTTACAGATAGCAAGGCCTCAACGAGGAACCTGCCTTTAATATACAAAAAAATTAATCCAGAGCCACACCTCCTCTATCTGGCCCCTACACCCCAGTAGGCAATGTTCCTCTGCCTTAATCATCCTAGGCCAAGTAGCACACAACTAGGAACCAACCCTTTAGATTAGAGCCTACCAAAATTATTCAGACTAGCCAGCCCTAAACTGCAAAGCACCTGTCTTGTTTTTTCCATGGAAACCCTAATAAAGGCTCTGGCTTAAACCTTCCCCTCGTTCCTGTCTTCAGTCTCCTGACCACCCTGGAGGGCCCTGCATGGCATGTTGTGCCTCATGTCTATAAAATCTGTGTGTATAATAAACTTTGTTTTCTTGAACTTCTTCTATGTCTCCTCTTATGGTGTCACCTGACTAGAGTACAAACACCCAAGATCCCTTGAACCCTCTAAGCTCAGAGAAGGAACCCACACATCCTTATTAAGGATGGATATCTTAATAATATCCATCTTTATTAAGGGTGGATATTACTCCCATCCTTGACTTCCAATGACACAGAGAAGGTAATGTCGGCAAAAATGGCAGAGGAGAGACCTCTGAAATTCTCTCCTTCATAAAAGCAACAAAAACATAGCAAAGTTGTAAAAATCAACTTTTTCAAAACTGTGGAAATCAACCAAAGGATTGTGGCAATCCAGGGAGTGTCTATTAAACAAATATGGCTGAATCTTGGTAGGAGCTACAACCTTTACGGCATTTTAACTTCCTACTCCCATTTCACTCCTTCCCATTTCCACAGTACCCATGAAATCCAATAGCCCACAATCACCGTGAAAATCAGCGGCCACTGGAGGGGGCAGAACACGGTTGGAGCCCCTTTAAAGTCCCATCCCTAAACAAATGTCAATATATGACATATCTGGTGGTTCTCTGGAAGACTCTCCTAGCAAGGTCATCTTTATCTGCCCTGTAATCAAGCTCATTCAGCGTAAATAGGTGTTTCCATGGGCACCTTTGGTCAAAAACAATCAGAAACAACTGTCCAATATCGTGGCTGCCTGAGGTAGAAGATAATATTTGAGGCAAATAAGAGGCTAACTAAAAAGCTTAAAAAGAAAAGCTGGGAAATGAGATGTATGTAGGGGACTTTGAAAAATTCTGACATATTCCTGAGAACCCAAAAGGCCATACTCATGTAGCACTGTGCACATGCTCAGAAAAGACCAGAGGAGGACCTAAACTCTCACCTCTGGCTAACATTAAGGCTCTGCAAAGGCAGGAAGAGCTCAAGCAGAGTTGTAAATTCCTGGCTGAATGTTGAAGGCATGCCCCAACATACACATAGAGCCCCTTGGCAAAGACCAGAGGACTTACATGTTTTAGGCATCCAAGGAAATCTCTGCTCATTTATTAGCTTCTTTGCCCATTCATTCAACTACTAAGTTAACTGTGCAGAGGCTTCAGTAACCACAGACAACAAAAAATATAGACTTCACAAAACAAACAACAAATAACCCTGGGAGGTGGGAGAATCTGATTTCCAGAGTTTCCACATTATATTAAATGCCTAGTTTTTTAGTCAGACACAGTGGCACATGTCTGTAGTCTTGGCTACTCAGGAGGCTGGAGGCAACAGGATCTCAAGTCCAATAGTTCAAATCCAGCCTGTGCAACACAGCAAGACCCAGTACCTAAAAAATAAAAGTTTTCAACAAAAAACTAACTAGGCATGCAGAAAAACAAGTAGGACCTACGCACAGAGGAAAAGCAGTCAATATAAACTGTCTCTAAGAAAGCCCAGACACTGAACTTTCTAGACTTTATTTATTTAGAGTCAGGGTCTCACTTTGTTGCCCAGGCTGGGTGACACAGCTCACTGTAGCCTCGCCCTCTCAGGCTCAAGCAATTCTCCCATGTCAGCCTCCTGAGGAGCTGGGACTACAGGTGCATGTGCTACCATGCCCAGCTAATTTTTTTATTTGTTGTGGAGATGGGGGTCTCACTATGTTGCGCAGGTTAGTCTCAAACTCCCAAGTTCAAGCGATCCTCCCACCTCAGCCTCCCGAAGTGCTGGGATTACAGGCATGAGCCACTATACCTAGCCCTAGACTAAGACTTTAAGTCATCTATTATAAACATGTTGAAAGAACTAAAGAAAATCATGTCTAAAGAACTAAAGGAAAACATACGAGAATATTTTACCAAATAAAGAATGCCAATAAAGACACAAAAATTATAAGAAAGATTCAAACAGAAATTCTGGAATTGGGAAGTATGGAAACTGAAATGAAAAACTCAACAGAGGGGCTCAACAGCAGCTATGAGCAGGCATAACAATCAACCAACTTGAAGATAGGTCAACTGAGATTAGCCAGTCTGAGAAACAGAAAGAATAATGAGGAAAAATGAACAGAGCCTCAGAAACCTGTGGGACACCATTAAGTATACCAACATATGCATGATGAGAATCAAGGAAGGAGAGAGGACAGCAAAAATAATTGGAGAAATAACAGCCCAAAATTTCCCATGTGATAGAAAACATTAATCTACACATCCAAGAGGCTCAATGAATTACAAGTAAGATAAGCTCAAAGAGATTGACATCAAGATACATCAAATCAAATGATTAAAAGCCAATAAAAATAAGAAAATCTTGAAAACATCAAAGAGAAGCAATTCATCACATACTAAGGATCCTCCCAAAGCAGCTGACTTTTTACCAGAAACCATGGTAGCAGTGGGATACATTCAAAGAGCTGAAAGAAAAGAGATCGTCTATATCCAACAAAACTATCCTTTAAAAATGAAGGAGAAATTAATTTATTCCCATACCAAAACATAAAAGAACTTCTTGCTAATAGACTTACCCTAAAAGAAATATTAAGGGGGAATCCTTCAGGCTAAAATATAAAGACACCAGAGAGTAATTCAAATCCACCTAAAAAATAAAAGAGTGCTAGTAAAGTTAACTCCATATGTAACTAAAAAAGATAGTATAAATGTATTTCTGCGGCAGGGGGTAAGTCTTTTTTTCTTCTCAATTTAAAAGGCAATCAATCACATTAAGCAATAATTAGAAATCTGTGTTGATGGGTACTCAATGGAGAGACATAACTTGTAGGACACCAACTGCACAAAGAGGAAACGAAATAAAGCTTATAGGAACAAAGTTCTTTTATATACTATTATAATTAAAATGGGTATTAATCCTAACTAGGGCAACCAATAGGAAAATAACTCAAAAAGATACAATTCCGAGTCACTGCAAGAATCTTTAAAAAAATAAATAAATAAAAGATTTTAAATGGTACCCAGGAAAACATCTTAGCATAAAAGGCAGCAGTAATGATGAGTAAAGAAAAACAAAAGGTATCTGGTCTTCAGTAGTGAGGTTATCTTTCCCAGGAGCCCTGTTTAAATAATAATGTTACACATCAACTCATTCCTTACCAATCTTCTCTGCTTTACTTTCCTCTATATAGCACTTAACACCACCCAACAAACTTTACTTTCTACCCACTAAAATTTAAGCTTCAATAGGGCAACGGCTTCATTTTATTTATAGTGGCTGGCACACAGCAGGTGCCAAATAAACAGCCAATGAAGGAAAAAAAAAAAAAAACAATAGGTAGAGATAAGCCTTATAAGGACAGAAATGTTTCTCATATTAATAGCAACCTAAGAAAAGGGGATATGTGTGCACATATACAATCTGCAGACTTGGTAACAATAAAGAACTCCCCACTGGATAGGATTCTATTGTCTCCGTTAAGTGGGAGTTGTAAAGACATCTACTGAATGAGGCAGAGGTGGTAGGGCTGAAGGTTTACAGGGAGTACCTAGCTGTGTTGGATGCTTCTGTTGAAATTAGTATCTAAGTCAGATTAAAAATCTGGTATGTTTGGCCACTGTAGCCTTAAATGAGCAGTCAGGTGATATCATGTGAAACTGTCCACCAAAAATTCAAGTATTCTTACAACTTAAACAAAAATCAGTGTTTGAATTTTAGAGGAACAAGCAGCAGCAGCCAAATGCAGTGGCTCACTCCTATAATGCCAGGACTTTGGGAAGCCAAAGTGAGAGGACTGCTTGAAGCCAGGAGTTCAAAATCAGCATGGGCAACATAGCAAGACCCTGTCTCTACAAAAAAAATTTTAAAAATTTTGCCGGCCATGGTGATGTGCGTCTGCAGTTAGAGCTACTCGGGAGGTTGAAGTGGAAGAATCACTTGAGCCCAGAAGATCAAGGCTGTAATGAGCTATGTAATGCCACTGCCACTGCACTCCAGCCTGGGCAACAGAGTGAGACCCCATCTAAAAAAAAAAAAAAAAAAAAAAAAAACCTGAATGCCCTAAATTCACATTTTGAGAAAAGCACCGTATCAGATAGAAAGCACTAAATTTATCATAGTCAGTAAAACTCAGTTGCACCAAAAGAATTGAAAGCAGGATCTCAGAGATATTTGTACACCTATGTTCACAGCACTATATTCACAATTGCTAAAATTGGAAGCAACCCAAGTCTCCATTAACAGATAAATGGATCTGTTATCTGTTATGAATGGCCTTTGGGAGGCCAAGGCAAGCAGATCACCTGAGGTCAGGAGTTTCCAGACCAGCCTGGTCAACCAATATGGCGAAACTCCATCTCTGCTAAAAATACAAAAATCAGGCCAGGTGCGGTGGCTCATGACTGTAATCTCAGCACTTTGGAAGGCCGAGGCAAGTGGATCACCTGAGGTTGGGAGTTTGAGACCAGCCTGACCAATAAGGAGAAACCCCGTCTCTACTAAAAATAGAAAAAATCAGCTGAGCGTGGTGGCGCATGGCTGTAATCCCAGCTACTCAGGAGGCTGAGGCAGGAGAATTGCTTGAACCAGGGGTGCGGAGGTTGTGGTGAGCTGAGATCACGACATTGCACTCCAGCCTGGGTAACAAGAGCGAAATTCCACCTCTAAAAAAAAAGCGGGGGAGGGGGCCGGGCCTGGTGGCTCACACCTGTAATCCCAGCACTCTGGGAGGCCGAGGCAGGCAGATCACAAGGTCAGGAGATCGAGACCATCCTGGCTAACATGGTAAAACCCCGTTTCTACTAAAAATACAAAATTGGCTGGGCGTGAGAGCACATGCTTGTAATCCCATCTACTCAGGAGGCTGAGGCAGGAGAATTGCTTGAGCCGGGAGGTAGAGGTTGCAGTGAGCCAAGATCCCGCCACTGCATTCCAGCCTGGTGACAGAGCAAGACTCTGTCTCAAAAAAAAAAGAGAGAGAAAGAAAGAAAATGGTTAAGACAGTAAATTTTATCTTATACGTATTTTACAATTTAAAAATTGGGGGAAAAAAAAAAACTCAAGCTGGATTATAGACCTTGCTATGGTTTAGATATCTGTCCCCTCCAAACCTCATCTGAAATTTGATTTCCAATGTTGGATGTGGGGCCTAATGGCATTTGGGTCATGGAGGGTGGATCCCACATGAATAGATTCATGCCTTCTCTGGAGGTGGCTAGCAAGTGAGTTCTCACTCTGTTAGTTCCAGCAAAAGCTGTCTGTTGCTCTCTCGCCATGTAAGCTCTGCACACACTACTTTCTTTTGCCTTCAGCCATGAGTGGAAGCAGACTGAAGTCCTCACCAGATACAGATGCTCGATCTTCAACTTGCCAGCCAACAGAATTGAGTCAAATAAAACCATTTTTCTTTGTAAGTCACCCAGCGTGAAGTGTTCCTTATAGCAACACAAAATAAACTAAGATAGACCTTAATGCAAAACACATCTTTCTACAAAACTAAACAAACAAACAAAAAAAACTTGGTAGCAAAGGGAGATTTCTTGTAGAGGATACAAAAAGCACTAGTTGGCCAGGCATGGTGGTTCATGCCTATAATCCCAGTACTTTGGGAGGCCAACACAGGCCTCCCAGGCACCTGAGCCCAGGAGTTCAAGATCAGCCTGGACAACAGAGTGAGACCCTGTATCAACAAGTTTCTGGGTGGGCGCAATAGCTCACACTTGTAATCTCAGCACTTTGGGAGGCCAAGGCAGGCACATCACTTGAGCCCAAGCATTCGAGACCAGCTTAGGCAGCATGGCGAAACCCCATCTCTACAAAAAATACAAAAAAAATTAGCCAAGTGTGATGGCGTGCGCCTGCAGTCACAGCTACTCAGGAGGCTGAGAGGTGGGAAGATCACCTGAGCCCAGGAGGTTGAGGATGCAGTGAACCATGATCACACTGCCACACTCCAGTCCAGCCTAGGCAACAGGGCGCAACCCTGGCTAAAAAAAAAAAAAGTTAAAAAAAAACTTAGAGGAGCATGGTGGCACACACCTATAGTCCCAGCTACTTGGTAGGGAACTAAACTGGGAATCACTTAAACCATTGCATTCCAGTAAGGATGACAGAGCAAGACCCTGTCTGAAAAGAAAAGTACTAGTTGTATTTCTAAAATAAGTTATAATACATAAAAATTTTAAAAAAGAGGTCGGCGCGGGGGCTCAGCCCTGTAATCCCAGCATTTTGGGAGGCCAAGGCGGGTGGATCACCTGAGGTAAGGAGTTCAAGACCAGTCTGGCCAACATGGTGAAATCCTGTCTCTACCAAAAATACAAAATTAGCTGGGTATGGTGGCATATGCCTGTAATCCCAGCTACTTGGGAGGCTGAGGCAGGAGAATTGCTTGAACCCGGGAGGCGGAGGTTGTGGTGAGCCGAGATTATGCCATTGCACTCCAGCCTGGGCAACAAGAGTGAAACTCCATCTCAGAAAAAAAAATTTTAAAAAGAATCTTGGGGGAAAGTGACCACATACTGTACACCAAAAATTACCTGAAACAGGTCTCAAACAATTTAGAAGTTAATTTTGCCAAGATTAAGGACATGCCTGGAAGAACTAAACAGGGAATCCCAGAAACAGTCTAACCTTTTCTCCAAAGATGATGCTGAGGGCTTCAGTATTTAAAGGGAAAAAGTGGGCTACAGGTGAAAAGAAGAAAAGTATGGTAATCCACATGTTGCAAGAAAAAAAGGAGCAGCGCCGGGCACAGTGGCTCACCCCTATAATCCTAGCACTTTGGGAGGCTGAGGCGGGCAGATCATGAAGTAAAGAATTTGAGACCAGCCTGGCCAATATGGTGAAATCCCATCTCTACTAAAAATACAAAAATTAGTCGGGCATGGTGGCACACGCCAGAAGTCCCAGCTACTCAGGAGGCTGAGGCAGAAGAATCGCTTGAACCCAGGAGTCGGAAGTTGCAGTGAGCCGAGATCACGCCACTGTACTCCAGCCTGGGCGACAGAGAGAGACTCCATCTAGGAGAAGGGATGGCAGGGGAGGAGCAGGTAGGAGAACAGTCAACGATGTATTTGTCTCATGATCAGGAAATGACACCTTACATAAGGTAAACATAGAGCTACCTGTGGAAATATTTAACCTTTTATCTGTAGCTATCTACTTATAAACAAAAGGAACGGCAATTTCTTGCATGACACAGCTTTCGGCTTAATATTTTTCCTTTGGCATAGTGAATTAGGGTCTTGAGTTTTTGGTTTCCTCTCACAATACTAATAGAGATATAAAAAAGAATTGTGAAAAGATTCACTAACAGATGATTTGAAGAAATCTGACACCAAAGAATGCAGCAGGGATAGAATATCCTGCAGGCAGGCTCTACTCAAAATACAAGAATGATAAACTCTCTTTTTACATAGCTAAAATTTTTTAAATCACAAGGATGAACATTAGACAGAAAGTTATCTGGAGAGTCAGATAACCAATTATAAGTACAGCTCAGAAAACCTAGCTGGGCACAGTGGCTCACGCCCGTAATCCCAGTACTTTGGGAGGCTGAAGCGGGTGGATCACTTGAGCTCAGGAGTTCAAGACCAGCCTGGCCAACATGGTGATACCCATTTCTACTAAAGATACAAAAATTAGCCAGATGTGGTGGCACATGCACGCCTGTAATCCCAGCTACTCAGGAGGGACGCAGGAGAATCTCTTGAACCTGGGAGGCAGAGGTTGCAGTAAGCCAAGATCGCACCACTGCACTCCAGCCTAGGTGACAGAGTGAGACTCTGTCTCAAAAAAAAAAAAAAAAAAAAAAAGAAACAAACAACAAAAAAAGGCACTCTGAGGAAACCAATAAATCATGGAGAGAAAAATTCAACAACAAAAACTCTACTATGCTCAAAACATTTCATTATATAAAGGTAAAACCACCCTTTAAAAGAAATCTAGGCTGGGTATGGTGGCTCATGCCTGTAATTCTAGAACTCTGAAAGGCTGAGGCAGAAGGGCAGCTCTTGAGCCCAGGGTAGCTCCTGAGACTGCCCTGGGCAACACAGTGAGACCTTGTGTTTACTAAAATTAAAAAAGTAGCCTGGGCGTGGTGGCTTAAGCCTGTAATCCCAGCACTTTGGGAGGCCGCGGTGGGTGGATCACCTGAGGTTAGGAGTACAAGACCAGCCTGACCAATATGGTGAAACCCCAACACCACTAAAAATACGAAAAAAGGCTGGGCGTGGTGGTAGGCACCTGTAATCCCAGATGCTTGGGAGGCTAAGACAGGAGAATCACTTGAACCTGGGAGACAGAGGCTGCAGTGAGCCAAGATCACGCCATTGCACTCCAGCCTGGGCAACAAGAGTGAAATTCCACCTCAAAAAAAAAAAAAAAAAAAAAAAAGCGGGAGGCTGAGGCAGGAGAATGGCGTGAACCCGGGAGGCGGAGCTTGTAGTGAGCTGAGATCCCACCACTGCACTCCAGCCTTGGGGACAGAGCGAGACTCCATCTCAAAAAAAAAAAAAAAAAAGAAAAGAAAAGAAAAAGAAATTCAAATCACACATACAAAAAAATTAAAAAAAAGGGATCTAGAATCATAACAGCATCAAACCTTTTGAAAGAGACATGAAAGTTCAAAGACAAGAGAAACGTCTTCAAAATGTTAATATAGCCTGGTGCAATAGGGCAGGCCTGTAGTCCCAGCTACTCTGGAGGCAGAAGTGGAAAGACATGCTTGAACCTACGAAGTCAAGGCTGTAGTGGGCTATAAATGCACTTCTGAAGAGCGACTGCACTCCAGGCTGGACAACACAGTGAGACCCTGACTCTAAAATAAATAAATAAATAAAGTTAAATAAAAGTGTATTTCCAAACTAGCAATCAAGTGTGAAAATAAAATACAGACATTTTTTAAAAGAGGTTAAGTCCCTAACATTTACCTCCAATCCAACTTTTCTCAAGAAACAATTAGATAACATTTCAGCAAAATGAAGGAGTAAGCCAAGAAAGGGTCCAATAAAAAGAGATTTCCGGAAGGACCGCAGCAGACATTAGTTTCAGAATAGTAACTCGATACCAAATCTTGAGAACAAGTCTACATTAGAGCAAGAGAATGGACAACTCTGGAAAGCAAGTCTTCTGCCGCTCCAAACATACACACAAAAGGCAGAACTGGTAGAAAATGTGATGTGCTTGGGAGTCTTTAATTTAAAAACCTAACAGTTGTAGAACCTTTTGGAAATACAGCAATACATACCTAGAAAACTAGGCAAATTAAAAAAGGAGGCAAATAACTCCAAATAAAACAAAATATACAGACAAGTAACCACAGTATACATCTTAAGAGTTACCTATACTGAAATATTATCTATATTGGAATATGATTAAAGGAGATATAAGAGGTGTAATAAATCCTACTAACATAGTAAGAAGCCAAAACGTAATATTCAATATTGTCAGATGGCCAGGTGCAGGGGTTCACATCCATAATTCCAGCAACTTAGGAGGCCAAGGCCAAGGCAGGAGAATTGGTTGAGGCCAGGAGTTCAAGACCATCCTGGGCAAATAACAAGACTACATCTCTACAAAAATAAAAAATAATAGCCAGATGTGATGTCATTCACCTGTAGTCTCAGCTATGAGGAGGATCGTTTGAGCGTAGGAGTTCAAAGTTACAGTGAGCTATGATCCCACCACAACACTCCAGCCTAGGCGGCACAGTGAGACCCTGTTTCTGAAGTAAATAAAAAATTGGGCCTGGCGTGGTGGTTCACACCTGTAATTCAAGCACTTTGGGAGGCCGAGGTGGGAGGATCACCTGAGGTCAGAAGTTCAAGACCAGCCTGGGCAACGACATGGTGAAACCGAGTCTCTACAAAATAAAATTAGCTGGGCATGATGGTGGGTGCCTATAATCCCAGCTACTCAGGAGGCTGAGGCAGGAGAATCACTTGAACCCAGTAGGTGGGGGTTGCAGTGAGCCAAGATCACGCCATCGCACTCCAGCCTGGGCGACACAGCAAGACTCCGTCTCAAAAACAAAAACAAAAACAAAAAAAAAAAACAGAAAAAATTGGCTGGGTGCAGTGGCTTATGCCTGTAATTCTAGCAATCTGGGAGGCGGAGGCAGGTAGATTGCTTGAGTCAGGAGTTCAAGACCAGCCTGTACGACACAGCAAAACCCAGTCTCTATAAAAATACAAAAACTAGCTGGGCGTGGGAGCACACGCCTATAGTCCCAGCTGCTCGGGAGGCTGAGGTGGGAGGATCATGTGAGCCCGGGAGATCAAGGACTGCAGTGAGCCATGATCACACCACTGCACTCTAGACTGAATGACAGAGCAAGACCTTGTCTTAAAAAAAAAAATAAATTTAAAAATTATATATTGCTAGACAGGATATTTCGCAGCATCATTTTTTTTTAAATGCCAGAGACAAGAAATAGTGGTAAGTCTATTATTTAAATATAAGTAAATATCACAAGAGTTGAAAGTGGTTACTTCTGGAAAGCTGGTCTAGAGAGGTGGACTCAGTAGGGAACAACTATTTTGGCTGTAAGTATTGTAGTATTTATGCACGTATTCTTTCAGTAAAATTTTAGAAATGGTTGGGTGCAGTGGCTTACACCTGTAATCCCAGCACTTTAGCAGGACAAGGCAAGTGGATCACTCAAGGTCAGGAATTTGAGACCAGCCTGGGCAACACAGTGAAACCTTGTCTCTACAAGAAAATACAAAAACTAGCTGGGCATGGTGGCACACACCTATAGTCTCAGCTACTCAGGAGGCTGAGGATGAAGAACACTTGAGCCCAGGAGGTTTAGGTGGCAGTGAGCCGTGATTGTGCCACTGCACTCCAGCCTGGGAGACAGAAAGAAATGATGTCTCCAAAAAAAAAAAAAAAAAGAAAGAAAAGAAAAAAAATTTAAGAAAAACAGTATTTTGTAAACACACAAAAAAAGTAGATCTATGTATGCCGAAATAAAACAATATTTAAAATAAATTAACTTAGTATGAGTTTCTTTTGTATCGATATATTCATCCCAACAATTATTTATTACAACAATTATATGACTACCAGGCACTAGACATGAAAGGATATGAGATGACATATCTATACACACACCACACACACCAATACATACATATAGTTGTATATCAGGGTTTCCCAACCTCAGCAATTATTAACATTTTGGACTAATATTTTATTTGGGACATGGAGGGCTGTCCTGTGCATGTTTAGCAGCATCCCTGTCCACTCCCCACTAAATGCCAGGAGCGCCTGCCTCCAACTGTGATAACCAAAAATGTCTCCAGACCTTGCCAAATAAGTGTCCAATGGGAGCAAAACTACCCCCAGTAGAAAACCACTTTTGTATGTGTACAGAAAAACCTCCGAAAAGACATGCACCCAAAAATATAGCAGTGGTTGTTCCTGGAAAATCAGGATTACAAAAAACCATTGGCTTTTTTTCCTTTTTTTTTTCCTACATTTCTATAACTTAATTTTCATATAAATGTATTACTTGAACTACAAATAAAAATATGAAAAACTAATATAAAAACAAAATAAATAGAAGTGGCTAAATATAAACACAAAAAAATTTTAAATACATCATAAAATAAAATCTTAGTAAGTAACAAAACATATTTGACAGCTTCTATACGAAAAAAAGAATTTTAAGTAGCTGCGTATGATGGCGTATGCCTGTAGTCCCAGCTTCTGAGGAGGCTGAGGCAGGAGGACTGCTTGAGCCCGGAAGGACAAAGCTACAGTGAGCCATGATCGATCGCATCACTGCACTCAAGCCTAGCCGACGGTATGAGACCCCGTCTCTAAAAAACGAAAGTAAAATAAAAAACAAAAGAAGAAATCGGTAAAAAAGGAAACAGGGGCCGGGCGCGGTGGCTCAAGCCTATAATCCTAGCACTTTGGGAGGCCGAGACGGGCGGATCACAAGGTCAGCAGATCGAGACCATCCTGGTTAACACGGTGAAACCCTGTCTCTACTAAAAAATACAAAAAACTAGCCGGGCGAGGTGGCAGGCGCCTGTAGTCCCAGCTACTCGGGAGGCTGAGCCAGGAGAATGGCGTAAACCCGGGAGGCGGAGCTTGCAGTGAGCTGAGATCTGGCCACTGCACTCCAGCCTGGGCGACAGAGCTAGACTCCGTCTCAAAAAAAAAAAAAAAAAAAAAAAAAAAGGAAACAGGAAAAAGACAAACTAGTCTATAAATTCACTAAAACTAATACAATTGTTTTGTTTTATAACAAAGTATTTTTTCAACAATGACTATGTATTGGCATAAAGAATTCACTCCTGAAACTTACCAATTTTATTTTATTTTTATTTTTATTTATTCATTTTTTTTTGAGACGGAGTCTCGCTCAGTCGCCCAGGCTGGAGTGCAGGAGTGCAGTGACGCAATCTCGGCTCACTGCAAGCTCCGCCTCCCCCGGGTTCACGCCACTCTCCTGCCTCAGCCTCCTGAGTAGCTGGGACTACAGGCGCCCGACACCACGCCTGGCTAATTTTTTGTATTTTTAGTAGAGACGGGGTTTCACGGTGTTAGCCAGGATGGTCTCCATCTCCTGACCTTGTGATCCGCCCACCTCGGCCTCCCAAAGTGCTCGGATTACAGGCTTGAGCCACTGCGCCCGGCCAACTTATCAATTTTAAAAGAAAATAATCTATAATGTTTGGTGGGTCATTTTTTTTTAAATAAGGAAAAGAGAAATGTTTCCAATAATCCCATCACCAAAAAAATCGCAAAGTATTTAAAAATATCTGAACTTTTTCAATGTACATATTTTTCATATAGCTGATTTATGGCACACAAAATTTATGTTTAGTTTACCGTAAGCATTGCACAGTCATTAAACATTCTTCATAAAAATTATTCATTTCAAAGGGATAAAGTACCCCCCCCACAGTGCATTAATCTCAGGCAAAGATTCGTTTTAACTGAAGTACCAGGTGTGCCGGCTTATGCCTGTAATCCCAACACTTTGGAAGGCCAAGGCGGGTGGATCACCTGAGGTCAGGAGTTCGAGATCAGCCTAGCCAGCATGGCGAAACCTTGTCTCTCCTAAAAATACAAAAATTAGCCAGGCGTGGTGGCGTATGTCTGTAATCCTAGCTACTCAGGAGGCAGAGGTGGGAGAATCCCTTGAAACCAGGCGGCAGAGGTTGCAGTGAGCCAAGATTGTACCACTGCACTCCAGCCTGGGCAACAGAGCAAGACTCCGTCTCAAAAAAACAAAACAAACATTTTAATTGAAGTGATTTCTCTGATACTCCCTTTCCCATGATGGGGAGGGGAGAAAAATCATAATATAATAAAACCCAGAAAGTTTGTTTTCATTCCAGTATCAAATGAGGAGTTGACAAAGAGTATTCTTTTATTCTATCCTGTGAACATTTTCTCCTAGTATATACACAACACAAAAATTGTAAGTCAAGCTCTCATCTCTAACAGTTTAATGAGACGTCTTCGGCAATTTCACTTATTTAGCAAATATTTGGCAGACATCTATCATGTGCCAGACCCTTTACTCTCACACTGGGTATACACACCTGTAATCCCAGCATTTTGGGAGGCCGAAGTGGGTGGATCACTTAAGGACAGGAGTTCAAGACCAGCCTAGCCAATATGGCGAAACCCTGTCTCAACTAAAAATACAAAAAATTAGCTGGGCATGGTGGCGCACACCTGAAATTACAGCTACTCAGGAGGCTGAGGCACGAGACTTGCTTTAACCTGGGATGTGAAGGTTGCCATGAGCTGAGATCATGCCAATGCACTCCAGCCTGGGTGACAGACCGAGACTGTGTCTCAAAAAAATAAAATAAAATTGCAAAATATGTTAAGTGCTAAGAAGGAAATGACCAGGGAGCAGTTACATATGTAAAATATAAAGATTCATTAAAACAGAGGCTAGAATCTCAATCCTCATCTTTTTATTTATTCTTTTTTTTTTTTTTTTTTTTTGAGACGGAGTCTCTCTGTGTCTCCCAGGCTGGAGTGCAGTGGCGTGATCTTGGCTCACTGCAAGCTCCGCCTCCCGGGTTCACGCCATTCTCCCGCCTCAGCCTCCCAAGTAGCTGGGACTACAGGTGCCCACCACCACGCCCGGCTAGATTTTTGTATTTTTAGTAGAGACGGGGTTTCACCATGTTAGCCAGGATAGTCTCGATCTCCTGACCTCGTGATCCACCCGCCTCGGCCTCCCAAAGTGCTGGGATTACAGGCTTGAGCCACCGCGCCTGGCCTTTTTATTTATTCTTATTTGTTTATTTTTTACTTTTTTGAGGCAGTGGCTAATGGATGTAATCCCAGCACTTTGGGAGGCCAAGGCGGGCGGACCACCTGAGGTCAGGAGTCGGAGACCAGCCTGCCCAACATGGTGAAACCCTGTCTCCACCAAAAATTTAAAAAAATTAGTCAGGCACGGTGGCAGGCACCTGTAATTCCAGCTACTTGCAAGGCTGAAGCAGAAGAATTGCTTGAACCCGGGAGCCGGAGGTTGCAGTGAGCCGAGATTGCGCAACTGCACTTCAGCATGGGCGACGGAGCAAGACTCCGTCTCAAAAAAAAGAAAAAGAAAAAAAGCAACACAACAAATACTAGTCCAGGCCACTGTGAAATATTTTTATTATCTAAGATGACTATCAGGGTCATATTGTTACCCTTATCCGCTGTTACTCTCTCATATTATTTCTCTTTCCACCCACTTCATCCCGTTAATTATCTTTGTTTCCTCTTTCTCACTCTCTACTCTCCAGGATTTTGATGAAAGATAACTTAAATAAAATCAAGTCCCAGTTAACAGCTTTCAAAGCAAAAACATCCTAAGTTCAGATTTATATGCAAGCCAGGAAATAAAGTATTACAAAAATTTTAAACTTTTCACAACTGCTAACAACTCTAACAACAGCAACAAAAAGGAAACACAATAGAGTTTGAGGCAACAAGACTGACTGCTCACACATTTAAGAAAGAAAACAGCTACAAATGTTTTATGAAAATTTAACACAACTGTCCAGCAACAGTGGATTAGGTGGATCAACTACGGCCCATCTACACAGAATACTATGCAGTTGTTAAAAAGAAGAGAGGATGTAGGGCCGGGCATGGCGGCTCACGCCTGTAATCCCAGCACTTTGGGAGAGACCCAGGAGGGTGGATCACTAGGTCAGCAGTAAGTGACCAGCCTGACCAACATGGTGAAACCCCATCTCTACTAAAAACACAAAAAAATTAGATGGGCGTGGTGGCGCGTGCCTGTAATCCCAGTGACTTGAGAGGCTGAGGCAGAAGAATCGCTTGAAACCGGAAGGCAGAGGTTGCAGTGAGCTGAGATTGCGCCACTGCACTCTACCCTGGGCAATAAGAAAAAAAAAAAAAAAAGTGAGGATGCTCTCTATTAGCAGGTTTGGAATGATCTCTCAACATGCTAAATGAAAAAGTAAAGTAGGCAGTGGTTCACGCCTATAATCCCAGCACTTTGAGAGGCTGAGGTGGGCAAAATGCTTGAGCCCAGAAGTTCAAGACCAGCCTGGATAATATAGGGAAACTCCCATCTCTACAAAACAACAACAACAAAATAGTCAGGTGTGGAAGCACGTTCCTGTAGTCCCAAACTTGGAAGGCTGAAGTGGGAGGATCAATTGAGCCCAGGAGGTAGAGGTTGCAGTGAGCCAAGATCGCATCACTGCACTCTGGCCTGGACAAAAGAGCAAGACCCCCATCTCAAAAAAAAAAAAAAAATTATAGTGAAAAATAGGTTATATAGTTTGCCACGTTGTACCAGAAAAGGACGAAAACATATTTGCTTTCATCTACCTACATAAAAAACACTACAGAGGGACACACACAGACTAAAAAAAAAGTAGTCGATTACTAACTTGGCGGTGGGGGTAGTAGATAGGATCATGGTAAGTATAAGATCTAATTTTGAACCATATATTACTTATTCAAAATATTTTTTTTAATAGGCAGTCTTTTACCAGGTTGAAGTGCAGTGACTTGATGACAGCTCACTATAGCTTCAAACTCCTGAGCTCAAGCAATCCTCTCGCCTGAGCCTCCAAAGCTAGGACTACAGGTGCACATCACTATGTCCGGCTAATTTTTTTCTTTTCTGTAGAAAGTGGGGAGTCTCACTATGTTGCCCAGGCTGGTCTCGAACTCCTGGCCTCAACCAATCCTCCTGCCTTGGTTTCTCAAAGCAATCATCATTACTATTATTACTATTTTTTTTTTTTTTTTTTTTTGAGACAGAGTCTTGCTGTGTCACCCAGGCTGGAGTGCAGTGGCCAGATCTCGGCTCACTGCAAGCTCCGCCTTCCGGGTTCACGCCATTCTCCTGCCTCAGCCTCCCGAGTAGCTGGGACTACAGGCACCCGCCACCTCGCCCGGCTAGTTTTTTTTTTTTTGTATTTTTTATTAGAGACGGGGTTTCACCGTGTTAGCCAGGATGGTCTCGATCTCCTGACCTCGTGATCCGCCCGTCTCGGCCTCCCAAAGTGCTGGGATTACAGGCTTGAGCCACCGCGCCCGGCCTCTATTTTTTTTTTTTTTTTGAGACAGTCTCAGTCTGTTACCCAGACTAGAGTGCAGTGGTGCTATCATGGCTCACGGTAGCCTTGAACCCTTGGGCTCAAGTGATCCTCCCGCCCTGGCTTCCCGAGTAGCTGGGACTACAGGCACAACACCATTGTGTCCAGCTAATTTTTTAATTTTCTTGTAAAGACAGGGTATCACTTTGTTGCCCAGATTGGTCTTGAATTCCTGACTTCAAGTTATCCTCCTGCCTTGGTCTCCCAAAGTGCTGGGATTATAGGAAGGAGCCTGTAAGTGTCCTGAAAGCGCAAAAATTTTTGTTGTTGTTGTTGTTGTTGCTGAGATAGTCTTGCTCTGTTGCCCAAGCTGGGTGCAGTGATGTGATCTTGGCCACTGCAACCTCCGCCTCCCGGGTTCAAGTGATTCTCCTGAGTAGCTGGAATTACAGGTACGTGACACCACACCCTGCTAATTTTTGTATTTTCAGTAGAGACGGGGTTTCACCATGTTGGTCAGGCTGTTCTCAAACTCCTAACCTCGTGATCCACCTGCCTCAGCCTCCAAAAGTGCTGGGATTACAGGTATGAGCCACCACACCCGGCCAAAGTGCAAAATTTTTAATAGGAATTTTTAAGTCTTTTTATAAAGTCTATCTAAAAGTAGTCCAAAATTTTACTGCACATTTATAATTGCTTTAATTCTAGTCTTTTAAATCTTGTTCACTGAAACCACTTAGGTGTTAATGCTATCTCAAGGTAATACCAGTATCTTGTGTTTACCTTGGTTCCACTGAACACAAGATACTGGTACTACCTTGAAACAGCATTACATATTGGTCAAAAGCACATCCTTTTTAAACCTTTTTTCTTTTTCATTACAAGAGCACAAACCCACTTTAAAAAAAAAAAAAAAAAAAAGCAGGGTCTTACTCTGTTGCCCAGGCTGGAGTCTGTCGCCCAGGCTAGAGTACAGTGGCACAATCTTGGCTCACTACAACCTCCACCTCCCAGGTTCAAGTGATTCTCCTGCCTCAGCCTCCCAAGTAGGTGGGATTACAGGCATGCGCCACAATACCTGGCTAATTTTTGTATTTTTCTATAGAGACAGGATTTCACCACGTTGGTCAGGCTGGTCTCAAACTCCTGACCTCAAGTGACCCGCCCGCCTTGGCCTCCCAAAGTGCTGGGACTACAGGCGTAAGCGCCACCACGTCCAGCCTCACATCCACTTTTATTTATTTACTTTTCAATACTTTCCTTCAAGGGTATTCTGTGTCCAGTAGCCTTACCAGGAAGTCTGCTTCAGAATTTGACACAAATCATGCCACTGTTTCCACAGGTATGAGTTGCGTTTCCCTAATTACTCTAGTTTTGTTCCATTTGACTATGTTATTCTTTGCTTTATACACGTAAGCATATCTCTTAAATAGAATCCAGTTTCATCTTGGGCTTACACACTTTCAATTTTTTTTTTTTTTTTTTTTAAGTAGAGACGGGGTTTCCCCGTGTTAGCCAGGATGGTCTCGATCTCCTGACCTCGTGATCCACCCGTCTCGGCCTCCCAAAGTGCTGGGATTACAGGCTTGAGCCACCGCGCCCGGCCTTTTTTTTTTTTTTTTTGAGACGGAGCTTCAATCATCGCCCAGGCTGGTGTACAATGGCACGATCTCGGCTCACTGCAACCTCTGCCTCCCGGGTACAAGCAATTCTCCTGTCTTAGCCTCCCGAGTAGCTGGAACTACAGACATGCGCCATCACACCCAGCTAATTTTTTGTACTTTTAGTAGAGACAGGGTTTCACCATGTTGGCCAGGCTGGTCTCGAACTCCTGACCTCAGGTGATCCACCTGCCTTGGCCTCCCAAAGTGCTGGGATTACAGGCATGAGCCACTGTGCCCAGCCAACACCCTCAATTTTAAGAAGAAGTATATGCTCCTTTTGGCTCTACAGACCTTACTTATAGCCAGGCCTTGGAAAGAAGCTGTCAAGACATTTACTTTTAGAAGTTCAGTTCTGTTCCCAGCAGTCCTCTACAGAACCTTGTGAGACAGGGGCTCACTCTGTCACCCAGGCTGGAGTGCAGTGGGGCGATCATGGATCACGGTAGCCACAACCTCTGGGGCTCAAACAATCCTCCATCTCACCCCTCCACCAGGTAGCTGGGACTTCAGGCACATGCTACCATGCCTAGCTTCAATACTGTTTTTCATTAGGGGAATGTAAATTAAAAACAGTGAGATACCACTACGTAACTACCAAAACGGTTAAAATCCAAAACACTACAAACACTACAACTCCAAAAGCTGAAAGTGGAGCAATAATAATTCTCACTCATTACTGGTGGGAATGCAAAATGGTACAGCCATTTTGGAAGACCATTTGGCAGTTTCTTAATATAATCTTACCATATGATCCAACAATCACACTCCCTGGTATTTACTCAAATTACATGAAAACTCATACGTCCACACAAAACCTGCACATGGATGTTTATAGCCTTTACTCATAACTGACAAAACTTGAAAGTAACCAAGATACCCTCCAAAAGGTGAATAGACAAACTGTGGTACATCCATAAATGGAATATTGTTCAGCACTAAAAAGAAATAATCAACCCATAGAAAAGACAAGAAGAAGCCTTAAATGCACTGCTACTAAGTGAAAAGGCTACATATTATATGATTCAAACTAAGGCCACCCTCTGTATCCAAGGGTTCCCCATTCACAGATTCAAACAATGGCAAGGCAAAAACATTCTGGAAAAATAATAAAAAATATATATATATATTTTGAGACAGAGTCTCGCTCTGTCACCCAGGCTGAAGTGCAGTGGCGTGATCTCGACTCACTACAACCTTCGACTGTGGGTTAAAGTGATTTTCCTGCCCTCAGCTTCCTGAGTAGCTGGGATTACAGGCGCGTGCCACTACACCTGGCTAATTTTTGTATTTTTAGTAGAAACACGGTTTCACCATATTGGCCAGGCTGGTCTCAAACTCCTGACCTTGTGATCCACCTGCCTTGGCCTCCTAAAGTGCTGGGATTACAGGCATAAGCCACGGTGCCCGGGCAAAAAATAGTTTTTAAAAATTATAGCAACTAGCCAGGTGCAGTAGCTGACACCTGTAATCCTAGCATTTTGGGAGGCCGAGGAGGGCAGATCGTTTGAGTCCAGGAGCTTGAAACCAGCCTCAGCAACTTAGCAAAACTCTGTCTCTAGAAAAAATACAAAAATTAGTCAGGTGTGGTGGCGGGTGCCTGTAGTCCTAGTTATTCAGGAGGCTAAGATGGGAGGATCACCTGAACCCGGAAGTCGACGCTGCAATGAGCAGTGATTGTTTCACTGCCCTCCAGCCTGGGTGACAGACTGAGACCCTGTCTCAAATAAAAATTTTAAAAAAGTATAACAACTATTTACATAGCATTTAGATTACATAATTATAAGCAATCTAGAGATTTAAAATATACAGGAAGATGTGCATAAGTTACGAAGTCATTGTGTTGAGGGACTTGAGCATCTAACAATTTTGTATCCTGGAGGAGAACTCTTAGAACAAATTTCCCCCAAGAGTACCATGGGAAGGTATATGAATGTATTCTGGAAAAGGCAAAACGTTGGGGTAGGCGACTGCTTGTACTTTCTGCTAAATTTTGCTGTGAACCTAAAACTGCAATGGTCTTATGAGGGGTAGTGAGTGTGTACACACAGAAGCGAGCATACACAGTTATTTAGGCTGGGCATGGTGGCTTACACCTGTAATCCCAGCACTTTGGGAGACCAAGGTGGGTGATCACTTGAGGTCAGGAGTTTAAGACCAGCCCGGCCAACACGGTGAAACCCCGTGTCTACTAAAAATACAAAATAATTAGCTGGGCATGGTGGTGCATGCCTGTAACCCCAGCTACTCAAGAGGCTGAGGCAGGAGAATTGCTTGAACCTGGGAGGCAGAGGTTGCAGTGAGCCAGGATCGCACCCACTGCACCCCAGCCTGGGCAACAAAACGAAACTCTGCCTCAATTTAAAAAAAAAGGAAATTAATTTAAATAAATTTAAAAGCATTTTGCAAAAAAAAAAAAAAAAACTTAATAAAAATATATTTCAGGTCATGGGTAAAGAGTCTCTGTAGTCATGGCAACAGCCGAGGCAGGCTGCCTGCATAACAGCTGCCAGGGACAGGGAGAAGCTGCCAGTCTACATCAGCCTGGGTCACAGTAAGCTGCCGCCACAGGGCTAGCAGGGTGGGCACCATGTTGCATTCATCTTTGTACCCCCAGCATCTAGCAGTGTTGGCATGTAGTGGGCACTCCAAGAAATGTGTGTTGAATGAACAATACCTGTGCAAGCGAACTTTATTCTTTCTCGACCCTTGTTCCTATGACACATTTCCTCCTGCCACTGTCACTTCTTCAGAGCAGAGCTTCTCTAGGGAAGCTGGATGGGAAACACCTATGGTAAAAGACATCCTGGGTGAAGAGGGACTGCACTTTGATGAGCTGAACAAGCTGTGGGTGTTGGACTCAGAGATTACCCAGTAGACCATAAAGTTCAAGAAAGAGTGCAAGAACTTTGTGGACAAAATTGGCCAGTTTCAAAAAATAATTGGTAGTTTAATTGAGCTTGTTGATCAACTTGCAAAAGAAGCAGAAAATGAGAAGATGAAAGCCATCGGTGCCCGGAACTTGCTCAAATCAATAGCAGAGAGCTCAACAACTTCAGAACTCAGTAACTTCAAGCACTTATAGAAGAAAAGAAAATTTAGGCCGGGCATGGTGGCTCATACCTGTAATCCCAGCATTTCGGGAGGCCAAGGTGGGCAGATCACCTGAGGTCAGGAGTTCGAGACCAGCCTGGCCAACATGGTGAAAGCCCATCCCTACGAAAAATTCAAAAAATTAGCCAGGCATGATGACACACCTGTAATCCCAACTACTCTGGAGGCTGAGGCATAAGAATCATTTGAAACGGGGGTGCATGGGGGGAATGGAGCCTGCAGTGAGCTGAGATCGCACCACTGCACTCCAGCCTGGGTGACACAGCGAGACTCTGCCTCAAAAAAAAATAATAAAAATTAAAAAAAAAAAACAATGCCAGGCATAGTGGCTCATGCTTTTAATCCCAACACTCTTGAGAGGTCAAGGTAGGAGGATTGCTTGAGGCCATAATCTCAAGACCAGCCTAGACAACACAGAAAGATGCCATCCCTACTAAAAACAAAATTAGCCAAGCGTGGTGGCACTTAAGACTATAGTCTAAGCTATTTGGGAGGCTGAGGTGGGAGGACCATTTGAACCCAGGAGTTTTGAGGCTGCAGTGAGCTACGATTACACCACTGCACTCCAGCCTGGGCAACATAGTGAGACCCTGTCTCTTAAAAATAAAATAATAGAAAACAATAATAATTTGGAATGGACAATGACTGGATAGAAGTACAGGTAAAACAAGACTGATCATGAGTTGTTACTGTTTAAGATGAGTGACAGGTTTGTGGGAGGTCACAATACTATATTATTTTCATACATGTTTGAAACTTTTCATAAAAAAAGGAAAGGAGGATTATACATAATACAATCATATTTATGATATAAAGGATAAACTGTTAAGAGGTGCAATGGATGAAACAAACCTGTAAGGAGATTATCTCAAAGAATTCCGGCAGGAGGAGTACTCTGAACTAAGGCAACGTTAGTACAGAAACAAAAAGCACAGATTAAATCAGTTACTTCCTTAGGTCAGCAGTCAGGCTTCATGGGCATTCTAAGTAAAATTTTCTTACCCTTTTTGGAAAAAAACTATAAGAGGCTCCATAGGTTTTGTAATATATGCAAAGGGGACTACACAATCCCCCAAAAAATCAAGAATCAGTGAATTAGAATATATTTTAGGATACTGATGTTATCTATATTACTTAGCCTTTTTGAATCATTATAGTCCAGTTCATACATTTTCTTTTTTAGAGACAGGGTCTCACTGTTGCCCAGGTTGGACTCCAGCTCCTGGGCTCAAGTGATCCTCCCACTTCAACCTCCCAAAGTGCTGGGATTACAAGCATGAGACACCACACCTAGCCAGTTCACACAGTTTAAATGAAGCTCTTTCCTACTTTAGAACTTCTGCTAAATGCTGTAGCTTCCAACTTGAATGCTCTTTGTACAATTAGGTATTCCTGATACTTCAGATCTAAAAGTATACATTTAGGAACTTTATGAGAATTAAATGTATTGAAGAACCTAAAATAATGTCAGGCATATAGAAAGTGTTCAATAGGTCAGGCACAGTGGCTCACACCTGTAATCCCAGCACTTTGGGAGGCCGAGGTGGGCAGATCACTCGAGGTCAGGAATTCAAGACCAGCCTGGCCAACATGGTGAAACTCCGTCTCTACTAAAAATACAAAAATCAGCCGGGCATGTTGGTGGGTGCTTGTAATTCCAGCTACTCAGAAGACTGAGGCATGAGAATCGCCTGAACCTAGGAGGTAAAGGTTGCAGTGAGCTGAAATGGCACCACTGCACTCCAGCCTGAGTGACAGAGCAAGAACTCTGTCTCTAAAAAAAAACAGTGCTCAATAAATATTAGGTATTATCTGAAACTCCATTACATATACAGGTTTCCTATCACCATTTATTCTCTCAGCATTCTGTTAATTTGTTGTTTGTAACATTTTATTGGCCGGGCATGGTGGCTCATACCTGTAATCCCAACACTTTGGACTTTGGGAGGATGAAGCGGGAGGATCATTTGAGCCCAGGAGTTCGAAACCAGCCTGGGCAACAAACTGTGAACTCATCTGAACTAAAAATAAAAATAGCTCGGTGTGACAGCACATGTCTGTAGTCCTACCTACTCAGGAGGCTGCGGCAGGAGGATCACTTGAGCTCAGGAGGCTGAGGCTACAGTGAGCCATGTTGGCACCACTGCACGCCAGCCTGGGCAACGGAGCAGGACCCTCTCTTGAAAAAAAAAAAATTATTTCTAGAGTATAAGCTCCCTGAGGACAAAGTATTTGTCTCATACATCATTATACACCCAGGATCTAGCATAAAATCGCACTCAAATACCACCAAATAATCATGCTGGAATCAATAAAACTCACAGGCCAAACATACGCAGGGGGAAGGTTCAATGACCTCTATAGTACTAGGGATGGGGAGGATAGTGTTAACTTTAATGCGGCAAGGAATAAAGAATGAACAAGTGTGTTTTGTCAAGGGGAAGAGGCAGGCACTTGAGATTAACTGAATGGATGCATTGAATTGGAGGAAGAAAAACTAAACAGGAAATTAGATATACAAGGGACATCTGGATGCCAAAAATCTAGTAGTGGTTAAGAACATGGCCTTGTGCCGGGCGCGGTGGCTCAAGCCTGTAATCCCAGCACTTTGGGAGGCCGAGACGGGAGGATCACGAGGTCAGGAGATCGAGACCATCCTGGCTAACACGGTGAAACCCCGTCTCTAATAAAAAATACAAAAAACTAGCCAGGCGTGGTGGCGGGCGCCTGTAGTCCCAGCTACTCGGGAGGCTGAGGCAGGAGAATGGCGTGAACCCGGGAGGCGGAGCTTGCAGTGAGCCGAGATCCGGCCACTGCACTCCAGCCTGGGCGACAGAGCGAGACTCGTCTCAAAAAAAAAAAAAAAGAACATGGCCTCTACAGGCAGTCTAAGTTTAAATCCCAGTTCTACTGCCTCCTAGTTGCATAGATTACTTAACCTCTGGACCTCAATATGGCAGTGTCAGAAAAAAAAAAAAAAAAAAAAGACGCCAATTATACCTGTATCAACCTCACTGAGTTGTTTTGAGAATTAAATGAATACTGAACAAATTAAATGAATACTGAAATACTGGGGCACAGGAATAACACTTAGGAAAGAGTAAATAAATGTTAGGTATTATTAAGATGGTACATGGTAGCCAAAAATCTGATTCTGAATATACAGTGAAAACATAAAACAGAACCAGAACCCCACGTAACAACAACTGGGAACAAAAGAAAGAAAACATATGAAGAAAAGTGATAAGTGGATGACAGGAAAAACAGAGTGGAAGCAAAAGAAAAGAATTTTGAAGAACTTGTTAACAGCAGAGTGTTGGTTAGGTACATATGGTCTATAAGGCCACAGGATTTGGCAATTTGAAGGTCAATCATGAACAGAAAACATAGTGTCATACAAAGTGTTTAGAAGGGAGTGAGGGGAGAGTAGTGCGAAAAGGCAGACTATAGAGTGGGGTTAATGGGTAGTGGAGGAGCATACAGAGAATTCTAGATCAGTGGTCCCTAAACTTCATTTCAAGGACTTCAAAAAGAAACAGGGAATCTGACACAAGGTAGTGGACTCCCTTAATACCATCAATAAATTTTTTTTAACTCTATTATCACCATCATCTGAAAAAGGAAACGCCTAACAGTAAAAATGTATGAAGGGAAAAAATCCCAGAATAAAGGCAACACCTTTATGAAAAATCACTGTCGGTCGGGCGCGGTGGCTCAAGCCTGTAATCCCAGCACTTTGGGAGGCCAAAGTGGGCAGACCACGATGTCAGAAGATCGAGACTATCCTGGCTAACACGGTGAAACCTCGTCTCTACTAATATAAAAAAATCAGCCAGGCGTGGTGGCAGGCACCTGTAGTCCCAGTTACTTGGGAGGCTGAGGCAGCAGAATGGCATGAACTCGGAGGCGGAGCTTGCTGTGAGCTGAGATGGTGCCACTGCACCCCAGCCCAGGCAACAGTCGAGCCAGACTCCACCTCAAAAAAAAAAGAACAAAAACTCTTTGACTACATTTTCTTGTATTAGGTATGTCATATTTCTACACTTGGCAAACAAGCATTTTGTATATACCCAAAATCCACTTACTATATACAAACTACAAAGAAAAATATAAGGACACATTAGCAATATATATAAACTATGCCTTGCAGCAGCATCATGGGGGCTCAATAAAACTTCATTGAAATGTACTCAAGTGGTGTGGGCCACACAAAACTAGACGAAGAATTACAAGTCAGATTCCACTCTATAAAAAAGTGCTAAGACAGTATAACATAATGGTTACAAGAGTGGTGATATGACCACAGGCTTTGGAATCAGACAGACCTGGGTTTGAATCTCAGCTGCAATACTTTATGGCTAGGTGACCCTGGCAAAATTATTTAACCTACCTAAATTTGTCTCCTCACCTGTAAAATAGGAATACCTACCTCAGAAGGTTATAGTGCTGATTAACTGGCAGTTTCTAACTTTTACAAGTCGTAACATGATAGATGTTGCTGCTTAAAGATCCTTAAGTTAGTAGGAGATATTTTGCTTAGACTTAACTTGATTTCTTCATTTCTAAGGGGGGAATCTCCTGAATTTTCTATTTTCAGGATTTTCAAAAGCTGATCTAGAATAGTGATTTGCAAATCCTAGTGTCTTTTCCATGACAAGATTTAATGAATCTACTATGAAATTACAAAAAAGAAAAGTGTAGTGTAGTGATTTTTCTCTGTAACAGGCACTACTGTGAAGAAAGAATCACTTGTAGAACTTTAAAAAATACGTAGGCCTCTCAATCTCTGGAGATCTGGACTGATCTAGGGCTTGAAGTGGACTGTCTGTGGAATTTTGGTAATTCATGTTATATAAAAGTTAAGAAACAACTGTCCTACGACCTTATTAACAATGCTTTACCTGAGTTCAAGGTAAGGAAGAATCAGAGACAGAAGAGCTTTAAGACATGATCCTTTGGTTTCGTTCCAAGTTTCTAAGACCTTTACTATAAATTCTTTTTACGGAGAACAGAATCATACTGCAAAGTTCCTTTTAATATCTCTCCCAAAGCCAGGGAAAAAAATATTCCCCATTAAAATTTTACATCAATATGGGGTATTCCTTAAGCTCATGTTCTCTATTGAAACTATTCCATAATTAACACTTTAAAAATATGTGTAGATGGAATCGCACCGGAGACTGCACATAATAATATGTAAGTTGTCTTAATTCTAGATTGTCTTTCTTAAAAATAAGTTTAGGTTTACAGTAAAAATCCACTGATGCTTCACTACATCCTCCCACAAATATGTATTCAACACATACATTTTAAAATATGCATCTCACAAGCAATCTCAGTAGACTGAAGGCACCTAAGGCAAATTCAATATTCCTGATAGAAACTAGAAACCTTATTAACTAAGTTAACCCAATAAAACATTTTAAATATATAACACAAAAAAAAACCAAAGCCATCGTGAACATTTTACTCCAAAAGAATCAGTACGAAATAAGTCTAGAAACAGTGTAGGACTTCTTCAAAACAAGGAAACAAACAAAAACGTAGGATGGCTAATAACAGAACTACTGTACCAATAGATCTGAAAGCAAGCAAGCAAGCAAGCAAAAAGAATCTTCCTTAAAATTCTTTGCTGCTGCCCGTTAAGGAGAGGAGACCAAGAAGGGAAAGCAAATGCTAGAGCAGGCAATAAAGGCTTCTTTAATATATAGTATAGGTTTTACTAATTTGCGCACAAGATATCTTTCTTCTCAGCTGCTCACATTAGTGAAGTTTATGGGTGAAAAATGCAATTGTTAACTTAAAGAGTGTTAAAATCAAAACTTGCATACAATAGTACAAAGGTCAAAGAAACCATAGCAGGGACTGGTGAAGTATTACTTAGTGAGCCTAGGCCTTAATGCATTTGTCAATCCAAATTTTAAGAACAAATGCCTAACTTTACTCACACAGAAAATTAAGTTTACAGTATGTAGTAGAAAGCTGTATATCAACAGAATTCTATAAATTTTAAGTATTTTAAAGCAAGACTGTACACAACTTAAAAGAAACCAGTTTTGACTTCAGCTTTTTTAAAGTTATGTAATTTTAAAGCCCAATATTATATCAAAACACAATTGTAAAGCTATGACTAACAAGTATTACAATTTTTTAAGACTTCATACAGTGTCAAAATACCCAAGTATTTTTTACTTTTGAAAAGTTTAACTTCACCCACTTTGTGCAGTCATATAAAAGTTTACTAGTTCAGAACCAAACTAAACCCTTTGTTTGAGGACACCCTTTCTAGTTAATCCAATCCTCCTCCTTTCAGCACTACATTTGCCTAACTATTCACCATAGGCATATGACATATATGACAGCAAACACTGCTTACCTCCTAAATATACAACAGTCTGAAGAACAGGTGCCATACTATTTAGACGCATGCTTTTTGCTTCTAAGCCTAAATTTGCCCTGGAAAGGTACTTAAAAATAAACACAAATACCTAAGAAAGTTAAATAATCCTTTCAAAAAGATGCAGCAATTTTGAGAACCAGGACATGAGCTGTTAACTACCAACAGCTTCCAAATGTGTAGCCTATCAAAGGTTCACATCATGAGGATCGAGTCAAGCTCAACTATGAAGGGTCCTGAGAACATCTCACTTCTCCTGCACAAGTAACATGATATAACTACATTTCAGTTCAAGCGAATATTAAATCTCTTCAGTCGTTTCATAAGTACAGCATCGATCGTCTGGTTGGGTTTTTTTATGGATAAAGAGATGAGGAAAGGAGATCTAGTGAAGAGTACTGTGAAAAGAAAAATTCAGTGCTGAAAGCGTTGATGAGTCACTAAGTAAGGAATAACTACAGAAAATCCAAGTGACTAAGGCAGCATCTCAGGTAAGAAAGTACTTAAAAAGTTGACGATGGGAAATAAAACTTCACAGGTCAGTCCCAAGTCACTGTGCACCGTAGCAGCCCAGGAAAGAAGCGTGGCTGTCAAGGGGCAAGTGCGTACCAAGACTGAGGGAGGGGGCCAGATATGCCAAATCGGAAAGGGGGGGTGGTCCGGAAAAGGGGGGTAAGATGCCTATCCTAGTCATTCTCGTCAGGCTCTTCATCTCAAGAGGAACAAACAAGAGTAAACTCTGGGTCGAGAGGCCCCAAACCGGACTCTCCCACAGAAAGGTGCTCGGCCCCAAGCCCCGGAGACCCGGGAAGGCCGCCTCCAGAGGAGCCCCCGCAGACGCCATACTAAAAGCCAAAATGGCTGCCCGGAGGAGGCCCGCACCGCGTAGCTAGTGAAGGTTGGGGAGCAAGCTTCTGCGGGAAAGAGGGAGGGGGACTCCAGGAAAAGCCGTTGAGAGGACCATCACACCCCGAGCAGCACAGGTAGGTTCCGCTCGGCCTCCCAAGGCACCGGCTCCGGCTGAGGGGAGTCCCCGGCCCCACCCCCCGGCCGGGAACCCAGCCGCCGCAGCCGTCCCGCACACCGACCCCAACGAGGTACCTGCAGTTCGGCCCGTTCCACCTCCCAGTGCGCCCGCTCCATCTCGAACCGAGCCCACTCGTGCTGGATGTAGTGCAGTATCCCCGGGATAGTGTACTGCTGCGGCCGGGACAGCTCGGGGCCTGCCGCGGGACCCGCTCCCTCGGAGGCCGGAGGACCCCCGCCGCCCGCCGCTCCGTTCCCCCCCGGCGGAAGGCCCAGGTTCCCCCCAGGTCCCTGCTGCTGCCGGGGAGGGGCCGCCATCCCCGGGCCGCCACCACCGCCTCCGGCAAGCTCGTCCATTGTGTGTGGGGCCCCGGCCGGGGCGCAGGGCGAGACGCCGACAGCTGGGGGAAGGGCCGGAGAGGGTGGCCCCGCGCTGGCTGCGGGGCGGAGGCCGGCCGGGAGAGGGGCGGGGAAGGGGTCGTTACTGTGTGCCTGCCGTGGGTCAGAGCAGGGAGCTGCCGGCCGCCGCCATTACAGTCCCTCCTCCATCTGCCCGTCTCACTCACTCACTTTAGGGGAAGGGGGGCCGCGGCGGGAGGGGTGGGGGGAGAGTTGGGAAGGGGATAGGCGGAGGGCCGTCACTAGCGCACAGCATGCTGGGTAGCGAACGCAGCCTCACGCTTAATCGCCAAATAGAGTCCGGCCTCACCCTACGCCGGCGCACTGAGAACGCAACCCGGGTCGCCGTTAGAGGGCGGGGAAAGAGCTCGGGCTCCGCCTCTAGGCCGGCGTATTGACCCGGTGCGGTGTCTGCCGGCAGCTACGGGGCGCCGGGGCTCCGACTTTGGCTTTTGGAAGCGAGGCGGCCGTAGGCTTCCTGGTTATCAGTTTCCTTCGAGCAGGCCGTCCCCAGGCGCAGTTTCCTTCCCAAGGGTCTCTCACCCGTGTGCCGGGCTTCGGAGCTTGTTATTAACCTGGCTGGTCGCTCTGGCCGACCGCAGCCCGTCTCGGATTCCTGACGTTTCTTTTTCATTCTTTGGGTGTTTCAGGCAGTCCCAAGGGTGGGCCCTCTTTCCCTTCCTGTCACTGGCTCTGTCTCTGGTTTCTTAGCACCAGTCAGTTCTCTTCTGGCAAATAGCCAAGATCCTCCGGCTGTGGTTACTGATTCCTCGTCTCCGTCTCGAGCCTGGGCTTTGGTACCGTTTCTGTGCGCTGGGTCGCGCGTCGTAACTTATTCCACTTTGCGTCCCCTCTTCTTTCCTTTTCTGGAATGGGTTGTGTTTCGGGGGGTTGGGAGAGGGGGAGGAGCGATTTTTTTTTTTCTTGGGAGAAGAAGAGGTAGTGAATTCCTTTAGATCTTGACGATGGTAGGTAAAGGGAGAAAAGTTTGAAGGAGACTGGCTAGACTAACAATTTGATATCTTAGAAATGAATGGGCTCACAAATATTGTCATCAATAGACTATTTTGATCGAAACAGAAAATAAAAGCATTGTGAGTACAACTTAAAATCCTAGATGGATGTTCTCCTGGGTCATTAAATGTTTAAGTGAATATGGCCGGACGCGGCTGCTCAAGCCTGTAATCCCAGCACTTTGGGAGGCCGAGGTGGGCGATCACTTGAGGCCAGGAGTTCGAGACTAGCTTGGCCAACATTGTGAAACCGCATTTCTATTAAAAATACAAAAATTAACCGGGCGTGGTGGCGCACGCCTGTAGTCCCAGCTCCTGAGGAGGCTGAGGCACGAGAATTGCTTGAGCCCAGGAGGCTGAGGTTGCAGAGAGCCGAGATCGCATCACTGCACTCCAGTCTGGCGACAAAGCGAGACTCCGTGTCGGAAAATTTTTTTTAAAAGTTTGAGTGAATGTAATATACGCATAAGAGACAAGGCTAATATTTTAAGTACAATCGTGGGTATTTTTATGTGCTTAGTTTCCTAGAAAATATCCTAATGCACTAGAATGTTTCTAAAAATTAATATAGCTAAGAAGCATTTATTTGAAAAATAAGACAAAAATAATTAGCAACATAAGGAAATTAGGTTCGGTAATTATATTAATAGCGATACAGGAAAATTGCATTTAAGATCTGTTACTTTTAAAAATTTTTTTCTTTGTTGCAAAAGCCAATAAAACTTGTACTAAGGAGTATGCACTACCAACCAATCAGGAAGTAATTTCAAAGAGATAAAGTAATTCATCTTATTTTATCATGTCTGCTTTACTGTTATTACAGTATAATGGAAAGCAGATTGGACTTGTTACTCATGCTGCCATGTTTTATTTATATATGAAATGAGATATTAGATCGTAGTACTATAATGCTAGGGACTATTTCTTCAAATTATTATTTTATTTATTTTTTTTTTGAGACGGGGTTTCACTCTGTTGCCCGGGCTGGAATGCAGTGGTGTAATCTCTGCTTATTGCAACCTGGAGCTCCCTGGCTCAGGTGGTCCTCCCACTTTAGCCTCCTGAGTAGCTGGGACTACAGGCGTGCATCCACCACGCCCAGCTAATTTTTGTATTTTTTGTAGAGACGGGGTTTTGTCATGATGTCCAGGCTAGTCTCCAATTCCTGGGCTCAAGTGGTCCACCCCCGTTGGCTTCACAAAGTGTTAAGATTTCATATTTCTTCAAATTATTAAAGTATTATTTATCTTATAGTTACCAACATACAACCTGTTTATTCATCCGATTCCTTTTTAGGGGGCCTCATAGCACATAAAAAGCTTGGAAAGATTATGCTGCCTCAAAGACATATATACACACACACACACACACACACACACAAAGAGACATTTGTGGCCGGGTGCGGTGGCTCACACCTGTAATCCCAGCACTTTGGGAGGCCGAAGCGGGCAGATCACTTGAGCTCAGGAGTTGGAGACGAGCCTGGCCCACGTGGCAAAACCCTGTCTCTACCAAAAAAATACAAAAATTAGCTGGGTGTGGTGGCACTTGCCTGTAATCCCAGCTACTCCAGAGGCAGAGGTGGCAGTGAGCCGAGATCATGCCACTAAACTCCGGCCTGGGCAAAAGAGAGAGTGAGATTCCATTCCAAAAACAACAACAACAACAAAGAAAACCATCTGTGAGAGTGGGTGACCTGATGATAGCATCAAAAGAAGACTAACATGCACACTTATGTGTCCCATTGGTACCTTGAGCTTAAGGAAAGACTGGACTTATTATCCTTTTTGCCTCCTCACCTACCCTCAAAACAAAAACAAAACCTCTACTTCTATTATCTACCTTATTAAGTGACACTACATCCAAACTTGAAGCCTAGCAGTCATTCTAGCACCCTTCACTCAGCCCCCACAATCCAATTTCTTTCTCAGTGATATCTTTCCTATGGATTCTATTATCTCTCTATACTTAGTTTAAACCTTCCCACCTCCGTTCTACCCCCACTTTGCACTATCACTGCTGCCTGATTGGTCTTCCTAAAATGAAGATATGATTCTGTCATTCCTCTGTTTAACATGGTTGAGTGATTTCTAAATTTAGAATAAAGCCGAAATTTTAACATAGCATATAAATAGATCTAGATCCACCCTATAACCTAATCTACCGTAACACCATCATGCCACCTCATTCTTCTCTTCAGCCAAACTGCACTGTTTTTGGTTCCTCAAATGTATAATGCTATTTCATTCCACAGTGATTTAACACATACTGTGCCCCATTGACTATCTTCAAAACTCAGCTCAGATCGGGCACAATGTCTCACACCTGTAATCCCAACACTTTCGGGGACGGAGGTGGGAGGATGGCTTGAGCCCCAGGAATTCGAGACCAACCTGGGCAACATGGCAAAACCCCGACTCTACTAAAAATACAAAAATTAGCCAGAGTGGCCACGTGAGTCTGTAGTCTCAGCTACTCTGGAGGCTGAGATGGGAGAATCACCCGAACCCAGGAGGTCCAGGCTGCAGTGAGCCATAATTGATTGCATCATTGCGCCAGTGCACTCCAGTCTGGGCAACAGAGCAAAACCCTGTCTTAAGATAAACAAAACCCGCCCCCCAAAAAAACTCAGCTCAAGCGTTACTTTGTCCAAGAAGCCTCCATATCCCTGAATTCTTTAGAATCACTATTCTATTCTAGTAGCCTCCCTCCTATGTTTATCTCTTTTTTTCTTTAATCTTTTTTTTTTTTTTCTTTTTTGAGACTGGGTCTCACTCTGTCACCCAGGCTGAAGTGCAGTGGCACGATCTTGGCTCACTCCAGCTTCAGCCTCCCCGGCTCAAGCGATCCTCCCACCTCAGCCTCCTAAGTAGCTGGGACCACAGGTATGTGCCACCATGCCCAGCAAATACTTTTGTATTTTTTGTAGAGATGGGACTTTGCCATGTTGCCCAGGCTGGTCCTGAACTCCTAGCAAAGTGCTGGGGTTACAGGTGTGAGCCACTGCACAGGGCCTTATCTCTTTAATACTTATTACACTGTATTTACACCATCTGTGTACTGATCAGTAACACTCATACTAAACACTCCAAAAGCAATACTTACACATAATGAGTACTCAATTTTTGTTTTATTCCTTTCTATTTTTTGTAGAGAGAGAGTCTCACTGTGTTGCCCAGGCTGATCTTGAACTCCTGGACTCAATCTTTCCTCCCATCTCAACCTCCCGAGTAGCTAAGACTACCTGTACACACCACCACTCCAGGCTATTTTTTGTTTTTAATTTTTTGTAGAGATGGGAGTCTCACTATGTTGCCAGGGTTGGTCTCCAACTCCTGGCCTCAAGCAGTCCTCCTTCCTTGGCATCCCAAAGTGCTAAGATTACAGGCATGAGCCACTGAGCCCAGCCCATTTTTTTTATTTTTTAAGAAGTATTGATTGGCTACGACTTTTCAGGTGCTCTACTGCTCCCTGCTGATCCACTATGACCCAGACACGTAATCTCTGCCTTCACAGAGTTTCTCGTCTAATTTTAGGCAAATTACTTAGCACCAGCCACTCTGGCTTCCTCAATATTTTGTCCTGATCTGTCTTGAAACTACCTTTCTTGAAACTTCAAGTGTGCTGCCTATTTAAAGAATTACAATGGAATGTGTCTACGTTCATTTTAATCATGGTTTTATAAATATCAATAATCCAATTGATATGGTTCGGCTCTGTGTTCCAACCCAAATCTCATCTCGTTGTAATCCCCACGTGTCAAGGGAGGGAGGTGATTGGATCATGCTGTTCTCGTGACAGTGAGTTCTCAGGAGATCTGATGGTTTTATAAAGGGCTCTTCTCCCTTCACTTTCTCCTCTCTCCTGCCCTTCACGTAGGATGTACTTGCTTCCCCTTCTGCTGTGATTGTAAGTTTCCTGAGGCCTCCCTAGCCATGCAGAACTGTGAGTCCATTAAACCTCTTCCTTTATAAATTACCCAGTCTCAGGGAAGTTCTTTATAGCAGTATGAAAATGGACTAATACAGCAGTCTTTGACTTCATCCTTCCTAGACCGTGAAGTCGTTTATCTGCAGGATTGCAGCCTCGTAGAAGGGAAGGACCTACACCCCTCTCTTTCAAAACTGTACCCCAAGAGTCTGGGAAAGGTTGGATCTTCAAATGTTTGATGAATAAGTCAAATTTAGACTAGACTAATACGAATATTTTTTCTTCATGTCAATCGTTTTTATTAGTTGTTACTGTCATTATACCAGTTGTCTCTTAAGCTTCAATAACCAGAACTGCCCTGAGTTTTAAAAGTAAAGAATGCCAGTATTTCCTCCTCTATTGGAAAAATATTGTGTAATGTTGTGCTTTGGTTCATGATTCCTGATGACACTCGGAGCGAGCTTCTAGAATCTTGTCCTCCATAGATAATGAGCTCACCCAAGCCACATTATCACCTACAACTCACCTAACTGGAACTATCACCCTAAACTGTGGCTGAGTCATTTCCTCTCTTAAAGCTCACCTTTGAAACTTCCTATTTGTTCTGTCCTTTCATCAGTCCCGTTCATGCCTCCTCCATGCCCATAAGTTCTCCCAGTTTCGATCTATTGCTGATAATCTTCAACAATGCCTATTTGCCAGCCTGTGCAACATGGGGAGACCCCGTCTCTACAAAAAATAAAACAATTAACTGGGAATGATGGCAGGTGCCTGTAGTCCCAGCTACTTGAGCCCGGGAGGTTGAGTCTGCAGTGAGCTATGATCACACCACTGGGTGCCCAGCCTGGATGACAGAGCGGGACCTTGTCCCCCCGCCAAAAAAAGGAAAAAGAGCTGGGCGCAGTGGCTCACGCCTGTAATCCCAGCACTTTGGGAGGCCGAAGCAGGCAGATCACCTGAGGTCAGGAGTTCGAGACCAGCCTGGCCAACATGGTGGAACCCCATCTCTACTAAAAATACAAAAAATTAGCCAGGTGTGGTAGCAGGCATCACCTTTGAAACTTCCTAAATAGGGCATCTAATCTTAGACACTGTGTGCTTATTCTATTTTGAACCAGAGAGGGACTTGTCATATTTTGTCTACATGTGTTATGTCAACAAAGATAGGTTAAGGAATTCCAGGCTTTTAAATAAATCAGGAGTAGATAAAACTCAGATGTCTTCTTACCAGTTACTACAATACTTGATGTTCAAAGAGTGTTGACCCTGACTCTAAGGACTGTATAGCTCCCTGTAATTACTCACCCAGAATGTACAGTTTTGCTTTTTTTTTTTTTTTTTTTTTTTTGAGACAAAGTCTCACTCTGTTGTTGCCTAATTTGGGGTGCAGTGGTGCAATCTCGGCTCACTGCAACCTCCACCTCCTGGGCTCAAGCGATTCTCCTACCTCAGCCTCCCAAGTAGCTGGGACTATAGGCATGCACCACCATGCCTGGCTAATTTTTGTATTTTTAGTAGAGACAGGGTTTCACCATCTTGGCCAGGGTGGTCTTGAACTCCTGACCTTGTGATCCGCCCACCTCAGCCTCCCTAAGTGCTGGGATTACAGGCGTGAGCCACCATGCCCAGCCTTGTACAGTTTTATATCTTGCTGTCTAGGTACCTGGCATCCTTCTACCAAAGAGTTCAAATCAATTCACAAACACTAGTCATCTTTTTTGCATCATCTGCAAAGGCTATAACAAGTATTCTTATCTCCACAGTGAAGAAAGAAAGCTGAAGAGCTCTTGATCACTTCAGTAAGTCCTTAGTAGAAGTTCTCGCTCTGGCTGGGCGCGGTGGCTCACGCCTGTACTCCCAGCACTTTGGGAGGCCAACGCGGGTGGATCACCTGAGGTTGGGAGTGCGAGACCAGCCTGACCAACATGGAGAAACCCTATCTCTACTAATAATACAAAGATTAGCCAGGCGTGGTGGCGCATGCCTGTAATCCCAGCTACTCAGGAGGCTGAGGCAGGAGACTCACTTGAACTCGGGAGGTGGAGATTGTAGCGAGATCGCCCCATTGCACTCCAGCCTGGGCAACAAGAGCGAAACTCCATATCAAATAAAAAATGAAAAGATAAAAAAAAAGTTGTTCTCGCTCTGAGTGTATATGTGTATTTGGAAACTGGAAAGTCTCCCTGCACAGTTCTGCCTACTGCCATCCTATCAATGGGTTCAATATTACTGTCTCTGGTTCTCAAATCATTTATGTGTTTGAAATTATTTTTAGATAGTTTTGGGGTGATCCAGTCACTCAGGGAAATTACATAGTGTTTAATTTTTTTTTTTTTTCAGACGGAGTCTCGCTCTGTCACCCAGGCTGGAGTGCAGTGGTGTGATCTTGGCTCACTGCATCTCTGCCTCCCGGGTTCAAGCAATTCTCCTGCCTCAGCTTCCTGAGTAGCTGGGACTACAGGCGTACGCCACCATGCCCAGCTAATTTTTGTATTTTTAGTAGAGACAGGATTTTACCATGCTAGCCAGGCTGGTCTTAAACTCCTGACCTCATGATACACATGCCTCAGCCTCCCAAAGTACTGGGATTACAGGTGTGAGCCACTGCACCTGGCATAGTGTTTACATTTATAAGCAGAGAGAGCAAAGTATTAGACCCCAGAGAAAGATCTTTAAGAAGAGCTGATGTGTTCAGAAACCAAAGAAGCAAAATGTTTAATGCACGTGGTACAGAAAGGAGGCAGCTTTGACCTGCACCATACTTTAACCTGCCAAATAAGATCTACTTCTCATTATAGTGATTGGCTTTGGCTAAGAAAATTGTAGAAACATAGGCAGGGCACTTGAACCCTTTGGATAAATATTGTAAGGAAAAGAACCTTCACAGATTATAGAAAATAGATACCAAACCTTTAGGAAACTCAGCATGCTGTATAAAATTTTAGTCCAAGTTCATTCTGGAATTGTCTCCTGGGTAATATGAGTAAGAAAAAAATAGGCTGTGATAATATTGTTTAATAGCTAACTCATAGAGATGTCAAAATTGAAAAGGAAAAAAAAGATTGCCTGGAGCCAAGTCCCTCCTGGACATTGGCTAAAAATGAACAACCAGGTCTGTAAACGTAAGAGCAAAATGACTGGAAAATGTGACTGACTGGGAAATTGCCAAAAGTTTGCTAGGTAATAATTTAACAGGCTTGGTTTGTCTGTCATTGAAGCAGCAGGGTGAGTGTTCCAAAGAAGGACACCAAACATGGACACCTGGCCCAGTAAATCTATGCTAAAGACAGTGTTCCTTTGGAGAATATGTTAAATTGGCAAAAAGTCTCAAAAACATTTTTTTTTTTTTTTTTGAGACGGAGTCTCGCTCTGTCGCCCAGGCTGGAGTGCAGTGGCGCGATCTCGGCTCACTGCAAGCTCCGCTCCCAGGTTCACGCCATTCTCCTGCCTCAGCCTCCCGAGTAGCTGGGACTACAGGCGCCCACAACCGCGCCCAGCTAATTTTTTGTATTTTTAGTAGAGACGGGGTTTCACCGTGGTCTCGATCTCCTGACCTTGTGATCCGCCCGCCTCGGCCTCCCAAAGTGCTGGGATTACAGGCGTGAGCCACCGCGCCCGGCCAAAAAACATATTTTTTATAACAACATATTTTTAAATGATGGTAACCTTTAGTTTTGGCTTTCTGTTAATAGAAAGTACATGACAATTATCTCAACAACAAAAAAAGACTGAATAATTCTTTTTAGGCATTTAAAATAACTCCTACTGCTCTTTGCTTCTTTTGTTTTATAGTTTTTATAGTTTTATAACAATTGGATATTTTAAATTGTGTTATATAATGTTGTGCCTAGACTTTTTTTGTGGGGGGGAAACAAAGTCTTACTACATTGCTCAGGCTGATCTTGAACTCCTGGCCTCAAGGAATCCTCTTGCCTCAGCCTCCCAAAGTGCTGGGATTACAGGCGTAAGCCACTACACCTGTGCCTAGAAGTTTTGTACTTAACTTTTTTTTTTTTTTTTTAGACGGAGTCTTGCTCTGTCACGCCCAGCCTGGAGTGCAGTGGTGTGATAATGGTATGGTGCACTGCAACCTCCGCCTCCCGGGTCCGAGCGATTCGCCTGTCTAAGTCTCCCAAGTAGCTGGGATTACAGGCGCCCGCCACCATGCCCAGCTAATTTTTTTTTGTTTTTTTTTCTTTTTGCATTTTTAGTAGACACAGCATTTCACCACTTGGCCAGGCTAGTCTTGAACTCCCAACCTCAGGTAATCCGCCTGCCTTGGCCTCCCAAAGTGCTGGAATTACAGGCGTAATTGTAATTACAGGCCACCGTGGCCGGCCCCACTTAACTTTTTATTTTGAAGAACTTCAATTATGGAAAAACAACAACAAAAATCTAATGAACTCCCATTGCACGATTTTGCCATCTTATTTCATCTACTTTTTTTCTGTGTGAAGAAATGTTTAATGTAAATACCAGACATTATAATATTTCATTGGTACATAGTTCTCCAAGTATCTTTAACAGATTAGGCGTTTTTGCTTCTCTTTTTTTTTTTAACAAAACACCATACCATTATCACACCTACAAAATTAATGGTAATTCCTTTTTTTTTTTTTTTTTGAGATGGAGTCTAGCTCTGTCACCAGGCTGGAGTGCAGTGGCAGGACCTCGGCTCACTGCAACCTCCGCCTCCCAGGTTCAAGGAGTTCTCCTGTGTCAGCCTCCCGAGTAGCTGGGATTACAGGCATGTGCCGCCGCACCCAGCTAATTTTTGTATTTTTAGTAGGGACAGGGTTTCACCATGTTGGCCAGGATGGTCTTGATCTCCTGACCTCGTGATCCACCCACCTCAGCCTCCCAAAGTGCTAGGATTACAGGTGTGAGCAACCACACCCAGCCAGTAATTCCTTTATATAATGTAATCCTCAGTCCATATTTGATTTCCCCCAATATCTCAAAAAACAATTTTTTTAAAAAAAAGATGGTAATTTCAAATCAGGATCCAAACAAAATCTATACATTTCATTTGGTTGTTATGTCTTTAGGTCTTTTTTTCTTTTTTAATGTGCCTTTCTATGACCCCCCCTCATTGTCATGCCATTTATTTATTGAAGAGACTAGATTATTTATCCTGGAGAATTTCCCACATTTGGATAATTACAATCTTATATTATCATTTAATATATTATTTCTTCCTCCATATTTTCTATTTTTATTTTTTAAAAATATTCGAATATATTGTTGCATCATGAATTAATTAGTAACAAAAAGAAAAAATAATTTAATCATTTGTTCAGTAGCAATAGATAACCAAACAATAAATAAATAAAAAGAAAAAAACTAATAATCTAAAACTTTTGATAGAGATGGGCTCTTACTCAGGCTGGCCTCAAATTCCTGAACTCAAGCAATCTTTCCGCCTTGGCCTCCCAAAGTGCTGGGATTACAGGCGTGAGCCACCATACCCGGCCTATATTTTTTATTAAGTTTTTATTTTTTATTTTCTTGGCAAAAATGCTTATTTGGGGATACAGCATACTTCCTGTGGCGTCACACCAGGTGGCACATAATGTCTAGTTATCTGAATTTTAGTATGTTACTAAATTTGATTAGACTGACCTAGCTATTATTGTCAGCTTTAGGTAGCTAGCTATTAACATACATACTGTATTCTACCTTGCTCTGTACAGGGCCTGTCCTGCAAAGGAAATTCTACTAGGTGTTTCTGGGAGCTTTAGGGTCATTCCCTGCAACAGGGACCCTACCAGTCTTCCATTTCCCACTATGATTCTTAGTTTCATACTCACTTCTAGTGGGGCTCCTTTTTTAGGTGATGACTTAAGTGATTTCTGGGTTTCTTGGTTCTTGTGATGCTCTCAAGTCCTCTTTTTCTTTTCTTTTCTTTTTTTTTTTTTTTTAAGTGGAGTCTTGCTCTATTGCCAGGCTGGAGTACAGTGGCGCGATCTCGGCTCGCTGCAACCTCCACCTCCTGGGTTCAAGTGATTCTCCTGCCTCAGCCTCCCAAGTAGCTGGGGCTGCAGGCGCGTGCCACTATGCCCAGCTAATTTTTTGTATTTTTAATAGAGACAGGGCTTCACCACTTGGCCAGGATGGTCTCCATCTCTTGACCTTGTGATCCGCCTGCCTCGGCCTCCCAAAGTGCTGGGATTACAGGTGTGAGCCACCGTGCCCAGCCAAATCCTCTTTTTCTAACCTCCACTTCTGCCAGGACATGCCTTGCCTTGCACACACACACACACAGACACGCACACACACACACAGACACACACACACAGACACACCCTTCCCACCCTGACCTCTCCCTACCCTCCCCCTGTTCTTGTTGCTGCCTTAGTTTGGCCCCATCAATTAATTAGCGTCCTAGAGTTCCAGGGGACATATTTTCATGTAGTTTTTGGTAGAGATGTTGTCTGTAGATGTTTTCTTTTGCTATCCTAGTTGTTTTCACTGTTTTTGTGAGGAGATTCAGGAAGATCCCAGAAGCACTCTGCTGCCATCACCACTACTTTCTTTGCTTCTCTTCACTCTTGCATTTTTAAATTTTAAATTGCCTGCTCTTTCTCCTTAAGTAATAATATATTCTAGCCCTGCTTTTGAAATATTTTCATCCGACCGCTATTAAAGTCGTTATGACATTTTTTACTAGTCCAAAGATGGTGAGATATAGAAGTGTAAATTTAAGTATGTATATCCTCTGGGCAACAGTCAGGCAGGCTCTTGTCTGACAATTTAAATTTATTTACATTTTTAGCTGGATGCAATGGCTCATGCCTGTAATCCCAGCACTTTGGGAGGCCAAGGTGGGAGGATTGCTTGAGCCCAGGAGCTCAAGACCAGCCTGGGCAACATAGTGAGACTCCTGTCTCTACAAAAAATAAGAAAAAATTAGCCAGGTGGGCTGGCATATGCCTGTAGGCCTAGCTACTCAGAAGGCTGACATGAGAGGATCTTGAGTCCAAGAGTTCCATGGTGTAGTGAGCTATGATCACACCACTGTACTGTGGCCTGGGTGACAGAGGGAGACCCCGTCTCAAAACAAAACAAAGCAAAATTCATTTTTAGCAAGAGCTGTAACATGTTGCTACACTTTATTGTGAAATTCAAAATAGCATAAAGTGCTTCTGGACTAAGGACAACCAAGCAGGCCACCTAAAAAGTCTCTGTGTTCTACTCTGACAACTGATCTGAATGAGGATGGTACCAAGTTCAGACACACTTCTGTAAACGTGGCTTGGATAACATTTGCCTGGTATGTTTTATTTATTGCAAGTGGAAAGAGTGATTAGCTCAACTTTCTAAAAGAGAAAATCAGACTTAAGAATTTTGTTTTGGAAGTATTATTAGCTCTAATCACAAATGTGAAACACACTATAGTGAATATAGTAATTTAAACTTTATTGTCCTAAATTTTCACATTATCTGATTGAGCCACTTCTTTGACTCTGTTGAGATCAACTACAAGTAAATAATCTGTTAGAATTGTACCTTTTGTGGTGTGCTCCAGGGTCAAGATCTAAGCTACCAAAACATGCATATTAGCCATTGAAAGCTTTTATGTAGAGGGTACAACAGGCTGGATTTAAACCAGCGAATGGGGAGTGAAACTGTACATCCATGGTCTTGTTACAGCCATTACTGAATTAACTTTAACTAGTCTTGAAGCAAACCCAGAGGTAATGAGCTTTGGGTGAGCACGGACTTGAAAGCCATGCACTAAATGAAACTGGATCTTCCTCAACCATTTCACTGAGTGACCTTTGGCAAGTAATTAAATTTTCACATCTGTAAAGTGGAGATCAAAAGTCTCTGACTCACATCGCTATGAGGGGGATTAAATGGGTATAGTTAAAGCATTCAAAACAATGCCTGGCACCTAAGAAGCACTGTAAGCACTTCCTATTGTTATTATCCTCTGCTCCTGAGTTGGTGAGTTGGGTGGTATTAGTGTGTCTGGAATTGGTGGGTTCTTGGTCTCACTGACTTCAAGAATGAAGCCGCAGACCCTCGAAGTGAGTGTTACAGTTCTTAAAGATGGTGTGTCCAGAGTTTGTTCCTTCTGCTGTTCGGACGTGTTTGGAGTTTCTTCCTTCTGGTGGGTTCGTGGTCTCGCTGGCTTCAGGAGTGAAGCTGCAGACCTTCACTGTGAGTGTTACAACTCTGGATGCGCCATCTTTGAGAGCTGTAACACTCACTGCGAAGGTCTGCAGCTTTGCTCCTAAAGCCAGCGAGACCACGAACCCACCAGGAGGAACGAACAACTCCAGACATGCCGCCTTTGAGAGCAACACTCAACTATTCCGATCAGCAGGGTCCAAGGACCGTTGCGGGTTCTTGGGCAGGGATTGTTTCTGCTGCTGCGTTGGTGAGCGCAACTATTCCAATCAGCAGGGTCCAGGGACCGTTGTGGGTTCTTGGGCAGGAGGAGAAACAAAACAAACCAAAACTGTGGGCAGTTTTGTCTTTCAGATGGGAAACACTCAGGCATCAACAGGCTTACCCTTGAAATGCATCCTAAGCCATTGGGACCAATTTGACCCACAAACCCTGAAAAAGAGGTGGCTCATTTTTTCTGCACTACGGCCTGGCCCCAATATTCTTTCTCTGATGGGGAAAAAGGGCCACCTGAGGGAAGTAAAAATTACAATACTATCCTGCAGCTTGACCTTTTCTGTAAGAGGGAAGGCAAATGGAGTGAAACACCTTATGTCCAAGCTTTCTTTTTGTTGAAGGAGAATACACAACTATGGAAAGCTTACAATTTACATCCCACAGGAGGACCTCTCAGCTTACCCCCATAGCCTAGCCTCCCTATAGCTCCCCTTCCTATTAATGATAATCCTCTATCTCCCCTGCTCATAAGGAAATAAGCAAAGAAATCTCCAAACGCCCACAAACCCCCTGGGCTATTGGTTATGTCCCCTTCAAGCTCTAGGGAGAGGAGAATTTGACCCAACCTGGGTACATGTCCCCTTCTCCCTCTCTGATGTAAAACAGATCAAGGCAGACCTGGGGAAGTTTTCAGACGATCCTGATAGGTACACAGATGTCCTACAGGGTCTAGGGCAAACCTTCGATCTCGCTTGGAGAGATGTCATGCTATTGTTAGATCAAACCTTGGCCTTTAATGAAAAGAATGCGGCTTTAGCTGCAGCCTGAGAGTTTGGAGATACCGGGTTTCTTAGTCAAGTAAATGATAGAATGACAGCCAAAGAAAAGGACACATTCCCTACCGGTCAGCAGGCCATACCCAGTACGGATCCCCACTGGGACCTCGACTCAGATCACGGGGACTGGAGTTGTAAACATCAGTTGACCGGTGTTCTAGAAGGACTAAGGAGAATTAAGAAAAAGCCCATGAATTATTCAGTGATGTCCACCATAACTCAGGGAAAGCAAGAAAATCCTTCTGCCTTCCTTCAGCAGCTATAGGAGGCCTTAAGAAAATATACTTCCCTGTCACCTGAATCACTCGAGGGTCAGTTGATTCTAAAGGATAAGTTTATTACCCAATCAGCTGCAGATATCAGAATAAGACTCCAAAAGCAAGCCCTGGGCCCTGAACAAAATATGGAGGCATTATTAAACCTGGCAACCTCGGTGTTCTATAATAGGGACCAAGAAGAACAGGCCCAAAAGGAAAAGCGAGATCAGAGAAAGGCCGCAGCCTTACTCATGGCCCTCAGACAAACAAACCTTGGTGGTTCAGAGAGGACCGAAAATGGAGCAGGCCAATCAGCTGGTAGAGCTTGTTATCAGTGTGGTTTACAAGGACACTTTAAAATAAGACTGTCCAATGAGAGACAAGCTGCCCCCTCGTCCATGTCCACTATGCCGAGAGCGAGCAAGGGCTGCCAGCTTGCTGTCACCTCTCATTGGAACATTGTATTACCAAGAGTTAGTAATACTGCCTTCCAAATTATACCAATGGAAGTCTTTCACGACCACCATCAAACATTGGGAGCATTAATGACTCACTTGTTTTTGTTTTTTAAAATGTAGAGGCTTTCTTCTTTTATCGTTTGCTTATTTGGTTTTTTGAGACAGTCTTGCTCTGTTGCCTAGCCTGGAGTGCAGTGGTATGATCTCAGCTCACTGCAGCCTTGACATCCTGGGCTCAAGTCATCCTCCCACCTCAGCCTCCCAAAGCACTAGGATTACAGATGACAGCCATGGAGCCTAGCCTTAATGTAGCTTTTACTTTTTTTTTACTTTTTTTGAGATGGAGTCTCGCTCTGTCTCCTAGGCTGGAGTGCAGTGGCGTGCTCTCAGCTCACGCAACCTCCGCCTCCGAAGTTCATGCAATTCTCCTGTCTCAGCCTCTCAAGTACCTGGGATTACAGGTGTGAGCCACCATGCCCAGCTAATTTTTGCATTTTCAGTAAAGACAGGTTCTGCCATGTTGGCCAGGCGGGTCTCAAACTCCTGGTCTCAGGTGATCTGCCCACCTCAGCCTCCCAAAGAGCTGAGATCACAGGCGTGAGCCACTGTGCCTGGCCCTAATGTGGCTTTTAAAAACACTTAATTTTAACTCAGGAAACACTTTATTTAATTAGGAAGGTCTTATACAATAGGTGTAGTTTTGGTTTTTTTTTTTTGAGACGGAGTCTCGCTCTATTGCCCAGGCTGGAGTACAGTGGCCGGATCTCAGCTCACTGCAAGCTCTGCCACCCTGGTTCACCCCATTCTCCTGCCTCAGCCTCCCGAGTAGCTGGGACTACAGGCACCCACCACCTCGCCCGGCTAGTTTTTTGTATTTTTTTTAGTAGATACGGGGTTTCACCATGTTAGCCAGGATGGTCTCGATCTCCTGACCTCGTGATTCGCCCGTCTCGGCCTCCCAAAGTGCTGGGATTACAGGCTTGAGCCACCGCGCCCGGCCAGGTGTAGTTTTATAGTCTTATTTTCTTGTATATTTTTAGGGGAAAATTCACATGGTAATTAATTTATCCCTAGGTAATATGAACATTAGAGTAAAAGACTTTGTAATGTTGAAACAAATTAATTGCATATAAATTATGGAGCAATTGTTTTACAGAAACAGTCTCCATAATCCCTGTACTGCACTTAAATTCACTTACAGTCTACCAGTCAACTTGTCAGAGATACAGTTTTTGTAAAATCAAATTCCTCTGCATCTTTTTTTTTTTTTTCCTGAGACACGGTCTCACTGTCTCCCCCAGACCTGAGTGCAGTGACCTAGTCACAGCTGGCTGCAGCCTCAACCTCCCAAGGCTCAGGTGATCCTCCCCTCTCAGCCTCCCAAGTAGCTGGGACTGTAGGCAGGTGCCACCATGCCTGGCTAATTTTTGTATTTTTTGTTGAGATGGGGTTTCGCCATATTGCTCAGGCTAGTCCCTCCACATCTTAGTAAGCTTTCATTTATTTGTTTCTTCCTTAACACAAAGCTATAGGAAACACTGGTAAATTAAATTTTAATTCTAAAGTCCTTTGGTTTGATTTGAACTTAAAATCTATAACATTGCACTTGACCTTAAGAACACTCACAGAGCCGGGTGCGATGGCTCCCGCCTGTAATCCAAGCACTTTGGGAGGCCGAGGGGGGTGGATCATGAGGTCAGGAGTTCAAGACCAGCCTGGCCAAGATGGTGAAACCCCTTCTCTACTAAAAATACAAAAATTAGCTCGGTGTGGTGTTGGGCGCTTGTAATCCCAGCTACTCGGGAGGCCAAGGCAGGAGAATTGCTTGAACTCGGGAGGCAGAGGTTGTAGTGAGCCAAGATTGTGCCACTGCACTCCAGCCTGGGTGACAGAGCGAGACTCTGTCTCCAAAAAAAAAAAAAAAAAAAAAAAGAATACTCACAGACTTGTCATTTGAATCCTAATGCAGTGCTGTTAGGTGATCACTGCCCATTAAATGAAGAGAAAAATGTACTATATGAGAAAAATCTATTTGCCTTTGTATGTCTTTCACAGTTTTTTTTCATTTTATTGTATTTCTTAATTTTCAAGACTGTCATAAAACAATTTGGATTTAAATTGTGTCTTGGACCAGAATTTGATGAGACTTTTTGGTCAGTTTACCAAAATGGCTTTAGGTCAAGATCTGTGAGCCACGTGAAGCTTTATAAATTTTTCAGATATACTACTAGAAAAATGGTAGACCAGTTTTCTTTCACAGTTTTCATTGGGAATCAGATATCTAATAAAAATTAACAAATTTAGATAAGAAGTACACAACGTGGTGAAACCCCGTCTCTACTAAAAATACAAAATAGCCGGGCATGGTGGCGGGCACCTGTAGTCCCAGCTACTCGAGAGGCTGAGGTAGGAGAATGGTGTGAACTGGGGAGGCAGAACTAGCAGTGAGCTGAGATCGCACCACTGAACTCCAGCCTGGTTGACAAAGCGAGACTCCATCTCAAAAAAAAAAAAAAAAGTACACAAATATTTCAGAATCCAGAATATCTAGTTTGAAATATTTTGCTTGCTTGTTTATTTTTTTGTTTTTGAGACGGAGTCTCACTGTGTCACCCAGGCTGGAGTACAATGGCATAATCTCAGCTCACTGCAACTTCCACCTCCTGAGTTCAAGCATTTCTCCTGCCACAGCCTCCCTAGTAGCTGGGATTACAGGCACCTGCCACCACACCCAGCTAATTTTTGTATTTTTAATAGCGATGGGGTTTCACCATGTTAGCCAGGCTGGTCTCGATCTCCTGACCTCAGGTGTCCACCTGCCTCAACCTCCCAAAGTGCTGGGATTATAGGCATGAGCCACCATGCCTGACAGGTTTGAAATATTTTTAATTTGAGGGGAAAACTGGATTCACCATTTATTAGGAATGGGAAGTAATCTGTAGTAATCCTAGTTCTCCTCTGCAGTTCCTCCTTTGTAACATGACATGCATCACGACTCATTGCAGCATCACTATAGCACCTCCTGGGAGCATCCCAAACACAACAATTTTTGGTCCCCACTGCCTTTCTCTAAAATTAAGATACTGGATATTCTTGTGAATCCACAAGTTTGATGAAGAGTTTTCACCACTAAGCACAAATATTGAGTGGCTAATTTAGAACAATTGAGAATAAGATTCCCCTTGCAGGGCTTTTTCTTTTCCATTTCTAACCTATACCCACAGTTTGTCAAAGTGAGTATTTAATTCCCTATTTTAACATTATTTTATTTTATTTTTTGATACGAGGGGTCTCACTCTGTTGCCCAGGCTGCATCTCTGCTCACTGCAGCCTCCACCTCCCAGGTTCAAGCAACTCTCCTGCTTCAGCCTCCCTAGTAGCTGGGATTACAGAAGCACACTACCATACCCGGCTAATTTTTTTGTATTTTTAGTAGACACAGGGTTTTGTCATGTTGGCCAGGCTGGTCTCGAACTTCTGACCTCAGGTGATCCACATGCCTCAACTTCCCAAAGTGCTGGGATTACAGGCATGAGCCACCGCACCCGGCCAACATTACTTTAAATTTCTGAATAAATTACCCTTGGCACTGAAACCAAATAGAAGAAAGATAATTTTAGAAGAAGAAATTTTATTTCCATTTTGAAAGATATTGTTGTCTTCATTATATACAGTAATGGGAAGCTTGGGTCTGTTTGAACTAGCTTTTCTGTCCAAAGAATGGAAGATAGAATATGATGATCCAAGTTACTTTTAACTTTAAATGTAGGGAATAGATAGCAACAATGGCAAACACAAACATGCACACACAGGTACATAACACACTCTGGCCATTACCACTTTATATCTTTTTAAACTGTTCTTACCTCCTCTACCATCAGGGGATTCTGCTAGTCAGTTTCTCTCTGGCAAATGCTTGACAGTCTACTCTCAATCTCTCCATCCCCCACTCCACAGGCACAGAGATGATTAAGGAGTAAAAATAAAACAAGTACTTTCAATCAATCAATGTGATGATCTATTTATAGTATATAGATTCCTCATCCTCAGTTTTTCTCCCCAGCCTGCATCATATTCCTGTAAAAATATTTAAAATTCTTTAGTTCAACTCCCTAATTTAGGATAGAAAGTCTGACTTGAACTTCTTTGAAAATACAGTATCCTTTTCAGTAAAACATTTGACTTCCCTCTGCTTTATTAATGTTTACTTTAAAGTTGCAAATAACTACACTTATTTGGACTTAAATTGTATCTCGGACCAGAATTTGATGAGACTCTTCGGTCAATTTACCAAAATGTCTTTTACCAAAATGGCTTTAGATCAAGATCTGAGAGCCGTGTGAAACTTTAGAAATTTTTCAGATGTAACCGGGCGCCGTGGCTCATGCCTGTAACCTGTAATCCCAGCACTTTGGGAAGCCCAGGCAGGTGGATCACCTGAGGCCAGAAGCTCGAGATCAGCCTGGCCAACATGGTGAAACCCTGTCTTTACTAAAAATGCAAAAATTAGCTGGGCGTGGTGGTGCACGCCTGTAGTCCCAGCTACTTGGGAAACTGAGGCAGGAGAATCGCTTGAACTCGGGAGGCGGAAGTTGCAGTGAGCCGAGATTGCACCATTGCACTCCAGCCTGGCTGACAGTGTGGCACTCTGTTTCAAAAAAGAAAAAAAAAAAGGCAACACACATACATATGTGTGTAATGCCAAATTAATCAAATATGGCTGAAATATTTGTTGAGTGACTCAAGACTTTAATAGAAAAAAGAAAAAGTTTCATCTAAAGCTACTTCAAATATACTTTGAATCATAAAGGAGCGATTTTGAGAGAGAGACTGAGAGGGGGTAGTGGATGGGAAAAAAGGTAGAATGAGTGACAGGTTTCTTGAAATCAGATTTCAGTAATCCTAGGACTGTAGTAGGGAGAATCTGTTGGGAAGAGAATCTTACCTACACTGGAGAATAGGATGAGAGAAAGGAGGCTCTGGAGGGTTTCACATTTTCCTTATCTCATTTAGCCCTCACAATAACTCTGCAACAGAGTTAGCATTATTCCCAGTTGACAGGTGAGGAAACTGAATCATTGTAGAAGTCAAGTAAATTCCGAGGCAAAGAAACAATGTTTTTGTTGTGTACAAACATAATATAACAAACTCTGAGGGAGGTTATCCAAATTAGATAAAAATCTGCTACTGACCAGTATTTTTTCCTCCCATTTATGGATGGAGAAATTCAGAAACAGCTAAATTATTAATATTTGGAAGCTGATGGAATGAATCAATATGGCATGGCAAAAAGAATCTCGCAGTTGCCATTTCCATATTTCCTGAGTTTAAGACATGCTGATTGGATGCTCTTACCACATCCATTTTGAAAAACAGCACATATTTTAAAGACTTATGGCATTTAGAAATGTCACAATAAATGAAACAGTAGCTTAATTATTTAGGGTAAACATTTATTTTACAGCTAGATAACTTTGTAAAATTATATAATTTAACTCAACATTTTAAAAACAAACTGTATATATGTATGTATGTGATATATGTATGTATGTGACACAAAAAGTAATATATCTCTTAAAATTTGGGAAGTTTAAAAAACTAAGTAACAATAGTTTAAAACTAAGTAACAATATAGAATAAATATTGCCCCTAATCCTACTATCTAGAGTTAAGCACAATGCACTTTACTATAACCCTTCCTTTTCTACTTACTATGTCATAGTAGTGCTGGACCTTCCAGAGATAGAGTTTCTACATAGTAGCTAACAAGTATTGCAAGGAGTAGGAGGAACACAATATATGTCTAGTAATTTTTTTTTTAAAGACAGAGTCTCACTCTGTTGCCCAAACTAGAGTATTATGGCATAATCATAGATTACTGCAGCCTCAATGTCCTAGGCTCAAGCCATCCTCCTGCCTCAGCCTCCCAAGTAGCTGGAACTACAGGCACATGCCACCATGCCAAGCTAATTTTTTTTTTTTTTTTTTTTTTTTAATAGAGACAGGGTCTTGCTATGTTGCCTAGGCTGGTTTCAAACTCCCGGGCTCAAGCGATCTGCCCACCTCAGCTTCCCAAAGTGCTGGGATTACAGGCCTGAACCATGAACCTGGCTGGCCCTGCTAGTTTTTAAAAAATATGTTTTGTAGAAATGGGGTCTTGCTATGTTTCTCAGGCTGGTCTTGAACTCCTGGCCTCAAGTATATATGTTTATTTTTAATGACCCAGGCACTATGCATTTAATTCCATGGTCCTGTTGCCTAATGCATTCCAAGGGTAATCCTTCACATTTCATAAGATGAACCTTGTGAAGAGTGTCAGGTTTGGGGGCAGACATGACAGTATATTCTTTATTTTGCAAGATATATTTTCTGTTATTTGTTGTTGTTGCTGCTGTTGTTATTGAGATAGAGTCTTGCTCTGTCACCAGGCTGCAGTGCAGTGGTGCGATCTCGGCTCATTGCAACCCCCACCTCCCAGGTTCAAGCAAGTCTAGTGCCTCAGCACCCTGAGTAGCTGGGATTACAGGAGTCCGCCACTACACCAAGCTAATTTTTGTATTTTTAGTGGAGACGGGGTTTCACCATGTTGGCCAGGTTGGTCTCAAACTCCTGGCCTCAAGTGATCCGCCCGCTTTGGCCTCCCAAAGTGCTGGGATTATAGGCGTGAGCCACCACTCCTGGCCTGTTTTCTATAATTTTTTAAAACAACTTTAGGTATAATGTATATTCCATAAAAATTTTTATGAACCATTGACCACATACCATTCGATATGGTTAGGCTTTGTGTCCCCACCCAAATCTCATCTTGAATGGTAATCCCCATAATCCCCACATGTCAAGGGAGAGACCAGGTTGAGGTAATTGAATCATGGGGGCCGTTTCCTCCATGCTATTCTTGTGATAGTGAGTGTGATAGTGAGTGACATCTGATAATTTTGTAAGGGGGTCCTTCCCCCTTCACTTGGCACTTGGCCGTCCTGCCACCTTGTGAAGAAGGTGCCTTGCTTCCCCGTCACCTTATGCCATGATAGTAAATTCATGAGGCCCCCCCAAGCCATGCTAAACTGTGAGCCAATTAAACCTCTTTCCATTATAAATTACCTAGTCTTGGGCAGTTCTTTATATCAGTGTCAAAGCGGACTAATACACCATTCAAAATATATAGTTCTGTGGTATAATATGAAATATATTTGGCCTTTGTCCCTGATTCCTGTGACAAAGCCCCTAAAACTCTTGAAGTTTCTTGAGTGATAGGAGTATCTTTTGTTACTCACACTGAGCCCCTTTCATAACCCCTGAGTTTATACTAATAAAGTGACCTAGAGTGAGTCTGTAGCTAGCCTCAGGGTGGGGCCAGTCAAGGAAAGACCAAGTGATGAGAGGATTAGAGAGCTGGAAATTTCAGTCCCACCCTCCAGCCTTCAGGAAAGGGAGAGGAGCTAGAATTTTTTTTTTTTTTTTTTTTTTTTTTTTGAGATGGAGTTTCACTCTTGTTGCCCGGGCTGGAGTGCAATGGCATGATCTTGGCTTACCGCAACCTCCGCCTCCCAGGTTCAAGCAATTCTCCTGCCTCAGCCTCCTGAGTAGCTGGGATTACAGGTATGCGTCACCATGTCCGGCTAATTTTGTGTTTTTAGTAGAGATGGGGTTTCTCCATGTTGGTCAGGCTGATCTCGAATTCCTGACCTCAGGTGATCCGCCGGCCTCAGCCTCCCGAAGTGCTGGGATTGCAGGTGTGAGCCACCACACCGAGCCAGAAGATTTTTTTAAATCCCCAAAACAAAGCCCCAACCTTTCTTCTGCTGGTCCTGGTAGCCACTAATCTACTTTCTATCAGGATCATATAATAGGTAGTATTCTGCATCTGGCTTCTTTCACTAACTGTTTTTAAGATTCATTCATTTTGTTCCCCTTCATTGTTGAATAGTTTTCTACTGTATGGATATACCATGTTTTGTTCATCTATTCATTAACTGATAGAAATATTTTCATTTCTCTTGAGTATATACTTAGAAGTAGAATTGCTGGGTAATATGGTAAATTGTGTTTAACTTTTTTGGAAACTGCCAATTTGTTTTCTAAAGTGGCTGTAGCATTTACATTCCCACCAGCAATGTATGAACATTCCAGGGTCTCCACATCCTAGCATTTGTTACTGTCTGCCTTTTTTATTATGACCATTCAAGTGGGTGTGAAATTGTATCTTACTGGGGTTTAAAACCATGTTTGTATTTTCCCATTGATTAAGGGTATTGAACATTTTTTCACATGCTTATTTGCCATTCATATATCCTCTTCAAATTTATTTCCTTATTCATTGTCTGTTTTTTAATTATGTTGCTTGTCTTCCTATTAAGAATTCTTTATATATTCTAAATCCAAGCCCTTCATCAGATACATGGTTTGCAAATCATTTTTTCTAGTCTGTGACATTTCATTTTCTTAATGGTGTCTTATGTGGGTTTTCTTGCAGGGAGGGGGGTGTTATTTGTTTGTTTGTTTCTTTTTATTTTTTGAGACACAATCTTGCTGTGTTACCAGGCTGGATTGCAGTGGTGCAATCTTGGCTCACTGCAACCTCCTCCCAGGCTCAAGCAAGTGTCATGCCTCAGCCTCCCGAGTAGTTGGGATTACAGACGTGACTGCTACACCCGGTTAATTTTAGTAGAGATGCGGGTTTTGCCCTGTTGGCCAGACTGTTCTTGAACTCCTAGCCTCAAGTGATTCCCTCGCCTCAGGCTCTCAAAGTGCTGCGATTACTGGTGTTAGCTACCACACCCAGCCTTAAATTTATTTTTTCTAAAAGTTTTATATAACTTTAGTGCTTACATTTAGGTCTGTGATCTGTTTTGAGTTATTTTTGTATATGGTGTGACATAAAAGTCGAAATATATTTCTTTTTTTTTTTTTTTTTTTGAGATGGAGTTTTGCTCTTGTTGCCCAAGCTGGACTGCAGTGGCATGATCTCAGCTCACTGCAACCTCCGCCTCCCAGGTTCAACCGATTCTCTTGCCTCAGCCTCCCAAGTAGCTGGGATTACAGGCACCCACCACCACACCTGGCTAATTTTTTGTATTTTGTATTTTTAGTAGAAACAGGGTTCTACCATGTTGGCCAGGCTGGTCTTGAACTTCTGACGTCAGGTGATCCACCTGCCTCCGCCTCCCAAAGTGCTGGAATTACAGGGATTACAGGCATGAGTCACCATACCTGGCCTATTTCTGCAATTTCTTGAGGTGAAATAAAAATTGTAGCCAGGAACGGGCACGGCGGCTCACACCTATAATCCTACACTTTGGGAGGTTGAAGCAGGCGGATCACGAAGTCAGAAGTTTGAGACCTGCCTGGACAAGGTGGCGAAACCTCATCTCTGCCAAAAATACAAAAATTAGCCAGGCATGGTGGCACATGCCCGTAATCCCAGCTACTTGGGAGGCTGAGGGAGGAGAATCACGTAACCTCGAGAAGCAGTGTTTACAGTGAGCCGAGATTGTGTCATTGCACTGCAGCCTGGGTGACAGTGAGACTCTGTCTCAAAAAAAAAAAAAAAAAAAAAAAAAAATCTAGCCAGGTGCTGGTAAATGCTTGACAAAATAATGGTTCTTCCATGTCTGCTGAAAATATTTTCAACTTTGGGAGAGACACCTTGTGGCTTTGAGGGAGGAGGCAGCCACCCAACCAGCCAGATCCATGACCAAATGAAAAATTATTCATAATACTTACATATTTGTGTAGGACTATCCTATTAGTTCTGTCCCTCTAGAGAACCCTGACTAATGTCCAGGCACAGTGGCTCATGCCTGTAATACCAGCACTTTGGGAGGCAGGGCAGATCACCTGAGGTCAGGAGTTCAAGACCAGCCTGGCCAACGTGGTGAAACCCCATCTCTACAAAAAAAAAAAAAAAAAATTTCTACAAAAATTAGCCAGGCATAATGGCGGGTGCCTGTAATCCCAGCTACTCAGGAGGCTGAGGTGGGAGAATTGCTTGAACCCGGGAGGCAGAGGTTGCAGTGACCAGAGATCACACCATTATACTCCTGTCTGGGAGACTGAACGAGACTCTGTCTCAAAAAAAAAAAATTAATTAGTTAATTAATTTTATAAAAAGAGAACCCTGACTAATACAGGCTGCTACAACAAAATACCTTAGACTAAGTAACTTAAGAATGACAGAAATTTGAGCTGGGCACTGTGGCTCATACCGGTAATCTAAGTACTTCTGGGTACAACCTACCAAGGCAGGAGGGTTGCTTAAATTTAGGAGTTTAAGAACAAACAGCCTGGGCAACAAAGTGAGACCCTGTCTCTACAAAAACAAACAAACAAACAAAAAAAACGGCACAATGGTGTTTCCCTGTAGTCCCGGCTACTCAAGAGGCTGTTCCCTTGTGGTCTTATACCAAGTAAACTCTCAATCAGTGTTAACTGAATTTGATTTGGGATTCAGTGAAGTGAACCTTATGTTTTTATAGGTGTGAACCTTGATCAGTCTTTGCTACTCTGAGCATGGTCCCTGCACCAGCAGTATTGGCAACAACTGAGAGCTTGTTAGAAGTACAGAATGCCAGACCCTGCCCCAGATCTACGGAACCAGACTCTATTATTTATTTATGTATTTATTTTGGAAACAGGGTCTCATTCTGTCTCCCAGGCTGGAGTACAATGGTGTGATCATAGCTCACTGCAGCCTCGAACTCCTGGAATCAGACTCTGTTTTAACAAGCTCCCTGTCTTATTCTGTTTGGGCTGTGTGGTGGTTAATACTGAGTGTCAACTTGATTGGATTGAAGGATGAAACGTATTGATCCTGTGTGTGTCTGTGAGGGTGTTGCCAAAGGAGATTAACTTTTGAGTCAGTGGGCTGGGAAAGGCAGACCCACCCTTAATCTGTTTGGGTACCATCTATTTTTTTTTTTTTTTTTTTTTGAGACGGAGTCTCACGCTGTTGCCCAGGCTGGAGTGCAGTGGCGGGATCTCGGCTCACTGCAAGCTCCGCCTCCCGGGTTCCCGCCATTCTCCTGCCTCAGCCTCCTGAGTAGCTGGGACTACAGGCGCCCGCCACCGCGCCCGGCTAATTTTTTTTTTGTATTTTTAGTAGAGACGGGGTTTCACTGTGGTCTCGATCTCCTGACCTTGTGATCCGCCCGCCTCGGCCTCCCAAAGTGCTGGGATTACAGGCTTGAGCCACCGCGCCCGGCCTGTTTGGGTACCATCTAATCAGCTGCCAGTGAATATAAAGCAGGCAGAAAAATGTGAAAAGGTGAGACTGCCTTAGCCTTCCAACCTACATCTTTCTCCCCTGCTGGATGCTTCCTGCCCTCAAACATCAGGCTCCAAGTTCTTCAGCTTTGGGACTCAGACTGGCTTCCTTGCTCCTCAGCTTGCAGGCAGCGTATTGTGAGATCTTGTGATCGTGTGAGTTAATACTACTTGGTAAACTCCCCTTTATATATACATCTCTCCTATTAGTCCTGTCCTTCTAGAGAAGCCTGACTAATACAGGATGCTACAACAAAATACCTTAGGCTAAATAACTTACAAATGACAGAAATTTGGGCTGGGCCCTGTGACTCATACCTGTAATCTAAGTACTTCTGGGGACTAATGCAGGAGGATCGCTTAAAACTAAGGGTTTTAAGAACAGGCCAGGTGCAGTGGGTCACGCCTGTAATCTCAGCACTTTAGGAGGCCGAGGCGGGTGGATCACGAGGTCAAGAGATCGAGACTATCCTGGCCAACGTGGTGAAACCCTGTCTCTACTAAAAATACAAAAAATAAAGATACAAAAGTTAGCCAGGCGTGGTGGCGGGCGCCTGTAGTCCCAGTTACTCGGGAGGCTGAGGCAGGAGAATCACTTGAACCCTGGAGGAGGAGGTTGCAATGAGCCGAGTTTGCACCGCTGCACTCTGCAGCCTGGCGACAGAGCGAGACTCTGTCTAAAAAAAAAAAAAAAAAAAAAGAACAAACAGCCTGGGCAACAAAGTGAGATCCTGTCTCTACAAAAAAATTAAAACAATTAACTGGGCACAATGGTGTCTGCCTGTAGTCCCAGCTACTCAAGAGGCTGAGGTGGGAGGATGGCTTGAGCCCAGAAGTTTGAAGCTGCAGTGAGTTATGATCATGCCACTGCACTCCAGCCTGGGCAACAGAGCAAGACCCTGTCTCTAAAGAAAAAGGAGCAGAGATTTGTCACAGTCTAGAGGCTGGGAAGTCCAAGATCAAGATCTCATCAGTGTCTGGTGAGGGCCAGCTTCCTCATAGACTATGCCTTCTCACTGCACCCCAACTAGCTCTGGGGTCTCCTTTATAAGGCACTCATCCTATTCATGAGGGCAGAGTGCTTATGATCTAATCACCTCCCAGAGACCCATCTTCCCATACTAGCACATGGAGTGTAAGGTTTCAACGTAATATGCGGAAGACACAAGCATTCAGACCGTAGCACTCCCCCAAATCATTTGTCTGTTCATTTGATAAGGACAGGCCAGGTACGGTGGCTCATGCCTGTAATCCCAGCACTTTGGGAGGCCAAGGCAGGTGAATCACTTGAGGTCAGGAGTTCAAGACCAGCCTGACCAACAGGGTGAAAGCCCACCTCTACTAAAAATACAAAATTAGCCGGGTGTAGTGGCACATGCCTGTAATCCCAGCTACTTGGGATGCTGAGGCAGGAGAATCACTTGAACCTGGGAGGCCAAGGTTGCAGTGAGCCGAGATTGAGCCATTGCACTCTAGCCTGGGCAACAAGAGCGAAACTCCATCTCAAAAAAAAAAAAAAAAAAAAAGGCCAGGTACGGTGGCTCACACACTTTGGGAGGCTGAGGCAGGTGGATCATCTGAGGTCAGGAGTTCAAGACCAGCCTGACCAACATGGAGAAACCCCGTCTCTACTAAAAATACAAAATTTAGCTGGGTGTGGTGATGGGCGCCTGTAATCCCAGCTACTCGGGAGGCTGAGACAGGAGAAGCGCTTGAACCCAAGAGGTGGAGGTTGCAGTGAGCCGAGATCATGCCATTGCCCTCTAGCCTGGGCAACAAGAGCAAAACTCCATCTCAAGACAAACAAACAAAAAAGATGTTATCTGAGCCAGGCGTGGTGGCTCATGCCTGTAGTCCCAGCACTTTGAGAGGCCAAAGCAGGTGGTTCCCTTAAAGTCAGGAGTTCGAGACCAGCCTGGCCAACATGGTGAAACCCCATCTCTACTAAAAATACAAAAATCAGCCAGGTGTGGTGATGTATGCCTGTGATCCCAGCTACTCCGGAGGCTGAGGCAAGAGAATTGCCTGAACCTGGGAGGGGGAAGTTACAGTGTGCTGAGATCACACCACTGCACTCCAGCCTTGGTGATACAGCAAGACTCCGTCTCATAAATAAATAAATAAATTGAATATGCAAACTCTGTAAAAGAATGGGAAAATGTACATAAATAATGTTAAGTCACAAAATCAAAATGCCAAATTCTACAGTCACATGGATTACAACTATATAAAGTGAACATCTAAATAGATAAACATTCAAAATAGAACAGATAGGCCAGGTGCAGTGGCTCACGCCTGTAATCCCAGTACTCTGGCATACCAAGGTGGGTGGATCACCTGAGGTCAGGAATTCAAGACCAGCCTGGCCAACATGGTGAAACCCTGTCTCTACTAAAAATACAAAAAAAACACAAGCTGGGTATGGTGGCGCACACCTATGATCCCAGCTACTCGGGAGGCTGAGGCAGAAGAATTGCTTGAACCTGGGACGTGGAGGTTGCAGTAAGCCGAGATTGTGCTACTGCACTCCAGCCTGGGCGACAAAGTAAGACTCCATCTCAAAAAACAAACAAACAAACAAAAGAAAAAACAAAAACAGAGGGATCTTGAAAACATTTTGCTAAGTGAAAGAAGCCAGTCACAAAGGACACCATGTTGTATAATTCCATTTATATGAAGTATCCCAAATAGGCAAATATAAAAAGACAGAAAGTAAATTCAGGGTTGCCAGGGGATAGGAATTTAGGGGATGATAAAAGCCATTGAATTGTACACTTTAAGTGAGTGAATTGTATGGCATGTTAATTATATTTCAATAAAGCTGTTAAAAAGAGATACAGACAAGCAGATCGGACAACCTGTAAGAGTTCCTAGTGGCCAAAGATGGAATAAATTGAACAGTATAGCGTTGGATATAGCCCAAAGTATAAAATAAACATACATGAGTACATACTGCAGTCCCTACTTACCCACAGTTTTGCTTTCCACTGTTTCAGTTACCCACAGTCAACAGTGGTCTGAAAATATTAGATAGAAAATTCCAGAAATAAAAAATTCTTTTTTTTTTTTTTTGAGGCGGAGTTTTGCTCTTGTTGCCCAGGCTAGAGTGCAATGGTGTGATCTCAGCTCACCGCAACCTCCACCTGCCAGGTTTAAGCGATTCTCCTGCCTCAGACTCCCGAACTGCTGGGATTACAGGCATGCACCACCACGCCGGCTAATTTTTGTATTTTTAGTAGAGACAGTGTTTCCTCCACGTTGGTCAGGCTGGTCTCGAACTCTCAACCTGAGGTGATCCGCCCGCCTCGGCCTCCCAAAGAGCTGGGATTACAGGCGTGAGCCACAGTGCTTGCAACAATTCTTAAGTTTTAAATTGCACACTGTTCTGAGTAGCATGATGAAGTTTTGTGCCATCCTGCTCTGCTGTGTCTGGGATGTGAATATCCCCTTTGTCCAGCATATCTACATTGTATTTTTTCTTTTTTCTTTTTTTTTTTTGAGGCAGGGTATTACTCTGTCACCTAGGCTGGAGTGCAGTGGTGCAAACACGGCTCACTACAGCCTTGACTCCCTGGGCTCAAGGGATCTTCCTGCCTCAGCCTCCTGCGTAGCTGAGACCACACCTAGCTAACTTTTTTATTTTCTTGTGGAGATGGGGTCTTGCTTTGTTGCGTAGGCCGGTTTTGAACTCCTGGGCTCAAGCGATCCTCCCACTTCAGCCTCTTAAAGTGCTGGAATACAGGCATGAGCCACCAAGCCCGGCCAATCATGAGAAAATACATTAGACAAACCCAAATTGAGGGATATTCTGACCAGTATTCCCCAAAACTGTCACAGTCATGAAAAACAAGAAAAGACTAAAAAACCATCACGGTCCAGAGAAGATTAAGGAAATAAGATGACTAAATGCAACATGGTATCATGGAGGGGAGCCCGGAATAGAAATCGAACAAATGGAAAAACTGGTGAAATGTGAACAAAAAGGCCGGGCGCGGTGGCTCAAGCCTGTAATCCCAGCACTTTGGGAGGCCGAGACGGGTGGATCACAAGGTCAGGAGATCGAGACCATCCTGGCTAACCCGGTGAAACCCCGTCTCTACTAAAAAATACAAAAAACTAGCCGGGCGAGGTGGCGGGCGCCTGTAGTCCCAGCTACTCGGGAGGCTGAGGCAGGAGAATGGCGTGAACCCGGGAGGCGGAGCTTGCAGTGAGCTGAGATCCGGCCACTGCACTCCAGCCTGGGTGACAGAGCGAGACCCCGTCTCAAAAAAAAAAAAAAAAAAGAAATGTGAACAAAATCTGAGTTTAGTTATAATAATTCTATCCATGTTAATTTGTTAGATTTTATACATGTACCATGGTAATGTGAGAGGATAATATTAGGGGAGATGGGCAAGGGTATACGAAAATTCTCTGTACTATCTTCATAACCTTTGTAAATCTAAAATTATTCCAAATACTCAAACCTGTAATCCCAGATACTTGGGAGGCTGAGGTGGGAGAACTGCTTGAGGACAGGAGTTTGAGACCAGACTCACAGCAAGACCCTGTCTCTAAACAATAAAATAAATAAAATAATTCCACGTACAAAGTTAGTGTTTTTTAAAGCAGAGATCAGAGAGACATAAGTATTCATATTAAAGTGAAGATGGGGTAACACTGAAGACTACTCCAAGTAAAAAAAATAAACAAATATGCTGGGCACGGTGGCTCATGCCTATAATCCCAGCATTTTGGGAGACCGAGGCAGGCCGATCACCTGAGGTCAGGAGTTCGTTCGAGACCAGCCTGGCTAACATGGTAAAACCTTGTCTCTACTAAAAGTACAAAAATTAGCCGGGTGTGGGGGCCCACGCAGAGGTTACAGTGAGCTGAGATTATGCCACTACACTCCAGCCTGGGTGACAGAGAAAGACCTTGTTTCAAAATAAATAAACAAAAATTTTTAAAAATAAAGTGAAGAGGGCTTGTGTGTGTGTCTGAGTATATAAGTCTACATGTACCTTTATGGTGATACTGTTTAAATATTTAAATTTTTACCAGTATAATGCAGATGTTTAGGTTTGAGGGTAATTTACGTGTGTGTGTGTGGTGTGTGTGTGTGTGTGTATATATATAGGGTGTGTGTGTATATATATATATGTTGGCCAGGCTGGTTTCAAAGTCCCAAGCTCAAGTGATTTACCCACCTCAGCCTCCCAAAGTGCTGGGATTACAGGCATGAGCCACGATGCACCATCCATATTCATTTTAATAATTAAAAGACATGGCTGGGTGAGGTGACTCACTCCTATAATGCCAGCACTTGGGGAGGCCGAGGCAGGAGTTCAAGACCAGCCTGGGTAAGATGGCAAAACCTCATCTCTACAAAAAGTACAAAAATTAGCTTGGTGTGATGACCTGTACCTGGAGTCACAACCACCAGGGAGGCTAAAGTGAGAGTATCACCTGAGCCACGGGACATTGAGGCTGCAGTGAGCCATGATTGTGCCACTGCACTCCAGCTTTGGTGATAGAGTAAGACCGTCTCAGGGAAAAAAAAAAAAAAAAAGACATGAAGTTGGTGTTAACAATTCTCAGTTTGTAGTATCTGCGCTTGCTTCATGTTTCACTATTTTTAATGTTGTAAACATTTTTATGCATATAGATTTTAATTATACCTTAGGATAAATTCCTAAGACTGGGATGCTTGAGTTAAAAGGTGAAATCACTGGCCGGGCACCAGTGTCTCACGCTTGTAATCTCAGCACTTTGGAAGGCTGAGGCGGGCAGATCACCTGAGGTCAGGAGTTCGAGACCAGCCTGGTCAACATGGTGAAACCCCTTTTCTACTAAAAATACAAAAAAATTAGGCAGGCATGGTGGTGGGTGCCTGTAATCCCAGCTATTTGGGAGGCTGAGGTAGGAGAATCACTTGAACCTGGGAGACGGAGGTTACACTGAGCTACAATAATGCCACCTGCACTCCAGCCTGGGAGACAAGAGCGAGACTCCCTCTCAAAAAAAAAAAAAAAAAAAGGGCCGGGCGCGGTGGCTCGCACCTGTAATCCCAGCACTTTGGGAGGCCCAGGCGGGTAGATCATGAGATCAGGAGGTCGAGACCATCCTGGCTAACACGGTGAAACCCTGTCTCTACTAAAAATACAAAAAATTAGCTGGACGTGATGGAGGGCGCCTGTAGTCCCAGCAACTCCGGAGGCTGAGGCAGGAGAATGGCGTGAACCCAGGAGGCGGAGCTTGCAGTGAGCCGAGATCGCGCCACTGCATTCCAGCCTGGGTGACAGAGCAAGACTCCATTTCAAAATAAATAAATAAATAAATAAAAATTTAAAAGACAGAATCATTTTCATGATTTGTTTTTGCATTCTACTTGCTTACGTGGCAGAAAATGTATAGCAATTTAAAAGACCAATAAAAATGTATAAATATACATATCTATTTCCCTGTAGACTTATCAGTACTTTTTCCCTAATTTAATACAAGAAACGAGGAAAGGAAAGAAAGTGTGCTAAATTTTTTCTTTTTTTTTTGAGATGGAGTTTCGCTTTTGTTGCCCAGGCTGGGGTGCAATGGCATGGTCTCAGCTCACTGCAACCTCTGCCTCCTGGGTTCAAGCGATTCTCCTGCCTTAGCCTCCCGAGTAGCTGGGATTACAGGCACCTGCCACCATGCTCGGCTAATTTTTCTGCTTTTATTAGAGAACAGGTTTTCACTATGTTGACCAAGCTGATCTCGAACACCAAACCCCAGGTAATCCACCTGCTTCGGCCTCCCAAAGTGTTGGGATTATAGGCATGAGCCACCGCCTCCAGACTTATGCTAAATGTTTTTACAACAATTATGTCATTTGCCTCATTTAACTTTCTCCATCAGTCAGTCAAGTAGATATACTCCCAGTTGACAGTGCAAGGGCTGGGTGCCATAGGCCCCTGGGATGATGGCCAGAGGGCAGATACCAAAGGTCAAGTCCTGGAATATTGCCCAAAGCAGAGCTGGAAGAATAAATCCAAAGCAAGTCACGAAGAACAGAGGCCAGAGAAGGAATGGGGGCCAAGTCAAATGAAGGGAAGGCACAGCCTGAGCTAGGTTGGGAAATGGGAGGTCCTTTGGATGAATTCTAAATTCTAAAACACATCTTTTTAGTGACTTTCTTTCTTTCTTTCTTTCTTTTTTTTGTGGAGACGGTCTCATTATGTTGCCCAGGCTGGTCTTGAACTTCTGGCCTCAAGTGATCATCCTGCTTCAACCTCTCAAGTGCTGGTATTGAAGGCATGAGCTACCATGTCTGGCCTTTAGTAACCTTTTATGGGATCCAGCCAGGGCTTTGTGGGTGGAATGGGTTCATTTAAAGATACCGGAAGAGAATAGTTACTAAGACATTTTAGAGTTCATCAATTTATCACATTTATGTTAAAAAAAAAAAAGTTGCTACATCTGCATACATATTTACATGATATACAGAGGAGATCTAAAAGGATGGGCACTAAACTTAAAAACATTGGCTATATCTTTGGGGAAATGAATAGGATTCGGGGCAGGAATAGGGTATGAGGGTATTTTATATGTCTGCTTTGTTGGAATACTTATGTGACTTTTTTAAAGGAAAAGTTATTGCTAGAAAAAGCTTTCATTCATTCTTTCATCTATTCAGTAAACATTTATTGTATGCTCACTGTATACTAGGCACAGTGCAAGGATCTGAAGTAAGGCATAGATTCTACCCACTAGAAGAAGTTCATGTTCTGGTATAGTGTTTTTCAAACTTTGACTCAGTCTGTTAGCAAGTTCTGAAATTAAAAATCAGTGGTCATATTATATTATAACCCATAGTATAAAATAAAATATCTGCCATACTTATATACATTAATAATTGAGTAAATAAACAAATGGCCTGGGCAACATAGCAAGACCCCATGTCTGCAAAAAGATTTTTTTTAATTAGCAGGGCATAGGCCAGGCCCAGTGGCTCACGCCTGTGAGCCGAAGCGAGCGGATCACAAGGTCAGGAGTTCAAGACCAGCCTGGTCAATATGGTGAAACCCTGTCTCTACTAAAAATACAAAAATTAGCCAGGCATGGTGTCAGGCACCTGTAGTCCCAGCTACTTGGGAGGCTGAGGCAGGAGAATCACTTGAACCCTGGAGGGTTTAGGCAGAGGTTGCAGTGAGCCAAGATTGCGCCACTGCACTCCGGCCTGGCTGACAGAGCAAGACTCCGTCTCAAAAAAAATAAGTAAATAAATAAAATAAAATAAAATAAAATTAGCAGGACACAGAGGTACGTACCTCCAGTCCCAGCTACTCGGGAGGCTGATGTGGGAGGATCACTGGAGGCTGAGAGCTCAAAGCTGCAGTGAGCCATCATTGCACCACTGCACTATAATCTGGGCAATAGAGCAAGACTGTCTCAAAAAAAAAAAACAAAACAAAAAACCGTGACAGGTCGTATTGATAGTATGTGCCTTTGACATGATGTGATGAAAATGGTACTTTACCTCTGTGTTCTTTCTCCCAAAAAGACATAACTTCTATCTACTGATAACATCAGACAAATCCCAATAAAGGGACATTCTTTAAAATATCTGACCAATACTCTTCAAAACTGTCAAGGTGTATCTCTGTATATCATGTAAATAATGTAATATATATATTGAATTTTACATTTACATTATATATGCTTGTATGCTGGGCCACAATGTACAATCTTTCTCTTACAGTCACAGCTTTAAAAGTCTAAATTACTTTTCTGGTAGGAGACCTCAACATGCAATAAAATCGTTATTATATAGACTATAGACAGGATCATCAGCTCTTTGTAGTTGGGAAGAGAGGATTGGAATAGGCAGGAAAAGCTTCACCAGGGAAAAAACAACATGTTATCATGAGGACACTGGCTAACCCTTATGTAGCACTCGCTGTGTGCCAACTGCCTAGCCTGTTCTAGGAATGTTACATATCCTAACTCCTTTAATTGTCACAACAACCTAGGAAGTGAGTACTGTTACTGTGGCCATTGTACAGAAGACTGAGTTCTAAAAGACTAAGTATCTTGTCCAGAGTCACAAAGCAACTAAGTAGTAGAGCCAAGCAGTCAGGCTGTCAGTCAGGCTCTCACCCAGGCTGGAGTGCAGCGATCTTGGCTCACTGCAGCCTCCACCTCCCAAGTTCAGGCGATTCTCCTGCCTCAGCCTCCTGAGTAGCTGGGATTACAGGTGTCTGCCTCCATGCCTGGCTAATCTTTGTACTTTTAGTAGAGACGGGGTTTTGCCATGTTGGCCATGCTGGTCTCGAACTCCGGACCTCAGGTTATCTGTGCGCCTTGGCCTCCCAAAGTGTTGGGATTACAGGCATGAGCCACCGTGCCCAGCCCAGCCCATACTGTACTTTTTCATGTAGTGGTTTGTTTGGCATTTTCCAGATTAATTGTGCAGCAGCATTAGAAAAGAGAATAATGACTGGATCACTTCCAAAGCTACCTGAAGTTAATGCTCATTAAGCTCAAAGGAACATTTGGCTGGGCACAATGTCTCAGACGTATAATCCTAGCACTTAGTGAAGCTGAGGCGAGTGGATCACTTGAGTCCAGGAGTTCAAGACTAGACTGCGCAACTGGAAACCCCGCCTTTACAAAATATACAAAAATTAGCTGCGCGTGGTGGTGTGCACCTGTAGTCCCAGCTACTTGGGGGGCTGAGGTGGGAGGATTGCTTGAGCCTGGGAGGTCAAGGTTGCAGTGAACTGTGATTGTGCCACTACACTCCAACCTGGGTTGGAGTAAGACCCTGTCTCAACAGAACAAACAAAAAGGTTAAGTGAACATTTAATGACACTGATATGTAGAGTGAGGCAATGTGATAGATTAAAGACAGCATTATAGTATGAGTCAGGGGAGCAGAATTCAGTACTTCACGCTACATCTCTGATCAGTTTTCTCATCTACAAAATGAAGGGAGTACACCTCAGGGATGACAAATATAAGGTGCATATGTTGCCACTCCCTGCTTCCTAACCTACAGCTGACGTAACCTACAACTGACGAGTAATCACGCATGCCATCCTTTTGTTTTGAACCTGGAAGCAGCTCCAGAATCCTTCCCAAAGCAGCTGTTACAGTTAGTCACAGTTGACACCCAAGTTGAAACCCATTTGCCATCTTTGGATATGACAAACTGTAAAGACTGTCCTAGGTCTAACTCCCAGAAGTACGCCATCAGAAATACGATACCTTCTCAAATCAATGTGTACTTCATTCAGCCTCTTCAATCTCTCTTTTCTCTGGGCATTAAGTTTACATCATGTGGTTGCTGGGACACAGATCTGAGCATATTCTACTTTTTTTGTTGTTTTGGTTTATTTTATTTTTATTTTATTTTATTTTATTTTATTTATTTATTTTTTGGAGACGAAGTCTCGCCCTGTCGCCCAGGCTGGAGTGCAGTGGTGTAATCTCAGCTCACTGCAACCTCCACCTCCTGGGTTCAAGTGGTTCTCCTGCCTCAGCCTCCCAAGTAGCTACAATTGCAGGCACCCGACACCACGCCTGGTTCATTTTTTTGTATTTTTAGTAGAGAAAGGGTTTCACAATGTGAGCCAGGCTGGTCTCATGTGATCTACCCGCCTTGGCCTCCCAAAGTGTTGGGATTACAGGCATGAGCCACTGCACCCAGCTAGTTGCTTTTTTTTTTTTAGAGATAGGGTCACCCAGGCTGGAGTGCAGTGGAGTGATCATAGCTTACTGTAGCCTAGAATTCCTGATCTTAGCCTTACTCTCCCAAGTAGCTGGGATTACAGACATGCACCACCACACCCAGCTCTTGTTTTTTCATTTGTTTTTTGTTGTAGAGGCATGGTCTCCTATATTGCCTAGGCTGGTCTCCAACTCCTGGCCTCTGGTGATCCACCCACCTCAGCCTCCCAAAGTGCTGGGATTACAGGCGGGAACCACCTCGCCTGGCCCTGTATTCTACTGTGAATCTACCAACCTCACTAGTCTTGAAAGCATGTTCATGCTTGTCAAGCGCGTCCATGTGAAGAGACCACCAAACAGGCTTTGTGTGAGCAACATGGCTGTTTATTTCACCTGGGTGCAGGCGGGCTGAGTCCGAAAAGAGAGTCAGCAAGATAAGGGTGGGGCCGTTTTATAGGATTTGGGTAGGTAAGGGAAAATTACAGTCAAAGGGGGGTTGTTCTCTGGTGGGCAGGAGTGGGGGTTACAAGGTGCTCAGTGGGGGAGTCTTTTGAGCCAGGATGAGCCAGGAAAAGGAATTTCACAAGATAATGTCATCGCTTAAGGCAAGGACCCGCCATTTTCACTTCTTTTGTGGTGGAATGTCATCAGTTAAGGCGGGACAGGGCATTTGCACTTCTTTTGTGATTCTTCAGTTACTTCAGACCATCTGGGCCTATACATGCAAGTCACAGGGGATGCGATGGCTTGGCTTGGGCTCAGAGGCCTGACAATGCTAATCCAAGGAAAATGCTTGTTTGATTCCTGCTGTAAGTAACCTTAACCCTTCTTTTCCTCTTTTCTAGATTCTCTTGCTGGGGCATCCTAGCACCATTTGTGTAATGCTTTCCCCAGTGAAGTTGCCTTTACCTTCTTTCTTCTTCTTTGATTTATGTACACACATTCACACACAAGCTTTTCGGTGTAGCATCTACTGACTTCCTTCCTGGTCATCTAAACATCTTCCCAGCTCTGTGTGTGTGTGTGTGTGTGTCTCTCTCTCTCTGCGTGTGTGTGTATGTGTGTGTGTGTGTGTGTGTGTGTGTGTGTGTGTGTGTGTGTGTTTAGAGATAGGATCTTGCTCTGTTGCCCAGGCCAGAGTGGGAGTGTAGTGGTGTGATCATAGCTCACTGCTGCCTCCAATTCCTGGGCACAAGCAGTGCTCCCACCTTAGCTTCCTAAGTAGCTGGGACTATAGGTACACACCACGATGCCTGGCTTTTTTTTTTTTTTTTCCTTTTTTTTTGGTAAAGATGGCGTCTCACTGTGTTTCCCAGGCTGGTCCCCAAATTCTGGTCTCAAGCTGTCCTGCCACCATGGCCTCTCAAAGTGCTAGAATTATAGGTGTGAGCCACCACGCCTGGCCCCTCTGGCCCAGGTGTCATTGAATGTCATTGTGTGTCATTGAATGCAAATAGTTTAAAAAAGGAAGTTCATACCTCTCCCTCACCACTCCCAACACTTGTCTAAGCATATTCCCTTCTTACTGTCTTACCTCAGTTTCATAATTATTTCATTTCCCTCCTCCTCGATGATTAATAACCATGATAGGTGCTTACAGCATTCATCTTCAGTTCTCAGATGTGTACTTGTCTCTCGAGTCTCCACAATGTTTATTTTGGCATTGTATATTTTATAGTATAAATAGTTTAAAGTTGTGTTTCTCTAGTTTTTTACCACTGCATCCTGCTACAGTTAAAATTGTCTAATGTTTAAGAGTGTGCAAGAAAAGAAAGATATATCCAAGTCTTTGGAAACCTTCATTTACTCTTTTCAAAACTTACATCCTAATGAATATCAATTCAACATGTCCTTATTTGTCATCCTTGCTCTTGAAGTCAGTGGGAAGGAATGCTGTGCTTGTAAGGTAGAAACCAATTTGATCCCTTGATGTAACACCTCAACGAGATCTTTTTACATCTCATTTTACCACTTAATGCAAGCAGGACATTTAAAGGCAAAGGTTTGGCCATGAGTACCTTTGAGACATTTTCCTTTTACCCGGCAGTTGAAATCCAAGGTATAGAATTATAATTTCTAACTATCATAAAGATGGTTTTTATTTAGATGGTTTTTAAATAACTTTGCTGAAAGGGAGTAAAAGAAAGGATGGTGATCTTAACTTCCTGGTAACCTGCCATAATTTACTGACAGTAATTTGTGAGACAAGTAAAAGCAGCATTTAATAGCAAATGATTAAACACCACAGAGTATGTTGCAACCCTACCCACAGCCATGAGCTTATCTTCCTGGAAAAGGGAGTGAATGGCCACAGGCCTCCCCCATGGCACAGCTGTTATATCCCCAGCTGAGCTGGTCTAGATAACATCCTGTTCTACACAGGGAGTGAAGGCAACAACCCTAGGCTTGGCCACACTGGGCCTGGCTCTTTACACCTTAGCGTTTAGAATTGCTGTAAGATAACCACTTGTGACCGGACGTAGTGGCTCAAGCCTGTAATCCTAGCACTTTGGGAGGCCGAGATGAGGTCAGGAGATCGAGACCATCCTGGCTAACACGGTGAAACCCCGTCTCTACTAAAGAAAAATACAAAAAACTAGCCGGGCGAGGTGGCGGGCACCTGTAGTCCCAGCTACTCGGGAGGCTGAGGCAGGAGAATGGCGTGAACCCGGGAGGCGGAGCTCGCAGTGAGCTGAGATCCAGCCACTGCACACCAGCCTGGGCGACAGAGCGAGACTCCGAGACTCCGTCTCAAAAAAAAAAAAACAAAAAAAACATAATCACCTGTCTAATAGGGCTTAGGAAACAAGAAGTGAGCTGGGAGGACGAAATGTATATATACATATAAAACTTAGTCCAAGTATTATATCATAATGTTTCTAGTTGCAGCAAGGAAATAATACAGTTGATCCTTGAACAATACAGGCTTGAACTGCACAGATCCATTTATATGCAGCTTTTTTTCCAACGAAACACAGATGGAAAATACAGTGTTTGTGGCATGCAAAACCCCAGTTATATGGGGCTGACTTTTTGTGTACGTAGTTTCCACAGGGCCTACTGCAGGACTTGAGTATGCACAGATTTGGTTATACTCAAGGCAGTCCCGGAACTAATAACCTGCATACCAAGGGTTGACTGTAATGAAAACAGCTCAGTTGTAAAGTGAATATTTACTGTAGACCAGCCCCTTTGCTAAGTGCTATTTGTGTTACCCATCTCACTCTCACACCTCAGAGTTAACCATCCCCTGGGGTTCAAAAAACCCAAGCAACTTAAGCATCACATGGCAGGTATGTGGCAAAGCCAAAACTTAGCCAGGTCTGTCTTACTCAGGTCTGAGCTTTTAAGCAATGCATTCTCCTATCTCCTCAAGCAGGCAAAACCCCCAAAGAAAAAAATACTTGCTGGTTTCCAGCTTGACTTAGCTGTTTAGCCCAGTGCTTAGTGGGACCCATCCTCTATCGTGGTGTTCCCCAGCCTCTGTATTTGCTGGGATTCTGATTAGTCCAAGAACTACTCATTCACCAAAGGTCCTGTTCTTCCATGCAATCTGCTTATTTCACTAGATGCATGGGATGACACATGAAAAAGGACATTCAGGCATCTAGTGAAATAGGGAGAATCATAAAGGAGAGTCTGGACTCTACTTTTCTTCTTTTTTTTTTGAGTCGGAGTCTCCCTGTGTCGCCCAGACTGCAGTGCAGTGGCACGATCTCGGCGCACTTCAGCCTCCGCCTCCCGGGTTCAAACAATCCTCCTGCCTCAGCCTCCTGAGTAGCTGGGACTACAGGCTCATGCCACCACACCCAGGTATTATTTTTGTATTTTAGTAGAGACCGAGTTTCACCCTGAGGTCTCGAACTCCTGACCTCAAATGATCCACTGCCTCAGGCTCCCAAAGTGCTGGGATTACGGTCATAAGCCACTGTGCCTGGCCTAATTTTGGTATTTTTTAGTAGATAGTGGGGTTTTACCATGTTGGCCAGGCTTGTCTCAAACCCCTGACCTCAAGTGATCCGCCCACCTCAGCCTTCCAAAGTGCTGGGATTACAGGTGTGAGTCGCTGCTTGCCTGGGCAGTCAACTCCACTCTTCAACAGGCATGGATGCCTCATCAAACAGACAATTAATGTTTTGTGCTCAAAGAGGCTGTGAAGTAGATCAAGCCCTGTAAATCAGCCTCTGACTGGTATTCTGACAGCCAAGCTTTTAGCAAACTGACTCTTAACAGACACCTTCTGATGAACTGTTGCTAAGATCACCAGCTGCAAATGCTTACCTGGGATGACCTAGCCCTGTAATAATCTCCCCCACTTTCAGTCTCCTAAGCAGCAGATTGGGAAACTGGTCCCTGAAATTGCAGCTGCTAAAAGTGACACCTAATATTTGTGAACAAGTTGTACCTATACATTAAAATCCAACTTTGTTTTCTTTTTTTTTTTTGAGATGGAGTCTCGCTCTGTTGTCAGGCTGGAGTGCAGTGGTGCGATGTCGGCTCACTGCAATCTCTGCCTTACAGGTTCAAGTGATTCTTCTGTCTCAACCTCCTGAGTAGCTGGGACTACAGGTGCATGCGCCACCACACCCAGCTAATTTTTGTATTTTTAGTAGAGACAGGATTTCACCATGTTGGCCAGGATGGTCTCGATCTCCTGACCTCGTCATCCGCCTGCCTCAGCCTCCCAAATTTGGTGCTGGGATTACAGGCGTGAGCCACCGCACCTGGCTGTAAAATCAAATTTTTAACCAAGATTTCAGATTGATCTGTATGCCACGTTTATTCCACATCATTTCTCATTTATTCTAGACACAAATCTAGTGTTTTATGCATAGCAAATAGTGATAAAGTGAATGGGAAAACTTTTTAAATCCTGGAGGTTTATTTATTTATTGAGACAGAGTTTAGCTCTTGTCGCCCAGGCTGGAGTACAGTGGCACAATCTCGGCTCACTGCAAACTCCGCCTCCTGGGTTCAAGTGATTCTCTTGCCTCAGGCTCCTGAGTAGCTGGGATTACAGGCGCCTGCCACCATGTCCAGCTACTTTTTGTATTTTTAGTAGAGAAAGGGTTTCACCATGTTAACCAGGCTGTTCTTGAACTCCTGACCTCAGGCAATCCGCCCTCCTCGGCCTCCCAAAGCACTGGGATTACAGGCATGAGCCACTGCACCCGGCCAGGTCTATTTATTTTTAAAGGACCTTAGGAATCACCCTGCTCAGGGTTCTCAACCTGGAGCCCAGAATAGGTGTCAGCAAAGTCTGTGGATGTCCTGAGGTTCTTTTACAGCATTTAAGTACGTATCTCCTTGCACATTTTTCTGTAAAAGATTCATTAGCTTTCTTTGTATTCTCAGAGGGGTCTGTGTTCTAGTTTAATATACTTACATTACCAGATGAGGATGCTAAAGTTAATGAAATCAAATGGATTCTCTGATAGCACACAGTAAGAATTCACTAGGAATTGGCCGGGCATGGTGGCTCATACCTGTAATCCCAGCACTGTGGGAGGCCGAGGTGGGCGGATCATGAGGTCAGGAGATCCAGACCATCCTGGCTAATACAGTGAAACCCCGTCTCTACTGAAAATACAAAAAATTAGCTGGGTGTGGTGGGGAGCGCCTGTAGTCCCAGTTGAGGCAGGAGAACCTGGGAGGCGGAGCTTACAGTGAGCTGAGATTACACCACTGCACTCCAGCCTGGGGGACAGAGTGTGAGACTGTTTAAAAAAAAAAAAAAATTCACTAGGAATTTATGTTATAAGCAAATATTGGCTGGAGGCAGTGGCTCATGCCTATAATCCCAGCACTTGGATGGCTAAGGCAGGAGGACCCCTTAAGGCCAGGAGTTCAAGACCAGCCTGAGCAAAATAGTGAGGACCCCCCCCCATCTCTACAAAAATAAAAATAAAGGCCAAGCGCAGTGGCTCATGCCTGTAATCCCAGCACTTTGGGAGGCCGAGGCGGGCGGCTTACTTTAGGTCAGGAGTTCGAGACCAGCCTGGCCAACATGGTGAAACCCTGTCTCTACTAAAAATACAAAAATCAACCAGGCATGGTGGCAGGCACCTGTAGTCTTAGCTACTCAGGAGGTTGAGGCAGGAGAATCACTTGAACCCAGGAGGCAGAGGTTGCAGTGAGCTGAGATTGATTGCACCATTGCACTCTAGCCTGGGTAACAGAGTGAGACTCTGTCTCAAAAATAAAAATAAAAATAAATAAAAATTAACTGGGCATAGTGACATGTATCTGTAGTCCCAGCTACTCCCAGCTACTTGAGAAACAGAGGCTAGAGGATCACTTGAGCCTAAGAGTTCAAGGCTGTAGTGAGCCATGATAGTACTACTATACTCCAGCCTGGGCCAGTATCCTCAGGACTATTAAGGACATGAAGAAGGAAGACTGAGAAACTGTTCCAGACCAGAACAGACTAAAGCAACATGACAGTTTTTTTGTTTTGTTTTGTTTTGTTTGAGACGGAGTCTCACTCTGTCCCCCTGGCTGGAGTGCAGTGGCCAGATCTCAGCTCACTGCAAGCTCCGCCTCCCGGGTTCAGGCCATTCTCCTGCCTCAGCCTCCCGAGTAGCTGGGACTACAGGCGCCCGCCACCTCGCCCGGCTAGTTTTTTTGTATTTTTTAGTAGAGACGGGGTTTCACTGTGTTAGCCAGGATGGTCTCGATCTCCTGACCTCGTGATCCACCTGTCTCAGAACATGACAGTTAAATGCACTATAGTATCCTGGATGGGATGCAGGAACAAAAAGAGGACATTAGTGGAAAAATCGATGAACTCCAAATAAAGTCTGGAGTTAATAATAATGTACCAATATTGGTTTCTTAGTTTTGGCAAATGTACCATGGTAATGTGAGATGCTAACATTGGCCATCTTTGCAACTTTACTATAAATCTAAAATTTCAAACGTTAAAATTTCATTTAAGAACTATTATTCATCTTAGTTTTTTGCACTGATTCTCACAGATATTATACAATGTGAATACGATTTTGTCAGCTGAGCCAGACCAGCCAGCTCTGGTGGTCATGATGAAAGAAGGACTGGCCATTCATCAATATTATGCTCACTTGCATTGATTTTTCCAAAACCTATGTTGAGTGTAAGAGAAACAAACACGAGATTCAATACAACTGAGTTAGACATAATAGCACAAGCATGAACCCCTGAATGAGGAGGATGAGTTAGGGGTGTCATGGATCCATGCATATGCTTGGCCTTTGAACCGCAGCCCACCTCTGACACAAAGCCATGCAGTGACTTTGGGTATCATCTTTTCTTTTTTCTTTTTTTTTTTTTTTGGGACAGAGTCTTGCTCTGTCACCCAGGCTGGAGTGCAGTGGCACAATCTTGGCTTACTATAACCTCCGCCTCCCGGGCTCAAGAGATTCTCTTCCCTTAGTTGGAGTATAGTGACGCCATCACAGCTCACTGCGACCTCCACCTCCCGGGTTCAAGCAATTCTCCTGCCTCAGCCTTCTGAGTAGCTGGGATTATAGGTGTGCACCACCATGCCCAGTTAATTTTTGTATTTTTAGTAGAGCCAAGGATTCACCATATTGGCCAGGCTGGTCTTGATCTCCTAACCTCAAATGATCCGCCTGCCTGGCCTCCCAAAGTGCTGGGATTACAAGCACGAGCCACCGCGCCCTTCTAAACTTTAACCTGCTTGACCTTAAAATAAGGATAACACGCTTGATACGGTGGCTCATGCCCGTAATCCCAACACTTTGGGAGGCCAAGGCAGGATGATCACTTCAGCCTAAGTGTTCAAGACCAGCCGGCAATATAGTGAAACCTCATCTTTGCAAAAAGTTAAAAAATTAGCTGGGCATGATAGTGCATGCCTATAATCCTAGCTATTCAGGAGGCTGAGGTGGGATCACTTGAGTACAGAGGAAGATGCTGCAGTAAGCTGAGATTGCACCACTGCACTCCAGCCTGGGTGCAGAGTGAGGCCCTATCTCAAAAATAAAGGATAACAGAAGTACCTGCCTCAAACAGTTGTGAGAATTGCTCAGGATAGGACCTTACAGAGCTTGTTATAGGGCCTAGACGAATTTGATAAATTGATATCACTACTATTTCCACCACTAAGGAAAGAAAAGCTTTACTATAGATCTTGTCTCCATTGCCCATAAAATAAAGCCGAAATTCCTTAGCATGACGTCTAAAGCCAATTATATCATATGTGAGTAGCTTAATTTCCAGCAACTATTCTTCCCACGCCCTGAACTGCAGCCCCAGTGAACTTCCCAGAGCTTTCATACCCATTTTCTCTGCCTCAGTCGTCCCTGTAGCTCATTCTTCATGACCTCACATCAGTGCCCCTTCTCTGGGAAGCAGTTCTTCACTCTCCTGTGACGTTCCTTGTCCCTCCCTTCTGTACACCCATGGAAGCAGAGCTCTCCCAGTTATAACTCATCACCTTGTACTGCTGTTGTTTACCTACCTCGCACCTTTGCTAGGTATAAAAATCAGAAGATCAGAAGTCCTTACTACTTCATCTCCCCATTCTTCTGGTGCTTGACACGTCGTTGTTACCCAGCAAAATGGATGAATAAATTGAATGAATATAAACAGAAGTACTGCAGTTGCTCAGAATTGTTTTGGAGAATAACTGATGAAAATTTATCGTTGGTTTTTATTTATTAAAACCTCAATTAGTTCATAGGAATGAAGACTGATATTATCAGATGATACTTACTACTACTTTATTTACTGTTTATCTATAAAACATTTAATATAATTCTTTGAGAAATTTGATCTTGCCTTTCTGGGTGTTTGTTTGTTTGTTTGTTTTTGTCTTCAAGGTTCCAGTTACAGCCATCTCTTGTCAAAATTTTTGAACTATATTTGGAAAACTACTGGCCAGGAAAGAAAAATGATAAAATTTTTCCTCATGGTGAATAAACAAGGGCAGACTCGACTTTCTAAGTACTATGAACATGTGGATATTAATAAGCGTACACTTCTGGAAACAGAAGTTATAAAGAGCTGTCTCTCTCGGTCCAATGAACAAGTAAGTCTCTGGTCCTCTCCTTTATCTCTGCATTCAACTCGGCCTTGGTAGATTTGTTATTACTGAGTCTCAGGGGCCATCATTTTCTTTGATCTATATTCCTTCAACAGCTACTAAGGAAAATAAGAAGTGATGTGAAATGAAAAACTGAAAGAAGCATAGCTCTCTTTACATCCCTTTAAGAAAATTAAACCAGGCCGGGCGCGGTGGCTCAAGCCTGTAATCCCAGCACTTTGGGAGGCCGAGGCGGCTGGATCACGAGGTCAGGAGATCGAGACCATCCTGGCTAACATGGTGAAACCCCGTCTCTACTAAAAATACAAAAAACTAGCCGGGCGTGGTGGCGGGCGCCTGTAGTCTCAGCTACTCGGAGGCTGAGGCGGGAGAAAGGCGTGAACCCGGGAGGTGGAGCTTGCAGTGAGCCGAGATCGCGCCACTGCACTCCAGCCTGGGCGACAGAGCGAGACTCCGTCTCAAAAAAAAAAAAAAAAAAAAAAAGAAAATTAAACCAAGGAAAACCTGGAAGAATCTTGGATTCTTGGCCGGGCGCGGTGGCTCAAGCCTGTAATCCCAGCACTTTGGGAGGCCGAGACGGGCAGATCACGAGGGCAGGAGATCGAGACCATCCTGGCTAAGATGGTGAAACCCCGTCTCTACTAAAAAATACAAAAAAACTAGCCGGGCAAGGTGGCGGGCGCCTGTAGTCCCAGCTACTCGGGAGGCTGAGGCAGGAGAATGGCGTGAACCCGGGAGGCGGAGCTTGCAATGAGCTGAGATCCAGCCACTGCACTCCAGCCTGGGCGACAGAGCAAGACTCCGTCTCAAAAAAAAAAAAAAAAAAAAAAGAATCTTGGGTTCTTATTTAAGTCAGCATGTTTGTCTCGATGCACCTTGGAAACGACAATAAAATTTCCTTCTGCTAATAGACACCTCTTCTTTTTTTGTTCTTATGAATTCAGCCCCTGAAACTCTCATGAGTGCCTGTAGCAGGTAGCTTTCTATAAGCCAAAAAATGAAGATCAGATGATTGGTATAGAGGTAAATACTGAAGACCCATTTTGTGCCAGAGGATAATGTTATTCTCAAATGGGGTGGTTTTATTCTGCTTATTATTTTTGTAAATATACCACCAATATAATGCTGAAACCAGTGATTTAAAAACAAAACAAGTTTGATTTCATTATCTAGGTGGGGAAAATGGAAATTAAAAATTCATATGAAACAACACATTTATCCATCTTCCAAAATGGAGATTAAGGCTGGGTGCAATGGCTCACGCCTGTAATCCCAGCACTGTGGGAGGCAGAAGCGGGTGGATCACCAGAGATAAGGAGTTCGAGACCAGCCTGGCCAATATGGTGAAAAATTAGCTGGGCGTAATTATGCACAACTGTAGTCCCAGCTACTGGGGAGGCCGAGTCAGGAAAATTGTTTGAACATGGGAGGTGGAGGTTGCAGTCAGCCAAGACTGCTTCATTACACTCCAGCCTGAACGACAAGAGCAAAACTCTGTCTCAAAAAAAAAAAAAAAAAGGTTAAATAGGAATTTTAAAACTGAGTCCATTTTTTTTTGTTTTGTTTTTTGAGATGGAGTCTTCCTTTGTCGCCCAGGCTGGAGTGCAGTGGCGCCATCGTGGCTCACTGCAATCTCCGCCTCCGAGGTTCAAGCGATCCTCCTGCCTCAGCCTCCTGAGTAGCTGGGATTCCAGGTGCGTGCCACCACACCTGGCTAATTTTTGTATTTTTAGTAGAGATGGGTTTTCACCATGTTGGTCATGCTGGTCTCAAACTCCTGACCTCAAGTGATCTGCCTGCCTTGATGCTGGGATTACAGGGATGAGCCACTCCTAAAGTGCTGGGATTACACGCATGAGCCACTGCGCCTGGCCAAAAACCGAGTCCATTTTGTAAATAATTTTTTCCCTAGCTCATACCTTGAACAAAATTTTTTTTTTTTTTTTTTTTTTGAGACAGAGTTTTGCTCTTGCCCAGGCTGGAGTGCAACGGCATGATCTCGGCTCACTGCAACCTCTGCCTCCCGGGTTCAAGTAATTCTTCTGCCTCAGCCTCCCAGGTAGCTGAGATTACAGGCATGTGCCACCACGACCGGCTAATTTTGTGTTTTTTTTTTTTTTTTTTTTTTTGAGACGGAGTCTCGCTCTGTCACCCAGGCTGGAGTGCAGTGGCCGGACCTCAGCTCACTGCAAGCTCCGCCTCCCGGGTTTACGCCATTCTCCTGCCTCAGCCTCCCGAGTAGCTGAGACTGCAAGCGCCCGCCACCTCGCCCGGCTAGTTTTTTTTTTGTATTTTTTAGTAGAGACGGGGTTTCACGGTGTTCGCCAGGATGGTCTCGATCTCCTGACCTCGTGATCCGCCCGTCTCGGCCTCCCAAAGTGCTGGGATTACAGGCTTGAGCCACCGCGCCCGGCTAATTTTGTATTTTTAGTAGAGACGAGGTTTCTCCATGTTGGTCAGGCTGGTCTTGAAATCCCGACCTCAAGTGATCCACCCGCCTCAGCCTCCTAAAATGCTGGGATTACAGGCGTGAGCCACCACGCCCAGCCCCTTGAACAAAATTTTTATGAAGAATTTTATTTAGAGAATTACTTAATCCAGGTCCTAAACTTGCCAGATCTATTGGAAATTACTCAACAACTGAGGGAAAATCAGAAAACTTGTTTAACTCATGCATTTTAATCTTGTCAGTTCTCCATTTCACTGCATAGTGGGCTGCCTGTGAGCACCACTGCTAAATCATAAAATATTAAGCTACATCAGTGCTCAAAAGTAACATGGCACAAACTGGCATCTAAACTGATTTTTCAGTTAGGACATCTCAGAGTTCCTCTTTGAATTACTACTTTGGCCTGCCATGGCACACACTGTTTCATGTTGTCAGATGGAAACAGAAACTTTTAAAGGGCTGTGTTAATAGCCACATACTTTAAGTAAAAGTAAATAGTCTTAGAAGCATTCCTGTTTGAACCTTTCTGCAGAATGCAGGCACTCAATTTCAAACATCATTTTCACTGATAGGTTACCCTTTGAAACGAAAGCTTTGGAATGAATATACTGTTAGATACTTTTGATGCATTCTAAATTATTTTAGATTTTAAAAGGAGTCCACTGGGCTTTTGGCATAATCAGGCACCAACGTAGCATAATAGCAGCTTAGTTTTTATCCATAGAGGTGCTTTGATACTTTTTTTTTAATGTCAGAAACTCCTGAGAGGCTTTGAAAAATGTTCCTCAGTTCTTTCAAAAAGGTTGTGTTTCCTTGAAAGATCCAGCTGAGCAGAGATCACACTGGCTCTACAGTGAGCCAAAAGCTGCAGAATGCTTCTGTACTCATTACCTTTATCCTAATTTTAAATAAAAACCTAAATTCCTCCATTTTATAGACTGTCAGATGGCTTTCCCATAGAGGCATTTCCATGGTCAAAACTTGCAGCTTCATTCCCAGGTACATCCGAGCACCCAAGAGCAACACATCCAGCACACCCTAAAATCCAGAAGAAGAGTAACCCTGTGCTTCTGTCCACTCTCCACCTCCCATCCACTCAGCGCCTTCCCATAATTCTTTGTACAAAGGCGATAGGAAAGGGATAAATGAGACGGAAGTTTTATCCATGTGTCAGTGGTGGCAGGCTAGTTATTAATTCATACGAAGCAATGTTTACAATGCGAGATTTTGTCTAGCATCTGCCACAAAAAGGCCATCTTTAAATGATTTATAAAATAATCTACATGGATTCTTTTCATGAGTCTAGGACAAAGCAACCAATTTTTGTTTGTTTGTACCATGTATTTGGCTCCTCAATGACTATTAAATAGTACAAAACCGAGAATATCTAATTGCTTCCAAAAAAGTCTTGGCGGGGGGCCGGGCGCGGTGGCTCAAGCCTGTAATCCCAGCACTTTGGGAGGCTGAGACGGGAGGATCACGAGATCAAGAGATCGAGACCATCCTGCTAACACGGTGAAACCCCGTCTCTACTAAAAAAAAAAAAAAAAAACTAGCCGGGCGAGGTGGCGGCCGCCTGTAGTCCCAGCTACTCCGGAGGCTGAGGCAGGAGAATGGAGTGAACCCGGGAGGCGGAGCTTGCAGTGAGCTGAGATCCGGCCACTGCACTCCAGCCTGGGCGACAGAGCAACACTCTGTCTCAAAAAAAAAAAAAAAAAAAAGTCTTGGGGAGGTGAGGAGAAGAAAGTCTTCTTTATCATGTTTGCTTATTTCCACTTCAGAGGCACTTTGCTGATTATTCATTATCTTTGCCTGCTGAGTTCCACACAGAGCCAAGCAAAGGAATGAGAAGGAGTGTAAGTGGGAACCCATGTGAACACTCAGACTTTTTTTCAAGACTTCTCCAATTTCCACTAGAGATGCTTCCAAGTGGTCCCCTGAATATTGTGAGAAGGCCACCAGTGGTTGTGTAACATCTTAATATTTTATATTTCTAGGAATGTTTGTCAGATGAATCAGAACCTAGAACTTATGCATGTCATTTTAAATAACTCTCTCTCAACAACAGGAGTTAATATCTCATTGTGTTTTGTCTAGTGCTCTTTCATTGAATATAAGGATTTTAAGCTGATATATCGGCAGTATGCAGCTCTCTTCATTGTGGTTGGAGTTAATGACACTGAGGTAAGATAATAGAAGAGCCCTTGGAAAATGCAATAATTTCTTTCTACTTGCCTCCCTAAGAATTATGCGTCTCTTGATTTTTTTTTTTTTTTTTTTTTGACGGAGTCTTGCCCTGTTGCCAGGCTGTAGTACAGTGGCACGATCTCAGCTCACTGCAACCTTAACCTCCCAGGTTCAAGCGATTCCCCAGCTTCAGCCTCCCAAGCAGCTGGGATTACAGGCACGTGCCACCACACCCGGCTAATTTTTTGTATTTAGGAGAGATGGGGTTTCGCCATGTTGGCCAAGATGGTCTTGATTTCCTGACCTCATGATCTGCCTCCCTCAGACTCCCAATTTATTTTTATTTTTATTTTTTTAAGAGACAGACTAGCGTGCAATGGCACAGTCATAGCTCACTGCAGCCTTCAATGCCTGGTTTCAAGCATCTTCCCATCTCAGCCACCTGACTAGCTGGGACTACAGGCCCACACTCCCAAGCCCAGCTAATTTTTTTGCTTTTATTTTTTTTAGAGAGGGGGTCTCACTGTGTTGCCCAGGTTGGTCTAGAACTCCTGACTTCAAGCGATCTTCCTGGCTTAGCCTCCCAAGTAGCTGGGAATACAGACACAAGCCACTGTGCCTGGCTAGGATCTTGGTTTCTAGCAAGGATGAGGAAAGTTGTGTGGAAGAGAAATATCTAGGATGTTTCTTGGATTAGATGAGGAGCTTGCAAAGTAGAGAAGCCCCAAACCACAGAATGCCTTTTTCTGTTGTAAGCAATACCAGTGCCCTGCCCTTGTTCTCTTGAACAATGAAGCAGCTCAGATAAGTATAGAGACCAACTGATTCTGGCATTAAACATGGGCTGATATATCAAAAGCCAGTGAAAACTATAAAGATGATTGTATTGTGATTACATCCCCTCAAATTTATTTAGTTCACCCCTTCACAAATGCCACTCCCAGATCAACAGCACTTATGGACATGGAATCCCTGAAAGGATGTTTTACATCTAGCTGAAATATTGATTCGTTGTTTTTTATCCATGAACCAAACTTTGAAGTGGTTTTCCCATCTCCACAGATAGAAAAATGATGGCATGAAGAACCTGAACAATTACTTAAGCCAATTTGTGGTAAAGTCAGGAAATGGAGCTAAGAACTCTAAATACTAGACACTAAGATTTTAATCTGGCTAGATTTATCACAGACTTCAAAAAAAAGATTCTTTTGGAGACAGAGTCTCACGTTGTCACCAGCCTAGAGTGCAGTGGTGCCATCTCGGCTCACTACAACCTCCGCCTCCTGGGTTCAAGCGATTCTCCTGCCTCAGCCTCCCGAGTAGCTGGGACTACAGGTGCCCACCACCACGCCCAGCTAATTTTTGTATTCTTAGTAGAGACGGGGTTTCACCTTTTGGCCAGGATGATCTCGATCTCCTGACCCCGTGATCCACCTGCCTCAGCCCCCCATAGTGCTGGGATTACAGGCGTGAGCCACCGCACCCGGCCTAAATTTTTTAAGACAGGGTCTCTCTCTGTCACCCAGGCTAGAATGCAGTGGCACCTTCACCTCTCACTGTAGCCTTGACCTCTTGGCCTGAAGTGATCCTTCCACCTCAGTGTCACGATCCCGAGTACCTAAGACTACAGGCTCATACCAAGATATCTGGATATTTTTACTTTATTTATTTATTTATTTATTTATTTATTTATTTTTGTTTATTTATTTATTTTTTGAGACGGAGTCTCGCTATGTCACTCAGGTTGGAGTACAGTGACACGATCTTGGCTCACTTCAATCTCAGCCTCCCAGGTTCAAGTGTTCCTCCTGGGTTCAAGCAATTCTCCTGCCTCAGCCTCCCATGTAGCTGGGATTACAAGCGTGTGACACCATGCCCAGCTAATTTTTGTATTTTTAGTAGAGACGAAGTTTCACTGTGTTGGCAAGGCTGGTCTTGAGCTCCTGACCTCAAGTGATCTGCCCATCTCAGCCTCCCAAAGTGCTAGGATTACAGGCATGAGCCATTACGCCCAGCCTATTTTTTAATTTTTTGTAAAGAAGAGATCTCATTATGTTGCCCAGGCTGGTCTTGAACTTCTGAGCTCAAGTGATCCTCCCACCTCATCCTCCCAAAGTGGTGGGGATTACAGGTGTGAGCCACCACGCATGACCTTTTTGTTTTTTAAGACAGGACCTCGCTCTGTTTCCCAGGCTGGAGTACAGTGGTGCCATCATAGCTTACTGCAGCCTTGAACTCCTGGGGTCAAGCCATCCTCCTGCCTCAGCCTCATGAGTAGCTGAGACTACAGGCATGCAACACCACACCTGGCTAGTTTTTTAAATTTTTTGTGGAGACGGAGTCTCACTATGTTGCCTAGGCTGGTCTTGAACTCCTGGCCCCAAGCCATCCTCTCACCTTGGCCTCCCAACTTGCTAGGATTACAGATACGAACCACCAAACCTGGCCAAAAAAAAAATCCTAGAGGTTAAGGTTTATCTACATTTCCCCTATTGATAAGCATCTTTTAAACAAGTGAATACAGAACTGTTCCAAGTATTTGTCAGTGGGAGGCTACTTTCCTCACATTATCAGTTCACTTAAAGCTGGAAGCTGACTGGGATGTTCTGTCTGATTTGCATGAGGGCCACACTAAAATTGATTCTACCTTTCTTCTTTTATTTTAGAACGAGATGGCTATTTATGAATTCATTCATAACTTTGTGGAAGTTTTAGATGAGTATTTCAGCCGAGTGGTAAGTCTAATGGCTAAAAAATGGTTTACTTCCTCAACCCAGTTTCCCAGAAATTGAGTCTCTTTGGACCTATATCAAGAACATGTGTTAGGCCGGGCACGGTGGCTCAAGCCTGTAATCCCAGCACTTTGGGAGGCCGAGGCGGGCGGATCACAAGGTCAGGAGATCGAGACCACAGTGAAACCCCGTCTCCACTAAAAATACAAAAAATTAGCCGGGTGCGGTGGCGGGCGCCTGTAGTCCCAGCTACTCAGGAGGCTGAGGCAGGAGAATGGCGTGAACCCAGGAGACGGAGCTTGCAGTGAGCCGAGATCGCGCCACTGCACTCCAGCCTGGGCAACAGCGTGAGACTCCGTCTCAAAAAAAAAAAAAAAAGAACATGTGTTAATACAGAGTTTTAATAAGTAAAAATTAAAACTTAAGTGATGCCAAATTTTCTTTATCTTTTCTGCTGGTTTATCCAAAGTATTACAAGCCTATATATGCCTGAGATCTTTATAAAGAACTGGAAAAAAAAAAAAAAACCCTCTTACAGCCGGCGCCGTGGCTCACGCCTGTAATCCCAGCACTTTGGGAGGTGAGGCGGGCGGATCTGAGGTCAGGAGATCGAGACCATCCTGACTAACACAGTGAAACCCCGTCTCTACTGAAAATACAAAAAACTAGCCGGGCGAGGTGGGGGGCGCCTGTAGTCCCAGCTACTCGGGAGGCTGAGGCAGGAGAATGGCGTGAACCCGGGAGGCGGAGCTTGCAGTGAGCCGAGATCGCGCCACCGCACTCCAGCCTGGGCGACAGAGCGAGACTCATCCCAAAAAAAAAAACAAAAAACAAAACAAAACAAAAAAAACCCTCTTATTTGTTTTCACCCAATTATGAGCTTTTGTGATCTGACTTGCCCCCTCTTTTCTTCTTCCTCTGCTTTCTTTTCTTTTTTTTTTCTTTTTCTTTTCTTTTCTTTTTTTTTTTTTTTTTTTTTTTTTTTTGAGATGAAGGACAGAGTTTCGCTCTTGTTGCCCAGGCTGGAGTGCAGTGGCGCGATCTCGGCTCACCGCAACCTCCACCTCCTGGGTTCAAGTGATTCTCCCGCCTCGGCCTCCCGAGTAGCTGGGATTATAGGCATGCGCCACCACGCCCAGCTAATTTTGTATTTTTAGTAGACCCGGGGTTTCTCCGTGTTGGTCAGGTGGGTCTCAAACTCCCGACCTCAAGTGATCCGCCCGCCTCCGCCTCCCAAAGTGCTGGGATTACAGGCGTGAGCCACCGCGCCTGGCCCCGGCTGCCTTCTTTCCTAAGACACCAGGATACTTTTCACTTCAAGAATCATTCCCATCCAAACCCTTGTTTTGAGGGTCAAAAGTCAGTTCTCCTTAAGGAATATGTGAGCTCCTTTCCAAAAATCTTTTTGAAGCCATTTTAATAGCTATATTGAAATATATTTTATGTATAATACAGTTCACCCATTTAAAGTGTATAATTGGCCGGGCGTGTGGCTCACGCCTGTAATCCCAACACTTTGGGAGGCTGAGGCGGGTGGATCACGAGGTCAGGAGATGGAGACCATCCTGGCTAACATGGTGAAACCCCCTCTCTACTAAAATACAAAAAGTAGCCGGGCGTGGTGGCCAACGCGTATAGTCCTAGCTACTCGGGAGGCTGAGGCAGGAGAATGACGTGAACCCGGGAGGGAGACTCCGTCTCAAAATAAATAAATAAATAAAAGTATATAATTAAGCTGGGTGTAGTGGCAAGCACCTGTAGGGACAGATACTCAGGAGGATGAGGTGGGAGGATTTTAGGAAATTTCATCTCTTGACAAGGAAACATACCCATTAGCATTTCCCCTCATTATCCCCCTCCACCCACACCAGGTAACTAGTGATCTATCTTTTTTTCTTGGTAAGTTTTTTATTTTTATTTTTTATATTGATACATAAGAGATGTAGATATTTTCATGATACTTGTGATAATTTGATTCATTCATATAATGTATAAAAACCAAATCAGAGTAATTAGGATCTCCATCACCTTAAATATTTATATTTTCTTTATGTTAGGAACATTCAAATTATTCTCTTAGCTCTTTTGAAATATACAATAGATTATTGTTAACCATAGTCACCCTACTGATTTATCAAACACTAGGTCTTATTTCTTCTTTTTTTTTTTTTTTTTGGAGACGGAGTCTCGCTCTGTCGCCCAGGCTGGAGTGCAGTGGCCAGATCTCAGCTCACTGCAAGCTCCGCCTCCCGGGTTTACGCCATTCTCCTGCCTCAGCCTCCCGAGTAGCTGGGACTACAGGCGCCTGCCACCTCGCCCGACTAGTTTTTTGTATTTTTTAGTAGAGAAGGGGTTTCACTGTGTTAGCCAGGATGGTCTCGAACTCCTGACCTCGTGATTCTCCCGTCTCGGCCTCCCAAAGTGCTGGGATTACAGGCTTGAGCCACCGCGCCCGGCCAGGTCTTATTTCTTCTATCTAATTGCGTATTTGCACCCATTAATCTACCTCTCTTCATTTCCTCTTTCCTCTTCCTTTCCCAGCTTTTGGTAACCACCAATTTACTGTCTATCTTCATGATATGTACTTTTTTACTTCCCACATGAATGAGAACATGTGATATTTGTCTTTCTGTGCCTGGCTTATTTCACTTAACATAATGACCTTCAGTTCCATATGTGTTTCTGCAAATGATAGGGTTTTATTCTTTTTTATGGCTGAATAGTATTCCATTATGTATATATACCATATTTTCTTTATCCATTCATTCATTGATGGGTGCTTTGGTTGATTCCATATTTTGGCTATTGTGAACAGTGCTACAATAAACATTGGACTGCAGACATCTCTTCAATGCATTGATTTCCTTTCTTTTGGATATATACCTAATCTACTTTCTGTCTCTATAGATTTGTCTGTTCTAGATATTTCATATAAATATAATTGTACAACATGTGATTTTGGTGTGACTGGCTTCTTGCATTGAGTGTAGTGTTTTCAAGAGCCATCCATGTTGTAGCATATATCAATACTTCTTTCCTTTTTCTTGCCAGATGATATTCCATTGTATGGATGGATATACCAAATTTTTTTTATCCATTCATCAGTTGGTAGACATTTGAGTTATTTCCAGTTTTTGGCTATTGTAAATAATGCTTATATGAACATTCGTGGACACATTTTTGCATAGAACCATGCTTTCGGTTCTCTTGGACTACCTAGGAGTGCGATGTGGTAACCCCATGTTTAGCATTTTGATGAACTGCCAAACTGTTTTCCAAAGTGTTGGTGTGATTCAAAGTCCCATCAGGAGTACATGAGGGTTTCAATTTCTCCACATCCTCACCAAAACTTGTTATTATCTGTCTTTTATATGATAGCCATCCCGGTAGATGTAAAGTGGTACAGAGGCCAATGAATTGTAGGTGTCATTTGTGTTTCACTAATGGATAAGGATGTTGAGCATCTTTTTATATGTGTATTAGCCATTTGTCTATCTTCTTGGGAGAAATGTCTGCTCAAATCCTTTGCCCATTTTTAAATTGCATTATTTGTTATCTTATTGTTGAGTTGCAGGAGTTCTTTATATATTCTGAACACAAGTCCCTTATCAGATACATGATTTGAAAATATTTTCTCCCATTCATATGTAAAGATTCAATTATTCCAACATCATTTGTTCAAAAGACTGTTTTTTTCCCCCAATGAATTGTCTTGGCACCCTTATCAGTAAATCAATTGGCCATAAATGCAAGTGTTTATTTCTGGCCTCTCACTTTTGTTCCATTGATCTCTATGTCTAGCTTACATCAGTAGCACACTCTCGATTTCTGTAGCTTTATAGTAAGTTTGAAACTCACCAGTCTTTTAAAAAAGAATCAGCAAAGGTGTTTTACTTTGCTGCCGTAGGCCTTCCTGAGCTTTAGTTAGATATTCTTGAGAAGTAGCAGTGGTACAAGCTTTTTTTTTTTTTTTTTTTGAGATGGAGTTTTGCTCTTGTTGCCCAGGTTGGAGTGCAATAGCGTGATCTCGGCTCACCACAACCTCCGCTTCCCAAGTTTAAGCAATTCTCATGCCTCAGCCTCCCAAGTAGCTGGGATTACAGGCATGTGCCACCACACCTGGCTAATTTTTGTATTATTAGTAGAGACAAGGTTTCTCCTTTTTCCATGTTGGTCAGGCTGGTCTCGAACTGCCAACCTCGGGTGATCCACCCACCTCAGCCTCCCAAAGTGCTGGGATTACAGGCGTGAGCCACCACACCCCGCTAGCGCAAGCTTATTTTTTAAAGTTGTTTCATTTAATTTCGTATTTAAATAAAAACAATTAAGGAATTGTTTCCAAGCTTCTTCCTGAGGCAGTGAGCAGAATGTGCTCCCTAATTAGTAATACTGTGTGCACTAAAACCCGGAAAGGGCAAAACGTAGATTAGGAAGTTATGTCTTCAGCCCACCTCCTAATGCCAGAAGTGAGGTTTGGCAAACTCCTTCTTCATGGGACAGTCAGCTAGCCTGTCTTCATCGTCTTAGTGCAACCGTTCTCAAAGTCTGATTCCTGGACCATTAGCATAAGTTGTGAACTTGTTAGAAATTCAAATTCTGGGCCCTACCCCAGACCATTGCATCTGAAGCTCTAGGTTGAGGCCCAGAAATCTGGTTTAAGAAGGCTTCCAGGTGATTCTGATATATGCTTAATTTTGGTAATCACTGCCTTAGTGCATGAGGCTTGCTGTCAGCGTTTTTGGTTTTTTTCTTTTCTTTTTTTTTTTGAGATGGAGTTTCGCTCTGTCAATCTTGGCTCACTGCAACCTCCGACTGCCTGGTTCAAGCAATTCTCCCGCCTCAGCCTCCCGAGTAGCTGGGATTACAGGCACATGCCACCACACCCAGCTAATTTTTGTATTTTTAGTAGAGTCGGGGTTTCACCATGTTGGCCAGGATGGTCTTGATTTCCTTACCTCTTGATCCGCCTGCCTTAGCCTCCTAAAGTGCTGGGATTACAGGCGTAAGCCACCGCGCCTGGCCGCTGTCAGCCTTTTCTTGATTCAAGAGTTGGTGTTGGGAACATGCCTAGTGGTCTGTGATGTGGTGATGCCTCTGGCCAGGAAGGGGCTGGTGCCTTCCAAAGCCGAAAGAGACCAAGAGGTGGTCATTCCAGAGACTGGCCTTAGAGGACAGAGGACATGGAGACTGGCTTTAAAATCTATCTCTGTGTTGATTGCTTGGCAAGACATAGACCAGCACTATTCAGTAAAACTTTCTGCAGAGATAGGAATGTTCTGTACCTGTGCCATCCAATACAGTAGGCATTAGCCAGATGTGGCTCTTGAGCACTTGCAATGCAGTTAGTATAACTGAGGAAATGAAGTTTTAATTTTACTTAATTTAAATCTCCACATGAGGCTGGTGTTTACCATATTGGACAGCATAGCTCTAGCTTCTCTTTACCTTGTGATGACCACTTTCTTGTTTAGATGGACTAGTTGCAAGTCAGGGTCTATGATCAGAGCTGACTATGATTAGCCATTTCAAGGTGACACCCACCAAGAAGAATATAATTTCCCAAAATAATAATGTTCTAAGCCTAGGAGAATAAAAAGTGGGTACAAGTACTATCATTGCTAAAGTTTTTAAAATTATTATTATTATATTCAGTAACTAAGAATAAATAGCATATTACGGAATTATAGGTACAATTTTAGGGAGAGTCAGTGACCACATAAACCACAAAAGTAAAGATTAGAATTTAATTTCAGTTAGGTGATTCTGCAGGACTTGGACGGTACATACTAAGGGACGACTTGGCTTAGGATCAAACCATAGCAAAAAGAAGAAGAGGAAGAGGGAAAAGAGCACTATGGGAAAGAAAACGGGATCTGTCCCCCTCACAGAGACAGCCTTGTCATGTAAGATTTATTTTTAGGTTTGTGAATTTTAAACATTCTTTCTGTGGCTATTTTTAATCTTTGAGAATTTCCAAATCTTAAATTTGGAGATCAGTCTCATGCTGTCTGGGGCTGAGAGAAGCATCTCAGCATCACATTTCTAAAACAAAAAGCCAACCCAGTTAGCTTCAAAGGATGCGACTTGGCCAGAGGTGAGGGTGGTTGCTGTTGAAGAAGTGATATCAGGGAATTTTCAGTGCTGCATTTGACAAACCTTAAGTCCTTTCATATTTGAACTTAATTCTCTTTACTTTTTTCTTCCTCCATACTTTTTTCACTATATAAATATCTATTTTATTTTATTTAAAAAATTTTAAAACATATAAGCAAAGAGAAAGAGGAAAGCGAATACATGTAATTATACATTTGTCTAAACCCATAGAACGTACACCACCAGAGTGAACCCTAATGTAAACTGTGGACTTTGGGTGAGAATGGTGTAGGTTTGTCAGTTTTAACAAATGTACCACTGTGGTGGGGAATGCTGATCATAGGAGGAGGCTGCACATTCGGAGGGACACGGGGGATGGGATGTCTGTGTACCTCCCCCTCAGTTTTGCTCTGAACCTAAAACTTGCTCTTTAAAAAGTAATGTATTTTTTGGCCAGGCGTGATGGCTCACACCTATAATCCCAGCACTCTGGGAGACTGAGGCAGGTGGATCGCTTGAGCTCAGGAGTTCAAGGCCAGCCTGGGCAACATGGCAAAACCCCGTCTCTACAAAAAAATACAAAAATTAGCCAGGTGTGGTGGCGCACACCTCTAGTCCCAGCTACTTGGGAGGCAGAGGTGGGAGGATCACTTGAACCCAGGAAGCGGAAGTTGCAATGAACCAAGATCATGCCACTGCACTCCAGCCTGGGTGACACACTGACTCAAAATAAATAAATAAAGACTTTCTCGAAATAAATAAATAAAATAGATTTTTTTAAGTGAGAAGAAGATCATCAGTAAGCCCATCAGTTACTGATAACTGCTGTTAGGTACATTTCCTTTTAGACTTTCTATGTCTGTCTGTAGCTATATAACCATATATATCTTGATCTGTATACATGCATACATAGGATAATACTATGTATGCATTTTGTAACTTTTTATAACAATATGTGAGTGCTTATATTTCTACATTGTCATTTGTGGATATGCTACGGTTTACTTAGTTCCCCTCCTTGATAGATATTTAGGTTATTATCAATAATTTGCTATTACAAGCACCATTACCCTGAATATCCTGTCATATATCATTGTGCCATTGTCTAATTTTTTCCTTGGGATAAACTCCTAGAAGTAACATTAGTGGATTCAAAGGTGTGGCACATTGTTACATCTCTGATACAAACATCAAATTACCTACATCTGTAAAGGTTGAGTTAGTTTCTTTTTCCCTCTGCTTTCTAAAGATGAATGGTACTGGCCTGTAAAATTCCTTTGAACTACAGCCTATTTTTAAAAAAATTACAGTCCCAAACTCAGGGCCTTGGCAGAGTCAGACTGCTGTGGCCTCCAAGCCCAGAAGCAGGTAGGAGAGGCCACTGCTATGGATGCAGAAGCCTCTTCAGTCTGACTCTGCTAAGAGCAACGGGTCCCAATGTCTTTGTTCTCACCCTTGCACTCTTTTTCTCTCTTCCAGAGTGAATTAGACGTATCCTTTTTCAATACTGTTTTCCACGGTACTTGGCAAGCGCACTCTAGTCCTTATCAGGTAAGTGCCACGGAGCAGGAAAACTATTCAGCAGTCCAGAGTGTTCATCACCAACAGCCATGACAAGACAGCCGGAGGTGTGGGTGTTCTGCAGAACTGCTCCCCCACCTCGTCCCCCTTCTTCAACAAGACAATTCTTTGTTTTTTCTTTTTGAGATGGAGTTTCGCTCTTCTTCCCCAGGCTGGAGTGCAATGGCGCAATCTCTGCCCACTGCAATTTCCACCTCACTTCAACCTTTGCCTCTTGGGTTCAAGTGATTCTCCTGCCTTAGCCTCCTGAGGCATTACAGGCGCCCACCACCACGCCCAGCTAATTTTTGTATTTTTAGTAGACACGGACGGGGTTTCACCATGTTGGCCAGGCTGGTCTCCAACTCCTGACCTCAGGTGATCCACCCACCTTGGCCTCCCAAAGTGCTGGGATTACAGGCGTGAACCACTGTACTTGGCAAGATGACTCTTAAGATTTTTTTATTTTTTTTCAGGCAGGACAGCGCTATCATAGTAGTTAATAGCTACTATTTGTTAATTTAATTTCCTTTAAGCATATGGAATAGGCATTTTCAAAATTTAAATAACACAGCCAAAAAAGTGTTTAGTCCTCCTACAGAAACTGGATTTCCAGGGTTCCAGGTATAAATATCTAGAAATGCCCTACGTGACCAGATAAGGCCTTCAGTGTTGATAAACCGGAAGGTTAAAGAAATTGCCTGGCTTGTAATCATTGCTATCAAATGTATTCATTTCCTTGATAGCAGAGAAAGTTCTCCTTTTCTCGTTTTCTTCTGTCTCTTTTAAATCACAATATCCAAGTACCCTCAAAACAAGCATGATTTGCTTAGAGTACTGCAGGCCCCCAGATTTTGGCAGGAGCCCTTAGGCTTTGTGCCAGTGTTTGGGAGGCCAGCTAATTTTCAAGTTTATTTTTTATTTCAAAAATCTACCTACCACTTGAGTCCTTGAAGAACACATCAAGTTTCAATCTAAAATAGTAAATTAACTATAACAAATGTTATATATAAATATTTATATATATTAGAATATAACAACTATATACAAATTATAACAATATGTTTATGTGTATATATACATACACTTATTTGTATGTGTGTGTATGTGTGAGTACGTGCACAAACACACAGTCATTTTTCCACATTTTGCCAGAAATATTAAGTGGATGCAAAACTACTGGTTCTGGGCATAGTGTCTGATATGTATCATATGTGTGTATATATATATTTCTCATATATATATCATATATAAATGAGATATTTGTATTTTTAGTAGACACGGGGTTTCACCATGTTGGCCATGCTGGTCTTGAACTCCTGACCCTAGGTGATCCACCCACCTCGGCCTCCCAAAGTGCTGGGATTATCATATGATATCATATATCATATATATATGAGCCACTGTGCCCGACCATATATATATGGCAAATGTTTTTTGAGACGAAGTCTCGCTCTTGTCGCCCAGGCTGGAATATAGTGGTGCGATCTCGGCTCGCCACAACCTCTGCCTCCCAGGTTCAAGCCATTATCCTGCCTCAGCCTCCCGAGTAGCTGGGATTACAGGCATGCGCCACCATGCCTGGCTAATTTTGTATTTTTAGTAGAGACAGGATTTCTCCATGTTGGTCAGACTGGTCTCAAACTCCCAACCTCAGGTGATCCACCTGCCTCGGCCTCCCCAAGTCCTGGGATTACAGGTGTGAGCCACCTCACCCAGCCAAAAAAAGTTTTTTTTAAGACAGAGTGTGTGTGTGTGTGTGTGTGTGTGTGTGTGTGTGTGTAGGTGTCTAATTTATATATTTTGTTTGTTTGTTTGTTTGTTGGAGACAGAGTCTCGCTCTGTCACCCAGACTGGAGTGCAGTGGCGTGATTGTGGCTCACTGCAGCCTTCGGCCTTCTGGGTTCAAGCGATTCTCCTGCCTCAGCCTCCTGAGTAGCTGGGATTACAGGCACCCGCTATCATGCCCAGGTAATTTTTTTTTTTTTTTTTTTTTATAGAGATGGGGTTTCACCATGTTGGCCAGGTTGGTTTTGAACTCCTGACCTCAGATGATCCACCCACCTCAGCCTCCCAAAGTGCTAGGATTACAGGTGTGAGCCACCGTGCCCAGCCTAATTTATAAACTTATAGATACACTTATATAAATGCCCAGAACCAGTATGTTTGCATCCACTTAATATTTCTGGGGAAATGGCTGTTTACTTGTTATTACTGATAGGAAATGTCGCCGTGTTGATAAAATTCGTTTTGTACACTGTAATTGGAAGCCTCTGTGAACTAACTGGGAAAATCTGAGTGCCCTCTAGTGGTGAGTGACCCAAATCTATGATCACTGTGACCTAGAAGGGATTATAGATCCCTTCGTAGGTTTTAGCATGCTGAATAAAAAGTGCCGTGATATACAGACCATGTTGTATATTATGGTGTATTTTCATTCAGCATGGTCTGTATATTACAGTTTGTTTTTATTCAACATGTAATATTCTATCTGAATTAAGCCATCCAAAGCAATTCAAAATAAATCTCTTCCTACTTGAACAAAGTACAAGTAGACAAAAAGCTTTTTGATTTAGACAGTCATCAGGAAGATAGCAAGGGCTAAAAGACACTTCACTGGGAGTAGAGAACTCAGTTTGCACTTTTGGTGTTGCCACTGACTAGCTGTGTGTATTGGACAAGGCACATAACCCCCTCGTCTTAAAATGAGAGAATGAAGACTGGAAGAGCTTTAACACCTGCTCAGCCTTAATAGTTGATGTTGCCATGACTTTAGGTAACTGAGCTGAGTTACCTTACATCTGAAACAGGAAGAGAGTTTTACAAGACTAGATATTGAGAGAGTTAACGTGACTCAGAGGTGAAGGGATATGTGTTCTAGTTGGATGAGTCGTGTTGATGTGTTGGATATTTACTAGATGTTTACTAGAAATAAAGATGGGGATACTTGTCTTTGTAGCCTTCTGGTGTGTAGTATAGGTCTATGTGATGGGCTCCAGCATTCTTGTTTGAATTACAATTTTACGCCAAGATATACAATTTTCCCTTCATTTTGCCTGGTTTCATTTTCACCCTCTCTTCCCCTCTAACCAAGTTATATATATTTACTGTCCTTAGGAATTACTTAGGCATATCCATCTGGCAAATTAGGAATTTTACATCATTTAGAGAAGGGAACTAAGTCTCTCTAGACCTGGAAGTTTACATCTTTGCTCCAGATTTGATCTCACTTGTACTTCCAGTGGTCTAAAAGTGGAGCAGGCAGCAGAGAAGGGCATGCGCCCCCTCTTTTCTGTTGACACTTTTTTTTTTTTGAGATAGGCTCTTGCTCTGTCACCCAGGCTGGAGTGCAGAGGTGTGATCATGGCTCACTACACCCTGGATCTCCTGGGCTCAAGTGATCCTCCCACCTGAGCCTCCCAAGTAGCTGGCACTATGGGTACCCAACACCATGCCTGGCTAATTTTTTTAATTTTTTTTTTTTTGTGGAGATGGGGTCTCACTCTGTTGCACAGGCTGGTCTCAAACTTCTGGGCTGGAGCAAGCCTCCTGCCTTGGCCTCCCAAAGTGTTGACGTTCTTAAAAGATTACCACCCTTAGCCATCTGAAAAATATCTAATTAAAAACCCATGACTCTTCTCTGCTTCATACGTAGTCCTTTTTAACCATCACATGTCCAAGGAGGACCTCTGCAGACTGGTTACACAGCAGAAAGACAAGGGGACCTTATCAAGGCTCGGCTGCGGTTCCTGCTCCATCTGGGGAGGGTGTAGGCATTCTGCATCACTGTGTGGTAGCATGTAGCCAGGCACCTCCTGGAGCAGCCAGCAGTGCTTATATCCACTCTGCCAGGAAAGCTCTCTTAGGCCTTAAAAGGTTAAAAACAAGCAAACTGCTATAATGGCTACCTAGATTTGGTCATTCGACTGCTAACGGTACATAATCTTGTTTGTATTTGCTCAGGCTTAAGAAAGCCCTCCTTGTCAGCCCACATGGGACAGATGTGAGTTAAAGCTTGGTTTTGGCACAGGAGAAGGAAGTCAAAACCTCATAAATTCCCAGGAAGCCCCGTCTTTTTCTCCAGAGGCTTTTCCCCCTGATTTTTTAAGGCTAGGGAAGTTTCCGAGAACCTGTACAGTTAGACTTAGAGAAATACAGTGCACCATTTACATTTCTCCCTAGTATGGACTTGTTCTACTTCTAGTAAGGCTGACATCACAGAGCAAGACAGATTGGATTTTAAAAAGAAATGACCTAAGCATAAGAAATCAGGACAGCAACTCTGGCTTGCTGAAAGTCTTCCAGTTAGTGGAAACCCTCTGGTGCAGTGGTGTCAGGTGGGGCGGGCTGCCCCCTCGGGACCAAGCCCGTCAGTGACCTAAATCATTCACGTGCTATGAATACACTCCTGTGCACTCTTCAGTTCCACTTCACCCACCCGGCTGCAGTGAGGCCTGAAGATTCGTGAAGCCTGTTTCTATAGGGAGAGTTTGCCCCATCACATACCTTGGTAGATTTATTTAAGACTTCAAATTTCGGCCGGGCGCAGTGGCTCAAGCCTGTAATCCCAGCACTTTGGGAGGCCGAGATAGGCGGATCACGAGGTCAGGAGTTCGAGACCATCCTGGCTAACACGGTGAAACCCCGTCTCTACTAAAAAATACAAAAAAACTAGCCGGGCGAGGTGGCGGGCGCCTGTAGTCCCAGCTACTCGGGAGGCTGAGGCAGGAGAATGGCGTAAACCCGGGAGGCGGAGCTTGCAATGAGCTGAGATCCGGCCACTGCACTCCAGCCTGGGCGACACAGCCAGACTCCGTCTCAAAAAAAAAAAAAAAAAAAAAAAAAAAGACTTCAATTTTATGAATTAAGGTGGTTTTTTTAGGAACCAATTGATGAACTTCACAAAATATGCTCAGCCCTGGAGCCCCAGCAGGCTTGCTTTTCTCCAGACAGTTCATAATTCAAAGGAGCTGCCTCCACCACCCCCATCTACTGAATAGCCAGGGGATGGCACCGATGAACAGCACAGTATGGGATACACACCAACTACTCTTCAAATCGGTGCACACCTGCTCTGCGCGTGAAGGTACAGAAAACCTCCACAGCCTTTTCAGTATTTGGTGCCTTTAAAGAGGCCTAAAGACTTAGTTTATTTTGGCTAGAATGGAATGCAGCAGTACAGCCTTCAGGCCTGGACAGTCAGGGGCTCCTCGGGCCCTGTGCTCTAGAGGGCCCACTCTGTCTCTGCTTCGCCAGCACCCCTTCCCCATCATGGGGCAGTTGGCCACCAGCCCTCCCTGTCCACTGCTTGACCATCCTCTGACTTCCTAGAATTTATAAGGTCCCTAGATATCCCAGAGCCTGCCACCACGGCCTCTGCAAGCCTCTCCTCAACCTTCACCCCAAGACTAGGGGCAGGAATGATAGGAAGGCTGGGCTGGTAGTGGGGATGTCCCACCTACGTGCCTGGGGAGACAAGCGAGAGCAGGCTGGGGTCTCTGCTTTATACTCTTGTGAGGCACAGATAGAGGCTAGCATCCAGGTCCCACAAACATACGCTAGAATCCAGAATGTTTTCTTGATTTAAAAACACCTTCAGGCCTGGCACCGTGGCTCATGCCAGTAATCCCAGCACTTTGGAGGGCTGAAGCAGGAGGATTGCTTGAGGGCAGGAGTTTGAGACCAGCCTGGGCAACATAGGGAGACCCAGTCTCTACAAAAAATTTAAAAGGCCAAGCATTGGTCGTGTGTGCCTGTAGTCCCAACTACTAAGGAGGCTGAGGTGGGAGGATCGCTTGAGCCTGGGAGACTGAGGCTGCAGTGAGCCATGATTGTGCCACTGCACTCCAATCTGGCAACAGAGCAAGACCTTGTCTTTAAAAATAAAAACAAAAACATCTTTACAACATTCCTGTTTGTATTTTATAAACTCTTAAAATCTCAAAGCCTGAGCAGTTGATTCTAGAGCCGTAAAGCTCTGGTGGGTTGTGTGAAAGAACCCTGATTCACGCTCCTTTTATTGCAGTTGAGGGCGGGGCATAGGAAGGGCCTCAGTGCTGTGTGCCCTCTCTGTGACTCCGCTAGCATCTGTCATGGTGCTTCCTGGAAGAATGATGGTGTGCAGGCAGCAGAGATCAGCACCACCATGGTTTGCAGGCAGGCCTCCATCAGGCCCACTGTGGGGCATCTACCTCTAGTTCCATCAGCTTCCTAAAATCTGAAATACTTTTAGAGATCCGGAAACCAGAATAGGGCTTCTCCAAGTAGGAGATAATGTCAGCCTGATTTAATGCGGAATTGCAAAAATACTTGTTCAAACTGAGGCTATAGGAATACCAGCCAGAAGAACAAACAAATTCTTCAGGGAAGCATCCAACACTGAAGCGGCAGCTTCTAAATGAACTGGAGTGCAGTGGCGCGATCTCGGCTCACTGCAAGCTCCGCCTCCCGGGTTCATGCCATTCTCCTGCCTCAGCCTCCCCAGTAGCTGGGACTACAGGCGCCCGCCACCTTGCCTGGCTAGTTTTTTTTATTTTTTATTTTTTAGTAGAGATGGGGTTTCACCGTGTCAGCCAGGATGGTCTCGATCTCCTGACCTCGTGATCCGCCCGTCTCGGCCTCCCAAAGTGGTGGGATTACAGGCTTGAGCCACCACGCCTGGCCAATAAAATCATTATTTAAGCATTTCTTCTGAGGTATGATGGAGCATGTGATGACTGCAGGAATGGCTTGATTTTTTTTTTTTTTTTTTTTTTTTTTTGAGACAGAGTCTCACTCTCTTGTCCAGGCTGGAGTGCAGTGGTGTCATCTTGGCTCACTGCAACCTCTGCCTCCCAGGTTCAAGTGATTCTCCTGCCTCAGCCTTCTAGGTAGCTGGGACTACAGGCGTGCACCACCACACCTGGCTAGTTTGTATTTTTAGTAGAGACAGGGTTTTGCCATGTTGGCCAGGCTGGTCTCCAACTTCCAACTTCCGGTGATCCGCCCCCCTTGGCATCCCAAAGTGTTGGGATTACAGGTGTGAGCCACGACACCCAGCCAGGAATGGCTTGATATTATCAGAAAAGAATAGCTCCGCTTTCCCTGAAGGTTATATTTAGAGTCGTAGGAGCCAGATACTTTGTAGCTAGAAGACACCTACACAATCATCAGGTTAAAACCTCACTTTTAAAAATTAATGTAAAAAAAATTTTTACAGTCAGGGTCTTGCTCTGTTGCCCAGGCTTGAGTGCAGTGTTGTGATCATAGCTCACTGCAGCCTCAAACTCCTGGGCTCAAGCAATCCTTCCACCTCAGCCTCCAGAGTAGGAAAACAAAAATATCAAGGAAAAAAAAATACATCAAGGAATACAGACACACACCACCACACCCAGCTGGCTAATTAAAAAATTTTGTTTAATAAGAACAGCATTTCAGTATGATGCCTAGGCTGGTCTTGAACTCTTGGGCTCAAGCAATCCTCCCACCTTGGCCTCCCATAGGGCTGGGTGAGTCACCGTTGGCTGGTGTAAAACCTCACTTTTTAGGTAAAAAGGCTGAGGCCCAAAGAGGTTCTGTGACATGTCCCAATCCGTAGAGCTACTTTAGGGCAGAGCTGGTACTAGTTTCTGGGTTTCTAGGGCCCTTGACTCTAGGATTATAAATTGGGCAGGTTAAATTTGACATTTTTTTTCTTTTCTTTTTTTTTCTGAGACAGAGCCTTGCTCTGTCATCCATGCTGGAGTACAGTGGTGCAATCTCAACTCACTGCAACCTCCGTCTCCCAGGTTCAGGTGATCCTCCTGCCTCAGCCTCCTGAGTAGCTGGAATTACAGGTGCCTGCCACCATCCCTGGCTAATTTTTGTATTTTTAATAGACACAGGGTTTCTCCATTTTGGCCAGGCTGGACTCGATCCCCTGACCTCAAGTGATATGTCCACCTTGGCCTCCCAAAGTGTTGGGATTACAGATGTGAGCCACTGCAACCAGCCTAAATTTGACGTATTTTTAAAAAATTAATCATCTGGAGTAGACTGTGGCAATTTAGTCTCTAACAAAACATTTATAAAATGCCTGTCACCATGGTGCCTTGGTGTTGTCGAAGCTTTTTTGTGAATAAGGGGAGATGTTTTAGAGAAATGCCTTTGGTTGGAGGAGTCAGAAAGGATGAAAACATTTGAGAGTATCTGTGAATGTCTTGTTGAAAACCTGCTCTCCAAAAGTGGAGTTCACGTTCAGATTTCGAAACATCTTTTTTCCTTTTGAAAATATGAAATGGAAAGCCTCGTTGCCAGACAGTGAGGACTGGCTTGTGGGTCCGAGGGAACACGTGCAGCCGTTCCTCCATGGGAAGGGCAGGCACTGAGGGACGAGGGACCCAGGGCCTTCTCCAGCATGGGAGCTCTAGCCAGGGCCGTGGTGGGTGATGAGAGTCTTGGATAGGAACAGTCCCCAGGAGTCAGCCAGTACCCCAGAAGGAGATGTGAATGTTACAGATCCAACAGTTCTGCCTCCAGGTTTTTTCTGGCTCCCACTAGCCCTGACCACTTTCCTCTTTCCTTTAAGGAGCCCTGTAGGTGCTATATTCATCCACCAGCATTCCTCACCACCAGGTCCCTGAGCTTTAACCCTATTCCTTTTGTTCCATTTTTTTTGGGTTCCATTTTAGTCAGGAATAGTGACAGCAAGTTATGAGAAGCAAGAGAGATTTAGGGGGAAAAATGAGAATAATAACAGGCTCATTGACCCACCTCTGACTTTCATATTTAATTTTACATTAGCCTACATAACTTTAAGCAAACAGAAACTTTATGTTTTAGCCTACATAACTAAGCCTACATAAACTTTAAGCAAAACCACAGCTGGGTATCCTGTTGTTCTCAGAATATGAGTGGGCCTTTAATGAAAACCGACTTTAAAAAAGATAACAGCCAGGCGCGGTGGCTCACGCCTATAGTCCCAGCACTTTGGGAGGCTGAGGCCGGCGGATCACCTTAGGTCAGGAGTTCGAGACCACCTGGCCAACATGGTGAAACCTCATTTCTACTAAAAATACAAAAATTAGCTGGGCGTGGTGGCACACACCTATAATCCCAGCTACTTAGGAGACTGAGGCGGGAGGATTGCTTGAACCTGGGAGGCGGAGGTTACTGTGAGCCAAGATCGTACCACTGCTCCCCAGCCTGGGCAACAGAGTAAGACTCCGTCTCAAAAAAAAAAAAAAAAAAAAAGAGTCCCTTTCAGTGGCCTAATTAGCAAGAGACAAAATGTGAACAGGGCCAGGCACAGTGGCTCACTCTTGTAATTCCAGCACTTTGTGAGGCCGAGTAAGGCAAAGTGCCTCACTTTAGCACAGGGGTTCAAGACCAGTCTGGGCAAGATAGTGAAACCCCTTCCCTCCAAAAAATAAAGAAATTAGATGGGCGTGGTGGCGCACCTACGGTCACAGTTAATTGGGAGGCTGAGGTGAGAGGATCACTTGAGCACAGGAGGTCGAGGCTACAGTGAGCCAAGATTGTGCCAGTGCACTCCAGTCTGGGCAACAGAGCAAGACCTTTTCTTCACCAAAAAAAAAAAAGTGAACAGAAGACTATACTGTACTCCAAGAAGAATGTCTCCAGGACTATGCAGAATCTTCATAATGGTAGCCTTCGATATGGTAGTATTTTCTGGGGGAAATGTGAACACAGCGGCCCTTGGCCGCTTATCCAATTTGGTGGGAAATTAAAGTATGAATAGTAAGAAAGCAAGTTTTCCCACCCTACATATTTTATTAAAGAACACTTAGCTAGAATATGTTTTTAAAAAAGAAATAAAATGAGAAACCAAGGGATCTGAGACCCAAGCCTAGAGTTAGAAATTGTAGTTTCTAGGTTGGTCTCTGCCCTGGAATTCCTTTTGAGGTTCCATTTGAGTCTGTGCTGCTCTGTTTCTCACTTATTAAAGGATAATTTGATTGCCACTGTGGTGTTAAAATACTCATGACGGAAAAGTGTTTTATTATCCAGAGATCAAAATTCCAGTGTTGGGGCCAGGCGCGGTGGCTCACATCTGTAATCCCAGCACTTTGGGAGGCTGAGGCAAGCAGATCACTTGAGCTCAGGAGTTATAGAGACCAACCTGGCCAACGTGGCAAAACGTCATCTCTACTAAAAATACAAAAAAATTAGCTGGGTGTGGTGGCACATGCCTGTACTCCCAGGTACTCAGGAGCCTGAGGCACAAGAATCCCTTGAACCCAGGAGATGGAGGTTACAGTGAGCCAAGATCACGCCACTCCACTCTAGCCTGAGCAATAGAGAGAAGCTGCATCTAAAAAAAAAAATAAAATTCCAATGATGGGACCATAAACATTTCAATCACTTTATTTATTTATTTTCATTTTTATTTATTTATTTATTTTGAGACAGAGTCTTACTCTGTTGCCCAGGCTGGAGTGCAGTGGCCCCATTTCGGCTCACTGCAACCTCCTCCTCCCAGGTTCAAGTGATTCTCCTGCCTGAGCCTCCCGAGTAGCTGGGATTACGGGCGCATGCCACCATGCCCAGCTAATTTTTGTATTTTTAGTAGAGACAGGGTTTATTGGCCAGGCTGGTCTTGAACTCCTGACCTCTGGTAATCCATCCGCCTCGGCCTCCCAAAGTGCTGGGATTACAGGCATGAGCCACTGCACCCAGCCTCATTTCAATCACTGTAATTAAAAAGTTGATTTCAAGTGGCACTAATATTCTATGAGCCCTGCAATGTTCAATTCCAATCCACATTATGTGAAAATTCAGAAAGGTTCTTAGCTTTCTAGGTTGGGAGAAAATGGACTTCAGTAACTCCCTTCTTTGGGAGATTGTTTCTAGTTCATGTCAGCTCAACCTCTGGGACCCATGAAAGAAAACAAGTTTCCTTAGGATCTTTAGAGTCAATCAAGTTCATTATAGCCTGAAGGTAAGACCATCTTTCAATAGCCATTCTCAGCTCACTACATTAGTATACCAACAGTCTGGGCCCTTCTTACTTCCTCCTATTTCAAATGTCACCATTGCAGTGTGTTTATTCCATGGGCTTAGCATATAGGGTATTTTTTGGTCCCTGCTTACCTGGCATATGGCCGAAATGCCATTACTCTTGGCCTCACCAGGGTGTACAAGTTGCTCATAAACCAAATCAAGATGTAAACAACAGCTGGATTCTTATTTTAAAAGAGTCACATGATTCCAGGGGGAAATCAGCTTTCAGCCCTTTGCCTCACAGTGGATTTGGTCTGTAGTTTCCCCATATAGTGCCAGAAAGCTGCATGATTGTTAGTTTGAGTCAGATACACAGATACACAGGCAGTCACATGTCCACAGTATACAGTGACCTCACTGAGCAACTCATGTTTCCAGGATGTTGGGAAATTGACTTGCTGGAGGACCTTGTCCTTGTAATGTGGGGATGTCAGTGGTTTATATGATTTAGCAGTAAATTCTGATCTGAATTTCAAAACAGTTGGGCAGTTGCTCAAGGCGACATCTGAACAGCGGATCCTCTGCTTGCCGGAGATGGGGCAGGCCACAGAGCAGCTTGATCCCCAAACCAATTCATGGGTTAAAATTAGATTTCCTTGTATCTCAAAGGAAGTTATCTTGGAGAAGGTGACATTTTCAAAGGCACTAAGGCTTTCATTGCCCTTAGTGAGTACAACAGGAAGGTTCTGTAGGCCATTTTTCACGTAGCCACCTGTGCTTCTCAGCTCTGCCTTTCTGTATATACCTGGCTGCCATTCCTACTTTGTCTCACCTAAGTTCTGGCTTCTGGGTCTAGTGAACAGGTTGGAGTCAAGGGCCTAACATTCCAGTCCCAGTTTGGCCATGGGACAAAGCAGTCATCTGTATAATTGGAAGACATTATTAATAGGTATATCAGAGTGATGCTTTTTTTTTTTTTTTTTTTCTGGGTCACTTAAGGACAGTTCCCATGGGCCCCTGGAAAACAGTTTATTCTGCTGGAGGACTATTTGCACAGAGCTTAATTAGATATTCACACAGAGCCTAATAAAAACTTTAAAGTCATTCACCGTTTGTCCTATTCTGTGTAGTTGCACTTCACTAAGCAAATACAGTGTAGACTTTGAACATCTGGTCTGGTTGAAAAAAATCAAGTGGGAACAATTCACTTTACAAAGATTTAATTTTGAACTCCCCTAGCGCTTTGAATTACCTATTTGTTGAATGAAGTTTGTTTGAAACAATCTGTCAACTGTTTTTGTTTCTGTAACAGACCGTGATCCTGCTCTTTATAAGTAGATACAGAACTTCAGATATTAAAGTGTAGAATTGAGAAACATTCATTGTCATCATCTCATTCCAGTTCCCCTTCTTTCACAAAAGAAAAGTTAGGTATTCAGTTGAAGGGATTCTTGAGGGAAGTATTTAGTTCTTTCTAGTTTGCTAGACATCATAGTCTAACAATATTTTCTTCTTTCCTGATGCCCCATGCTAACTTTCCAGTAAGAACACCTGTAAGCCGGCCGGGCGCGGTGGCTCACGCCTGTAATCCCAGCACTTTGGGAGGCCGAGACGGGCGTATCACAAGGTCAGGAGATCGAGACCATCCTGACTAACACGGTGAAACCCCATCTCTACTAAAAAAAAAAATACAAAAAAATTAGCCGGGCGTGGTGGCGGGTGCCTGTAGTCCCAGCTACTGGGGAGGCTGAGGCAGGAGAATGGCATAAACCCGGGAGGCGGAGCTTGCAGTGAGCCGAGATCACGCCACTGCACTCCAGCCTGGGCGACAGAGCAAGACTCCATCTCAAAAAAAAAAAAAAAAAAAAAAAAAAGAACACCTGTAAGCCAAAGTGGCTCCATCATTCTCAAATGACTTCTTAGAACTACCCATTTGTAAGAGATACTGTCTTGAAATCCAGAAATTTTTTTATTTTATTTTTTTATTTTTTTTATTTTTATTTTTATTTTTTTTGAGACGGAGTCTCACGCTGTTGCCCAGGTTGGAGTGCAGTGGCGCGATCTCGGCTCACTGCAAGCTCCGCCTCCCGGGTTCCCGCCATTCTCCTGCCTCAGCCTCCTGAGTAGCTGGGACTACAGGCGCCCGCCACCGCGCCCGGCTAATTTTTTTGTATTTTTAGTAGAGACGGGGTTTCACTGTGGTCTCGATCTCCTGACCTTGTGATCCGCCCGCCTCGGCCTCCCAAAGTGCTGGGATTACAGGCTTGAGCCACCGCGCCCGGCCAAAATCCAGAAATTTTTATTACGCCCTGCCTTCTTCATTCGTTTTCTCCTCATAATTATTTTTACGTCAGTCTGTCTGACAGAGAAGATAACTGAAGGAACAAGGCATTTATTTTGGGGTGGAGGTTTGGGGGCTGAGGAGGGAGGTGTCTAGCCGCTCCTGAGGAGCCTGGAAGCAGAGCAGTCAAGGCCAAGCTTTGGATTTAAATTCCATCCTGGCATTTGCTAGCCATGTGGCTTTGGACTATGCTTTGAACCTGTTTGATCCTGGGTAAACTAAGGATAATATGTAACAACATACATCAGAGATTTACAGAGGGCTGAAACTCAACACAATATCTGGAACAGGAGCATTCAACAAATGGTTGTTACTGTTATTATTGTTGTCTGGGAGGACACCATTATTTTTGAGTTCAGGTCATTCTCTTGCCACATGACACTTGCTGTGTTCTCTAGCACTTAGTAGACTCCCTATCCCTTTGGTTAAAAAATGTAGCTGTTTCGTTTTTATCCCTACTTAACCTGTTAGCTTAACCAAGGTGAAACTAGGTATGTATATGTGAAGGTAACAATTTCTAATATGGATGCCAGTTTTAAATTTAATTTCAGAAATTCTGTACAAAAAACCTCATGCTTAGACTAATTTACACTGGGAAAACTCCAGGTTAAGCCACAAATTTTTACTGAATGTTAACATTTTTATAACTTTAAACTAATTTCCTTAATATAACCCTAGATAATGTTTAATTTGGATAAAGTACACATCATTTTGGATGAGATGGTGTTAAATGGCTGCATTGTGGAAACTAACAGGGCAAGAATTCTTGCCCCTCTACTAATTCTTGATAAGATGTCAGAAAGCTGAAAGGAAGCCTCTTCCAGACAACATGGATTTATCAGAAATGCGAGTACCGTGGAATACATCTCAACATCTGTAACCAAGAAGAATCTGGAAGACCACAATTACAAAATGGGGTATCCTTCCAAAGACATTATAAATCGGCGTTTCCCACAGTTCCTAAAAAGAAAACAAAGCTGTACTTTAAAATATGTAAAAGAAAAAAAATTTTTTTAAACTGAGAGAGAAGTTTTATATTCTAATTGTAAACATATCTTTCCCACTTCTTTAAATTCTGTTGACCCTTATTGGTCTATGCTTCTTTTTGCAAATCAAATTCAGGAATAGCAGGATGGTAGTGGGAAGAAAGCATGGCAGTTTTCTGTCAGCCAATAAAGTTTTAAAATTTAAACACAAGGCATTTTGAGTAATGCTGTTTTCTGAAGGCTGTCTTTTTTTTTTCTTTTTTTGAGAGGGAGTCTGGTCTAGCTCTGTCGCTCAGCGCATTCTCGGCTCACTGCAACTTCCACTTCCCGGAATCAAGCGATTCTCCTGCCTCAGCTTCTGAGCTGGGACTACAGGCATGCGCCACCACAAAAAATACAAAAATACAAAAAATTTTTGTATTTTTAGTAGAGATGGAGTTTCACCATGTTGGCCAGGCTGGTCTCAAACTCCTGACCTCAGGTGATCTGCCTGCCTCAGCCTCCCAAAGTGCTGGGATTACAGACATGAGCCACAGTGCCCAACTTCTGAAGGCTGTCTTATTCCTTTAAAAGACTTAGTAAACTTTACTTTTTAAGAGATGTGTGTGTGTGTGTGTGTGTGTGTGTGTGTGTGTGTGTTTTTAGATGGAGTCTCACTCTGTCACCCAGGCCGGAGTGCAATGGCGTGATCTCAGCTCACTGCAACCTCCACCTCTGGGTTCAAGCAATTCTCCTGCCTCAGCCTCCTGAGTAGCTGCGACTGTACGTATGTGCCACCATGCCTGGCTAATTTTTGTATTTTTAGTAGAGACGGTGTTTCACCATGTTGGCCAGGCTGTTCTTGAACTCCTGACCTCAAGTGATCCACCCACCTCGGCCTCCCAAATTGCTGGAATTACAAGCATGAGCCACCATGCCCAGCCAAGACGTGTTTTTTGTTGTTGTTGTTGTTGTTTTGTTTTTTAAGAGAAGCGGGTCTTGCTGTGTTGTCCAGGCTGGACTGCAGTGGCTATTCACAGGCATGATCATGTTGTACTACAACCTTGAACTTTCCTGGCCTAGCTTTAAAATCTTTATAATGTGGGGCTGGTGCAGTGGCTCACACCTGTAACCCCTGCACTTTGGGAGGCTGAGGAAGGAGGATCACTTGAGGCCAGAAATTCAAGACCAGCCTGGGCAACACAGACCTCGTCTCTACAAAAAATACAAAAATTAGCCAGGCGTGGTGGCACATACCTGTAGTCTCAACTACTTGGGAGTCTGAGGCAGAAGGATTGCTTGAGCCCAGGAGTTCGAGTCTGCAATGAACTATGATTGTGTCACTGTACTCCATCCTGTCTCGAAAATAAAGAAGTCTGAGTGCAGTGGCTCAGGTCTGTAATCCCAACACTTTGGGGGGCCAAGGTAGGAGGATTCCTTGAGCCCATTAGTTCAAGACCAGCCTGGGCAACACAGCAAGACCACATCTCTACAAAAAATAAATAATTAGCCAAGTGTGGTGGCTCATGCCTGTAATCCTAGCACTTTGGGAGGCCGAGGCAGGTGGATCACTTGAGGTCAGGAGTTTGAAACCAGCCTGGCCAACATGGTAAAACCTTGTCTCTACTAAACATACAAAAAATTAGCCAGGCATGGTGGCAGGCACCTCTAATCCCAGCTACTCGGGAGGCTGAGGCAGTAGAATTGCTTGAACCCGGGACGCAGAGGTTGCAGTAGGCCGAGATCATGCCACTGCACTCCAGCCTGGGCAAGAGTGAGACTGTCTCTAAAAATAAATAAATAATTAATTAAAAAGTTAGCCAGCTGTGGTAGTGAGCACCTGTATTCCTAAGTACTCATGAGGCTGAGGTGGGAGGATTGATCAAGCCCAGGAGTTTGAGGCTGCAGTGAACTATGATCACAATGCTGCACTCCAACCTGGGTAATGGAGTGAGGCCCTGCCTCAAAAAAACCAAATCAAAACAAAAAAACTTTTATAACATGTACCTAACAAAGATTGCAGAGTTAAATTTTATTTGCCAGTTTGTAAAAGCCTTTGATACTCATTTTAAGGGCACTTAGTAATTACAATGCCATTATGTAATTAATTCTATAGAGAACATTACTTTCAAATAATGGATGGTCAAACATTGAGAGTCGCTACAGCTATCTTTTATGCCCCTTTTTTTGTTTGTTTTTTGGAGACAGCATCTCCCTCTGTCTCCCAGGCTGGAGTGCAGTGGTGTGATCACACCTCACTGCAGCCTCTACCTCCTGGGCGCAGGTGATCCTCCCACCTCAGCCTCCCAAGTAACTGGGACCACAGGCGCACACCTGCTCCACCCAGCTAATTTTTGTATTTTGTTGTAGAGATAGGGTTTCGCCATGTTGCCCAGACTGGTCTCAAATTCCTGCGGTCACATGATCCATCTGCCTTTGCCTCCCAAAGTGTTGGGATTACAGGCCTGAGCCACTGTGCCCAGTCTTTTTATGCCACATTTTAAAGGGTTTGCTTATTAATAAGCTTACTGTTAATGAAATGTAGTTCAAAGTTTAAAAGTAGAATGCAGTCAGACACGGTGGCTCATGCCTATAATCCCAGCACTTTGGGAGGCCAAGGTGGGTAGATCATTTGAGGTCAGGAGTTCAAGACCAGCGTGACCAACATGGTGAGACCCTGTCTCTATTAAAAATACAAAAAATTATCCGGGCATGGTGGCACATGCCTATAATCCCAGCTACTTGGGAGGCTGCGGTAGGAGGATCACTTGAAACCAGGAGGCAGAGGTTGCAGTGAGCTGAGATCGAGATTGTGCCACTGCACTCCAGACTGGGCAACAGAGTGAGACTCCGTCTCAAAAAAAAAAAAAAAAAAGTGGAATGCAAGAAAATGTATCTGTACAGATAGGCATGAATCCTTCTCTTCCTCCCTTCACTCCTCTAACCCCTCCTCCTGCAATGTCTTGTAAATTACTGTCATTACAGAAGAGCAATGCACTGCATCCCCCCAAAACCTTTCTATATGCTTTTGCTACCCAGTTAACAGAATATACACAACTGTCTTAGGCGAAAGTATGGACAATAATCCCTCTCTTATCCACTGTTTCGCATTCTGTGGTTTGTGTTACTCATGGTCAACTGAGGTCCCAAAATATTAAATAGAAAATTCCAGAAATAAACAATGTATAAGTTTTAAACTGCATGCCATTCTGAGTAATGTGATGAAATCTTGCACCGTCCAGCTTTGTCCTGCTCGGTCCTGCTCCATCGTGCCTGGGAGGTGAATCGTCCCGTTGTCCAGCATATGCATGCTGTATACACTCCCCACTTGACATTTAGTAACTGTCTTGGTTACCAGATGGACAGATCAAGAGAAGGGTGAGTACAGTACAATAAGGTCTTGAGAGAGACTACATTCATATATATTCATCTATATATAATTTTTCTTTTTCTTTTTTTTTTTTTTTTTAAGACAGGGCCTCGCTCTGTTGCCCAGGCTGCAGTGCAGTGGCATGATTACGGCTCACTGCAGCCTCAACCCCCTGGGCTCGAGCGATCCTCCCATCTCAGCTTGTGTGCCACCCTACTGAGCTAATTTTTCTTATTTTTTGTAGAGACGAGGTCTCCATATGTTGCCCAGGCTGGTCTTGAATTCCTGGGCTCAAGCGCTCCTCCTTACCTCAGCCTCTGAAAGTGCTGGGATTATAGGCATGAGCTACCACACCTGGCCATCTTTTGTTTTTTAAGAGATGGGGTCACTGTTAGGCTGGATTTGAACTCCTGGGCTCAAGCCATCCTCCTGCTCAGCCTTCCAAGTAGCTGGAGCTATAGGTGCACACCACCATGCCCAGCTTCCACATAACTTTCTTACAGTATATTGTAATAATTGTTCCATTATTGTTAATCTTAGTGTGCCTAATTTATAAACTTTATCATAGGTATGTATGTATACAAAAAAACATTCTCTCTCTCTCTCTCTCTCTATATATATATGATTTGGTACTATCCTCAGTTTCAGATATCCACTGGGGGTCTTAGAACTTATCCCCCAAGAATAGGGAGGTCTATATACATGTATGTAGGGGTGGGAGGTCAGGTACAGTGAAGAAAGTAGAAATCTTTTTTCTTTAACTATAGACAGGGTCTCACTATGTTCCCCAGGCTGATCTCAAACTCCTGGGCTCAAACAATCCTCCCACCTCAGCCTCCCAAAGTGCAAGGATTACAGGCATGAGCTACCCTGCCCAGCCAAAATCTATTTTTGGTATATTAAGATACAGTCCCAGCCTATGGAATGATCCAATAGTTCATTCTTCTGTGACACTCCAGCCTCTAAAATAGGACATAAATGCATAAATGCATTTTTTTTTTCTTTTTTGAGACAAGAGTCTTGCTCAGTTGTCCAGGCTGAAATGCAGTGGCATGATCTCAGCTCACTGCCACCTCCGCCTCCCGGATTCAAGCAATTCTCCTGCCTCAGCCTCCTGAGCAACTGGGATTACAGGCGTGTGCCACCACACTGGACTAATTTTTGTATTTTTAGTAGAGATGGGGTTTCATCATGTTGGCCAGGCTAGTCTCAAAACCCTGACCTCAAGTGATTCGCCCGCCTTTGGCTTCCCAAAGTGCTGGGATTACAGGTGTGAGCCACCGCGCCTGGCCAAATGCACATTTCAGAGATACCATTCAGCACTGTTCTGTTTGGTTTGTCTGTGTATTGTGGGCAGTAGGCAGAGGAGCCTTTTTTTTACCCTCTTCTAAAAATCCACTTGCAGTATCAAGGTTTATATCTGTAAAAACGCAGAAAGTCAATAGAGGACTCCAAACCCAAGTTGTTTTTGGACTCGTTCAGGAAGGCAAAAGGAAGGCTTCAACCTGTGGGAACAATTAGTGGTTTGTGTGTACAGATACACCTTTGTATCAAGTAGCCAAGGTCTGGGGAAAGCCCAGTCTAGACCAAAGTGCTATGAAGGCCTTTCTGAGACACAGTAGTTGGGCAACACTGTCCTAGTTGGTAGGTACTTAATCAGTAGCACATTCAGGTAACTGCTGAAACTGGTACACCAGAGTAGCTAGGGAGTGAACAAAATTAATTTTGGGGTCACACCAAAATAGTAGTTGAATTACATCTTGGCACAGATTTTAGAACCTTGAGAGAATAACAGTTGAAAAAAAATAGTTGGTAGGTATCATAGGAAACAATATTTAAGAACTTACAGTTGAGGTGGAGACCCCAGTAGATGTCTCAGAACACTTGACTCATGCGTATCTGTACTTACAGGCTGTGTCTCCATCTAACTTCACTAAGATGCTTTAAGTGACTTTTCATACTTACATTTGGTCAGCCTTACCTTGTTCTTAGATTTTTTCTGAGGAAGACTCCTAATATTTCAAAAACAGCTACGATTGTATGTAAACTTTTTGTTTTTATTTGAGTTTCACTCTTGTTGCCCAGGCTGGAGTGCAATGGCACAATCTCGGCTCACTGCAACCTCTGCGTCCTGGGTTCAAGTGATTCTCCTGCTTCAGCCTCCAGAGTAGCTGGGATTACAGGTATGTGCCATCACGCCCAGCTAATTTTTGTATTTTTAGTAGAGACAGGGTTTCACCATGTTGGTCGGGCTGGTCTCAAACTCCTGACCTCAGTTGATCCACCCTGCTTGGCCTCTCAAAGTGCTGGGATTACAGATGTGAGCCACCGTGCCCTGCCCGATTTTATGTAAAGCTATCAACTTATCTGCTGTAGCCACTTGCTAGACCAGGGTTCAGCAAGCTTTTTCTGTAAAGGGCCAAATAGTAAATATTTTAGGCTTTGTGGGCCATATGGTCTCTGCCAACTACTCAATTCTGCCATTGTAGTGCAAAAGCAACCATGTAAATGAATGAACGTGGCTGTGTTTGTGACACTGAAATTTAAATTTCATAATTTTCACATAAAATATTATTCTTTTGATTTTTTTCCCCAACAATTTTAAAATTTTAAAGTCATGCTTAGCCATAGGCCATTCAAAAACATGCAGCAGGCCATAGTTTGCTAACCCTGGTGCCAGGCTAGTCTTGGTAAAAGCTGACTACTGATAGATATCTTAGAGACTAGTAATTATAGCAGAAGGTATCTCTTATAGGAAAAGAATTTGCCTTTTAAACAGTCAGTATTCGGCAATTTCAAACATGCTTTTGGTTCCTTAAAAAACATGTGAGCCAGGTGTGGTGGTACACATCTGTAATCCCAGCTACTCCAGAAGCTGTGGTGGGAGGATTGCTTGAACCTAGGAGTTTGAGACCAGCCTGGGTAATACAGCAAGACCCTATCTTTAAGGAAAAAAAAAAAAAAAGAAGCTATTTGGCTAAATCAGGCCTAGTGTCATTCCTTTCACCTATAAGCACAGATATGGTAATAACTGGAATTTGGAAAATCCACTTTGGAATTTGGAAATACAGTCCCTTCTTCAAAACCACAAAACAGCAGTATCTTTGTGTTTTCTTTTGACACTAACACAACATTTAAAAATCATTCTTGGATCTTTCTTACATCCTCACTTTACATATCCCTGCAGATATAATAGTTGTGGATCTGGTGTTTTTTAAAACAATTAACACAAGTAACTGGTCAGTTCTAGCTGAGGCATACTTTAAAACTGAACCCAACCGTTGGATCACAAGTGTGTGAATATATATTTCTTCTAGTCTTTCAATTTTAATAACCGTATTTACTATAGAAAAACACATTTCTTTATGTAGTAATTTCAGAAAACTGTGGATGATTCAAAATGACAAGTACATGGTAAAGCTCTGAAGTCTGATGATTGCACTGAAATAGTCAAACGACACAGTTTTGTACGCTGCAAACATTTTAATCATTATTGTTGAGCATACATTTTGGAAATTTTTTACTTCAAACGGCAACAAGTTAAATAAATGTTTATAATATACAAAGAAAATACAACCAAAAGTAAAACTTGCTTTAAGTGTGCCTTGCACTTAGACCAGTGTTTTCCCCCCTTAATACATCTTTATTTTTGAGCTGCACAAACACACTTAAGACTTTGATCTTCATAGTACGGCATTTAGCAAATAAAAATATACTCCCACCTTAAAGAAATAAAAGGTTGGTGCATGATTATATGCCAAACAAAGAGAGAACACTAGAATACTCTTGATAGTGCAGGCATCATTAAAAAGGAAAAGAAAAAGCTTGAGATGCTCATTAATTCTCTATGTTTTAAGGAAGCAGGATTTTTGACCAAGTAGCTTAAAAGCCAGCAAAACAGGGATCAGTGACGGCAACTGTAGTGTATGGAGTATGAAATGACAAACTTTACACAAATACACTGTTAGAAATTTACCAGTGAACACTGAAGATCTGAGAAGCTGCTCTTTGGAACAGTCAAGTAGGACCACCTTATTCCAGTCACATAAGCCCTTGTAAAGTAACACAGTGTTCTGTGCTATATACTTGCTGGCTGGGTAGTTACAGGATTTGTTTTGTCATTAGCAGCTAACAAACTTATTCCACATGTTCTTAAAGCCTTAATGGTGGAAAAAAAGGCAAGTGTCATTAGCGTGGAGGATCATATACTTCTCTGCACATAAACACAAGAGGCTTCACTAGTATTTTTAAAGTCTCTGATGTCTCCCATTGCACTTCAAAGCTCAATTGAGATGAAAGCCTTTCTCCATTGTAGCAGCTAGCAGGCGCTCTCTCATGATCTCCTCGGAAGAATATTCAGGCAACTTAAGGTAATGCACACATGTATTGACTGATGGATAGCTTGCATCAGTAGCGTCAACCTACAGCAAGAAAGCAAACACAACAGAAGACCATGAGTTTAAATACTTCTTTCTTTCAAAAGTAAAGTAACTAAATTTCATTTGGATTCCCAATTAGCCACAGAGCTTGTACCTTGCGTACAACCGTGAGCCTGGGATGCAGGTTAGCCAGTCCACCTGGGGGTAGAGTTGAACAACCAGTGGTAAACTGCAAGAATGCTTTCCTTTCATCAGAAGACATGCCACATAAAACCCTCACAAACCTCAGGAAACCAGGGCTAAAAGAACAAAAATATAGTTATACTGAGTTGACTGCAGATTTAAATGAAAATCACTACCACTACTTTGTCAGCCAGCAACAAGCCCCCTAAAAAACAATATCCTCACACCAGAAGAACAACACATCTAGAGACTCTTGGGTAAGTATGAAATGGGCTAAGACAAGCTACTTTAAAAATATCCCTGGCCAGGTGTGGTGGCTCATACCTGTAATTCCAGCACCTTGGGAGGATGAGGCGGATGGATCACCTGAGGTCAGGAGTTTGAGACCAGCCTGATGAACATGGTGAAACCCCATCTCTACTAAAAATACAAAATTAGCTGGGCATGGTGGCGCATGCCTGTAATCCCAGCTACTTGGGAGGCTAAGGCAGGAGAATCGCTTGAAACTGGGAGGCAGAGGTTTCAGTGAGCCAGGATTATGCCATTGCACTCCAGCCTGGACAACAAGAGTGAAACTACATCTCAAAAAAAAAAAAAAAAAAAAAAATCCCTCAAAGCCTGTCTTGCACTTATAAATTGTAAGAACTAAAAAATACTGATGGTGTATGGGGTCCATCTATTATGCAACAAAGTCAGTAAATCATAAAAACATAGGATGCATTTGCAAAATCATTCCAAATATGGATAAATATACCAAAGGGGATCTGAAATAATCGATTTTTGTTCCAGCAAAATAATTATCTTGTGATAAATTTGTGTAATGAAATAGTAAATGAACTTGTGTAAATGAATTTGTGTAATGAAATAGTAAATGAACTATATGCCAGAACATGGATAAATCTCATGATCATGTTACTCAAAAGAAACCAGACCACAAAGAAAACAGACTACATGATTTTACATTAAAAGTTCAAAAGCAAGCAAAACTGATCAACATATGGTGATTAAATTAACAGAAAAGAATATCGTGGGAAGGGGGATTTTTGAAGTTGCTTCATATTCTGGATATATAGGTGTGTGCATTTTGAGAAAATCCTCTAAACTGTATATATGACGTGTGTACTTATCTGTTATATTCAATAAAAAGTTTAATATAAATGTAGTATAGCCTAACAGCTTACAATTTACCAAATTTTAAAAATGAACAATTAAAACACAATGAGAAAAGGAATCAACATCAACCATGATGTCAGCTGTCTTTTTTTTTTTTTGAGATGGAGTTTCACTCTTGTTGCCCAGGCTGGAGTGCAATAGCACGATCTTGTCTCACTGCAACCTCCACTTCCTGGGTTCAAGTGATTCTCCTGCCTCAGCCTCCCGAATAGCTGGAATTATAGGCGTCTGCCACCACGCCCAGCTAATTTTTGGTATTTTTAGTAGAAACAAGGTTTCACCATGTTGGCCAGGCTGGTCTCAAACTCCTGACCTCAAGTGATTCGCCCGCCTTAGCCTCCCAAAGTGCTGGGATTACAGGTGTGAGCCACTGCGCCCGGCCTGATATCAGTTGTCTTTTTGTATCCTCCCAGCCTTATCAATGGATATGCATTCTGGTCACTGTGAGACACCACTGCTTTCTCACTTACTTTATGAATGTAATTCATTGAGTTATAGTTTACTTTAGAGAACCTGTCACTTGATTTGGGGAATATAAATAATTTTGTTGATCTTAGAAAATAGTATCACATACCTGTCACGTGTATAACCCAGCTTAGGTTCAGTGTAATTGATAATATCTTCTGCTGCCCAGGATGGTGACTGGTTTCCACAAAGAATCATTTGGACTTCTTCATGGCTGAAGGAACTTAACTTCTCCATTGGAAAAACTTTATTAAACCCATCTACATCATACATGTACAGAAACACAAAAAACATACAACTCAGTTTCCAAGTTATGATTCCAAAATACCAAATTTCAAACCAAAATACCCATTATCAAAATCAATCTAAGTATCTATCAAGGAATGAATGTGTAAAGAAAATGTGGTATATATACACAATGGAATACTATGCAACCATGAAAAAGAATGAAATCTTTTCATTTGTAGGAACATGGGTGGAACTGGAGGTCATTATATTAAGTGAAAAAAGCCAGGCACAGAAAGACAAGCATCACATATTCCCACTCATATGTGGGAACTTAAAAAGTTGATCTTGGCCAGGCAAGGTGTCTCACACCTGTAATCCCAGCACTTTCGGAGGCCGAGGCAGGCAGATCACCTGAGGTTGGGAGTTTGAGACCAGCCTGACCAACATGGAGAAACCCCATCTCCACTAAAAATACAGAATTAGCCGGGTGTTGTGGCACATGCCTGTAATCCCAGCTACTCAGGAGACTAAGGCAGGAGAATTGCTTGAACCTGGGAGGTGGAGGTTGCAGTGAGCCGAGATCGTGCCATTGCACTCTTAGCCTGGGCAACAAGAGCAAAAACTCCGTCTTAAACAAACAAACAACAACAAAGTTGATTTCATAAAGGTAAAGAAAAGGATGATATCAGAGGCTGGGAGTGTTGCATGTGGAGATGGATGAAGAGAGGTAGTTTAATGAGTACAAACTTACAATTAAATAAAAGGAGTAAGTTCTAAGGTTTTCTAACATAGTAGGGTGACTATAGTTAACAGTCATATATTGTATATTTCAAAGAAGCTAGAAGAGAATAATTTTAATGTTCCCAACACAGAGAAATGATAAATGTCCAAGATGATGGATATCCTAAATACCGATTTTTATCATTACACAATTTATGTATCAAAATGCCCCATAAACATGTACATATATTATGTAACAATTAAAAAATACTCATTACCAATGAAATGGACGGAAGATGAATATTCAACATTCATAAATGTTTGAATAAACAAGCATAAATTAAGACAGCTTGTTTTTTTTTTTTTTTTTTGAGACGGAGTCTCGCTCTATTGCCCGGGCTGGAGTGCAGTGGCCGGATCTCAGCTCACTGCAAGCTCCGCCTCCCGGGTTCACGCCATTCTCCTGCCTCAGCCTCCCGAGTAGCTGGGACTACAGGCGCCCGCCACCTCGCCCGGCTAGTTTTTTGTATTTTTTAGTAGAGACGGGGTTTCACCATATTAGCTAGGATGGTCTCGATCTTCTGACCTCGTAATGCGCCCGTCTCGGCCTCCCAAAGTGCTGGGATTACAGGCTTGAGCCACCGCGCCCGGCTAATTAAGACAGCTTGAAATTAAAACTGTTTGGGAGGCCGAGGCGGGCAGATCGCGAGCGCAGGAGATCGAGACCATCCTGGCTAACACGGTGAAACCCCTTCTCTACTAAAAATACAAAAAATTAGCCTGGCGTGGTCGTGGGCGCCTGTAGTCCCAGCCACTCCGGAGGCTGAGGCAGGAGAATGGCGTGAACCCAGGATGCAGAGCTTGCAGTGAGCCGAGATCGCACCACTGCACTCCAGCCTGAGCAACAGAGTGAGATTCTGCCTCAAAAAAAAAAGAAAAAAGAAAAAAAAGAAATCCCTGCTTAGCCGGGCGCGGTGGCTCAAGCCTGTAATCCCAGCACTCTGGGAGGCCGAGATGGGCGGATCACAAGGTCAGGAGATAGAGAGCATCCTGGCTAACATGGTGAAACCCCGTCTCTACTAAAAAATACAAAAAACTAGCCGGGCGAGGTGGCGGGCGCCTGTAGTCCCAGCTACTCCAGCGGCTGAGGCAGGAGAATGGCGTAAACCCGGGAGGCGGAGCTTGCAGTGAGCCGATATCTGGCCATTGCACTCCAGCCTGGGCGGCAGAGCGAGACTCCGTCTCAAAAAAAAAAAAAAAAAAAAAAAAAAAAAAGAAATCCCTGCTTATTACAAATGTGAAGAGAGAGAGAACATTCAGTTGCTATGGTCAGTATGCAAATTCTTGTTACTACTCAGTCTGGAGTTCGCCAGCAGTTTCTGTCATACAAGTCAGGCAAAACTGTGTTCTCATTTTCAAAAGTGATTTACCATATAATATACTCGTTCCCATCATGATTCTTTCATGGTTTAATTCATCCTGATCAAGTAATCTAGAATGTATGCAACCTATGTCCACTTTCTTTCTTTCTTTGTTGAGGCAAGGTCTCCCTCTGTTGCCCAGGCTGGAGTGCAGTGGCACAAACATGGCTCACTGCAGCCTCAGCCTCCCACGCTCAGACTATTCTCTCACTTCAGCCTCACAGGTAGCTGGGACCACAGGCACATGCCACCACATCTGGCTAATTTTTTAAAAAATGTTTTGTAGAGATGGGGTCTTGCCGTGTTGCCCAGGCTGGTCTTGAACTCCTGGGTTCAAACGATCCTCCTGCTTCAGCCTCCCAAAGTGCTGAGATTATAGGCGTGAGCACCACCACACCCGACAACCAGCAATTCTTTTTTTTTTTTTTTTTTGCGACAGAGTTTTGCTCATCACCCAGGCTGGAGTGCAATGGCATGATCTCGGCTCACCGCAACCTCGCCTCCTGGGTTCAAGCGATTCTCCTGCCTCAGTCTCCCGAGTAGCTGGGATTACGGGCATGCGCCACCATGCCCAGCTAATTTTGTATTTTTAGTGGAGATGGGGTTTCTCCATGTTGGTCAGGCTGATCTTGAACTCTCAACCTCAGATGATCTGCCCGCCTCGGCCTCCCAAAGTGCTGGGATTACAGGCGTTAGCCACTATGCCCAGCCAACCACCAGCAATTCTTGACCATAATTTCAACTGTCTCAAAGTCAAAGGAGAGCAATTATGCTAAAAATCCTTTAAAATTACCTCTAAAGGCTTCCATTTGTTTCTGAATACCTGTATGCATACAAAAGTCAAACATCAAATCCACATATTCTTCTGCATTATCCATTGTTATCATCTGCAAAAGAAAATCTGTCAGTATCTAGAAATATTTCAGGAGTGTCTAGTACAACTGGCTTTGCTAAGAGGATATTTCAGAACTTTTTTTTACCTCATCTTCACCACTTGGCTTGAGATCCACAGCTGTGAAACCATATATTCTTGAGGAAGGGCAAAACTGGAAATTTAAACTGGGAGGACAAAAAAGATTAAATTAACTGACATGCAGCTACTACTAAGGGTGTTTAATTTTTATAACATGACTATCATCTGCCATCAGTGGGTACAAGAGAAAAAATTAAATAAATATAATAACATGGCTATCAAAACCATAATTCCCAGCCCCCTCCTCCTCCAACAAAATCAGTACACCAGCTTAGAAGAAGTCGAGGCCTTTTTAAATGCAATATTCTATGGACAAAATCTACTAGGCCAGCTGTTACCAAATCTGTCTGGCTTTGCGAAGATTGCATGAAACCACCTTTCTATATTTTACTTCTAACTTATGGCACAAAATTAATTAACTAAAAATTTTGCAATTAATTATGATGGCAACGTTTATAAGTCTTTTAGGAAGAAACTGTTGCTTCACTGAAGTCAATCATGCTATGTACAAAAATATGCATTAAAAAAAAAAACCTTGACTATATAACCATTTATCAAACACAGCTTACCAACATTATCAGCGAACATTAAAAAAAAAAAAAAAAAAAAAGGCCTTGCAGTTAACCTAAAACCACAGCTGAAGATATGATAATTACCTGTACATAAAGTAACAGAGTTTTATCAAAAGATCTGCAGCATCTCAGCTACTACAGCCACTGGTGATAAAGCTGACATACCAACCAATTTTTGAGCTTTGCAAAGTGGGCCATATATTAGCAGATGAATTTGTCAAAATATTGTTGACTCTAGACATTTTACACAGGCATATAAATTCACATTGGCTAAGTCAGGTAATCTTCTAAAGGTCTGATGATTAATAAACTAATATTCTAGTATTCTGAGTGTTGTCTTTATAATATTAAATCAAGGTTCAAGTCGATCATCAGTATTTCCTACAGCATATTACTGTTTTTGACAGACTGTTTTCTCATATATTGCAAATCAGTGAGGACAAAGAAACAAAAGCTTTAGAACTTATTCATCCATTGGATTGAAGAATGTACATATAATGCTTACCCTAAATCCTCTATGCTAAGTGGAGGCCCAGAACCTGATGGATTCTTCAGCACTAGTTCCTGTAATTTTGTGTTCTTCTCATCTTCAGAAAGACCTTTGTTGCTTAAAATTTGGCGCCTCTTGATAGCAAGGTCTTTAATTTCTTTTAAAAATCTGGCTCTGTGTGGGTTTACTAATTCAAAGTCTTCCCAAGTCAAAATTCCATTAAACCAAGCCGGGGGTTTTGGTTTAGGGGGATCAAGAATAAATTCTGATTTTGAATCCTCTTCAAAGCTTCCTACTGAGAGTGAATCATGACCTTCTTCTGTAGAAGCTTCAGACTGACTTTCAGTACAGTGTAAGTCTCTATCACCTCGTGACTCATAAATCAGTTTACTCATATTGCTTTTAATGTCACCCATACACATAAGTTTAAAAAAAGGTTTAGAAATAGGTAAGTCCACAAGTCTATTGTCTTGAATGCATTTGGCCAAGAAAATTCCAAGGAAATGAAACAGTTTCGTGATCCTTTCAAGCTCATCACTATCCTGTGGAAATGGTGCCGTGAACAGTCCACATGACCTCTGCACATAATATCCAGGAGGTTTCAATCCACCTCCAAGATCAACCTAATTTTTTAGAGGGTGAAATGCAAATAAAATTAAACAAAAGGTAATAGAAACTAAGCCTATCATCATCTAAGAAAAAAATCCATAAACTAAACATCTTCATGAATTTGGCTATCTAAAAGTATGTAATTTTATTAAATAGCTTTTGGTGACTAAATTTTATCGCTTTAGAAATATTTTAGTTGTATCAAGATTATTCAATAATAAAAGTAGAGTCAGAAACCTGGCTTATGTTCTGAACACATAACCTATTTTTAACACTTTTGAAAACAGAGTCACAACTCAAGTCACAAAATAAGAAATATTCTTACGTGACGAGATTCATCATCTGGAAAATTATCATCACAAAGCCAAGCTCCCAAGTCAGTTCTCTGGAATTCCGCTGCCACCAGAGCATAAAACTCTAATGTGGGTCCCAAGCCAGTTCCTTCTTCTCCTAAAAACTCAACCTAAAATATGAACAAATAAATTGTGGGTTAAAATAAAGTTTGGGGTATTTTTAAAATAATCTAATTCTTGCCAAAATTTATCATATCTGATCCAGTAGTATACCTTTTTTCAAAATAGCAGTGTATATATTATAAACAGCATAGGAGTGTTATTGTAATTTTTCTGAAGAGTCCACCTGTACACTATTACATGCTTAAGCACTGTGCCAAGCATCATTCACACATTTACCTCTCACGACAACCCTGCAAAATAATTATCTCCTTTTTACACCAAAGGAAACCAAATCTCACATAAGGAGGTGAAATAATTTGCTTGAAGAAATGATGGTGTACAGATTTTTGTGTGTGTCTGTGTGACACCAAAGCCTAAACTCTTCCACTTTTTTACTTTTCTTGAGACAGAGTTTCACTCTTATTGCCCAGAATGGAGTGCAATGACACAATCTCAGCTCACTGCAACCTCTGCCTCCCAGGTTCAGGCAATTTTCCTACCTCAGCCTCCCAAGTAGCTGGGATTATGGCATGCACCACCATGCCTGGCTAATTTTGTATTTTCAGTAGAGACAGTTTTACTGTGTTGGTCCGACTGGTTTCAAACTCTTGACCTCAGGTGATACACCCACCTCGGCCTCCCAAAGTGCTGGGATTACAGGCATGAGCCACTGCGCCTGGCCTCTTCTGCTTATTTCTGAGTTAAAGACGCTTTAAATCATTTTTGCAACAGGAAAAGCATGGACAAAAACCTTTAAAGTGATTGCATAAAGTATCATAAAAACTATAGCATATGGTTAAAAAAAAAGATTATCTAAATTAGAAGAATGTAAGCAGCTGGGCATGGTGGCTCACGCCTGTAATCCCAGCACTTTGGGAGGCCGAAGCAGGTGGATCACTTGAGCCCAGGAGTTTGAGACCAGCCTGGGCAACACAGTGAGAACTTGTCTCTATTAAAAAAAAAAAAAGGAAGAAGAAGAAGAAGAAGAACGTAAGGGTAGGAGGAATAACACAATGAAAATCTGTATATAAAGTGAAAGACATAAAGCTTTGGACATCTTCTAGAGATGTATCATATTTCTTGCAATTAGTTTATGATCCAAAAGTTAAAAACAAACCAATTGGTTTCACCCCTGTGACAGGAGAGGTATTTCCACTCTTCCTCATATGGGGAATACTGTGTATACGAAATATAACCAACAATGTCCACAGTAACATTTCTAAACTAAATATATTAAATTTCATACTGCCATTTGCTATAACATCTCTCAACACAGACCAGTGATATAATACCAAGCACAATTTAAGTGAAACAATATTACAAAACCAAGTGCTCCCAAAATATCCAACAGTGCAGTTTAATATAAGGGTCAAAAAGAATCCCTTGTGAGTACTATTATTTTAGTCCAACTTTGTTATGAAATACGTAGAAGCCCTGAGGCAGAACAAGCACTTTGCCGCCTCAAGAGTGGAGATCTTCTTTGTTGCTCATTAATGGCGCAAGACCTAACCCCTAAGGAGGTGGACTAACATCCTCTTATGAAAAAGATGCTCTGCCAGAGAAGGCTTCTGCTGACAGAATAGGAAAATCCCTCTTCATGTTTACCTACCACAGTTTTTAATGCAGTGAAGACACATTGGGCTGGTTCCCTAAGTGTCATTCCTGTTCCCTAAATCTAATTTTATGAGATTACCTCAAGAACTGATTTCCGATCTGCATGTATTTGCATGACATTCTCAGCCCATTCCATCAGTGATTCGCCACGTGGAACCTTTACTCTTTCATGCTTGAGACGACCAACTCTAAACTCTCCAGGGTCATCTCGCCTAACACTGCTTGTGGTTCTCGTTCGTTCCACAGTGGCTTCACGTCGGTTTTGTAACCACACTATTGCTCTGAAATAGAAAAATATCTATGAGCTGCAGCATATATTAACAGCTGAATGTACTACTAAACCAGCAACAGAATTCAAAGATTTAAGAAATTAAAAAATAGTATTTTATCAGGTGATTTTTAAAACACAGTAATCTTTTTTGTTACATAAATTGCTTCCTTTCACAAGTAAAAATATATGAAACTCCTTTTATTATAATCTGCCTTAAGCAAACTGAGAAAGTACTGGGTCTGTGTTTTCCCTCCTTATTTTAGCAGTTCAATAAAAATAAAAATCTGTTGTCCAGCCCCCAACATCATTCAAAAAAAGGACAAATGTTTCCTATCGGAGAAATTTAAAAATGATTAAGCTATCTTTCAGACTGAAAGCTGTCAGGCCTCTGAGCCCAAGCTAAGCCATCATATCCCCAGTGACCTGCACATATACATCCAGATGGCCTGAATCAACTGAAGATCCACAAAAAAAGTGAAAATAACCTTAACTGATGACATTCCACCATTGTGATTTGTTTCTACCCCACCCTAACTGATCAGCGTACTTTGTAATCTACCCCACCCTTAGGAAGGTTCTTTATAATCTCCCCCACCCTGAAGAAGGTTCTTTGTAATTCTCCCCACCCTCGAGAATGTACTTTGTGAGATCCGCCCCCTGCCCCCAAAACATTGCTCTGAACTCCACCGCCTGTCCCCAAACCTGTAAGAACCAATGATAATCCCACCACCCTTTGCTGACTCTTTTCGGACTCAACCTGCCTGCACTCAGGTGAAATGAACAGCCATGCTGCTCACACAAAGTCTGTTTGATGGTCTCTTCACATGGACACATGAGACAAAGGCCACCATCAATTATAATTTTAAAACAATTTTTCTTTTCTGTTTTTTTGAGATGGAGTCTTGCTCTGTCACCCAGGCTGGAGTACAGTGGCATGATCTCAGCTCACTGCAACCTCCCTATCCCAGGTTCAAGTGATTCTCCTGCCTCAGCCTCCCCAGTAGCTGGGATTACAGGTACGTGCCACCATGCCTGGCTAATTTTTGTATTTTTAGTAGAGACGGGTTCTGCCATGTTGCCCAGGCTGGTCTTGAACTCCTGGCCTCAACTGATCCACCCGCCTCGGCCTCCCAAAGTGCTGGAATTACAGGCATGAGCCGCCACACCCGGCCACATTTTCTTTGTTTTAATAACAATCCATTTATGGTGGGAGGAAGAACCAATAATTAGGAATAAGAAGCTGAAGGTTCTATTCTCATGTGTGCTACTATTTTTTCATGATCTTAGGCAAATTAACTAAGTACGTGCAGAATCAATTTCCTCATTTATAAAACAGAAATTATTATCAATGCCAGTTATCACAACATGCCTATAGTTCTATGTATATAAATGCTTTGTAAATGGCATTAAATGGTACAAAAATGTAACTATCAAGGAAGAAACACAGTTTAAATTATAACTTTTTTAACAATTATTTTGAAAGAGTACTTAAACAATCATTCAACAAAATATTTATTGAGCACCTACAGTGAGTGAGTCTTGCTCTGTCGCCCAGGCTGGAGTGCAGTGGTGCAATCTTGGCTAACTACAACCTCTCCCTCCCGGGTTCAAGCAGTTCTTATGCCTCAGCCTCCTAAAAAGCTGGAATTATGCCCAGCTAATTTTTGTGGGTTTTTTTGTAGAGATGGGGTTTCGCCATGTTGTCCAGGCTGGTCTCGAAATCCTGGCCTCCAGTGATGTGTCTGCCTTGGCTTACCAAAGTGCTGGGATTATAGGCATGGGCCACTGTGCCCAGCCTGGAAACAGAAACTTTTTAAATGTTTTCTTTTTTTTTGGTAAATCATTTCTTCCATGATTATTCAGAGGGACTATCTTCAAACCAGTACAAATATTTCGTAAATAATATCAGACCATTTTCTAACCAAGTGAGTAATTTGTTGCACAATAAGCCATCGCACATCTTTCAGCAAGAAATACATTAAATTTGAATAGTAAAGACACTACACAATTAGGCTTAGGACACAATTATAGTTTGCCTTAAATATTTCTTTGGGGGAGAGGACACCACACTTCTACTCAATGAAGAGAAACATTTTTACAGTCCAGAGGTCTTTTATTTTTTATTTTTTTGAGACGGAGTCTTGCTCCATTGCCCAGGCTGGAGTGCAGTGGCGTGATCTCGGCTCACTGCAAGCTCCGCCTCCCAGGTTCACACCATTCTCCTGCCTCAGCCTCCCAAGAAGCTGGGACTACAGGCGCCCGCCACCACGCCTGACTAATTTTTATTTTTAGTGGAGACAGGGTTTCACTGCGTTAGCCAGGATGGTCTCAATCGCCTGACCTCGTGATCTGCCTTCCTCAGCCTCCCAAAGTGCTGGGATTACAAGCGTGAGCCACCGCACCTAGCTATTTTTTTTAAACATTATGCATGAATTCACAGAGAAGAGGTTCCAGCAGCTCAGGCTCCTTTCCCTTGGTTTTCACACAGTGTGCTTCTCGGGGTGAAACAGGCTGGCACTTCAGGTAAATGCAGGTACCTTTCTCTTTGGCTTCCTTTTTTTTCTGATCATTTTCCTTCATGCATTTCAGGAAGCTATCTCGGCTCTTAGAGTGCTTAATGTGCTTAATATGCACATTAATTCTCTTGGTAAGAATCTTGCCCTTGTTTGTTTACAACAATGAATGCAACTGTAATCCCAGCCACTCAGGGGGGCTGCAGCAGGAGAATTACTTGAACCCGGGAGGCGGAGGCTGCAGTGAGCCAAGATCATGCCAATGCACCCCAGCCTGGGCAACAAAGCGAGACAAAAAACAAAAACAAAAAAACAATGCCAACAGCATGCTGGGTAACACTGTAGACTCTTCCCATTTAGCGACAGTAACACTTGTGGGGCATTCCTTTTTTTTTTTTTTTTTTTTTGAGACGGAGTCTCGCTCTGTCGCCCAGGCTGGAGTGCAGTGGCCGCATCTCAGCTCACTGCAAGCTCCGCCTCCCGGGTCTACGCCATTCTCCTGCCTCAGCCTCCCGAGTAGCTGGGACTACAGGCGCCCGCCACCTCGCCCGGCTAGTTTTTTGTATTTTTTAGTAGAGACGGGGTTTCACCGTATTAGCCAGGCTGGTCTCGATCTCCTGACCTTGTGATCCGCCCGTCTCGGCCTCCCAAAGTGCTGGGATTACAGGCTTGAGCCACCGTGCCCGGCCGGGGCATTCCTTTTTGAACAGTACCCATTCCCTTAATGTCTACAATGTCACCTCTCTTTTAGATCTGCATATATGTGGCCAAAGGAACAATTCCATGTTTTCTAAAAGACCTAGAGAACATCTATCGGGTATCTCTCCTCCTTTCCTTTGGATTAGTCATTTTGGTGAATTACTAGAAGATTGGTGGTTTAGACCAAAAGGCAATGCTGACTATTCTTCATAGGAATACAAGATAATATATCCCCTCTATCAGTCCTGACAGTATAGTTGTATTATTTTCAACTTATATAACATAAAAACATACTTATTTTAAAAACATAAAAAGATGTACTTAAGGTAAACAATCATCTCACCTAACAGGAAACTGAGAAAGTACTGGGTCTATATTATGATTTATAAATTTAGCATTATTACAAAGAAACCATATATCAAATCCAGAACTTTTAAAGATATGACTGTATCAAGTGTTATGCAGCATTAGGTGATTTGGTTGTTGTGAAACATCATCATCTTACCTTGAGGCACCAAATGCTGTACATGTGAAATAAAGCTGTCTAGTTTCAAATGGTATTAGAAAAGGACATTTGCTGGTTAACTGTTCACACCAGTCTGGCAGAGCCCCACTTGCCAATGCCAATGGTTCCTGTGAATTAACAAATAACAATGTCTTAGTGCTATAAGGCATTCATGCATGCATTCATTCATTCATTCATTTTTGAGACAGAGTCTCACTCTGTTGCCCAGCCTGGTGTGCAATGGTGCGATCTCGGCTCACTGCAGCCTCTGCTTCCTGGGTTCAAGCGATCCTCCTGCCCTAGCCACCCAAGTAGCTGGGATTACAGGCGTGTGCCACCATGCCCAGCTAATCTTTGTATTTTCAGTAAAGCCGGGGTTTCGCCATATTGGCCAGGCTGGTCTCAAACTCCTAGCCTCTAACAATACACCCGCCTTGGCCCCCACAGTGCTGGAATTACAGGCGTGAGCCACCACACCTGGCCCTATAAGGCAATTATTAAAAATGACCAAAAGAAAAGAAGAGTCAATTCTAAACCTGTAATTAGGAAATAAATGCAAAGGACCATATAGCTCAAATTACCAATCAGAGGGAAGGGAAAGATGGTGAGAGGTAGAAAAGAAAGTAAAGGGAATATTAGGAAAAGTCCAACAGTAATAGAATGAAGAGTTCAGCTATCTGATTTTATTACCTCAATCTGCTGTAGTATTTTTGTTGTAATTTTTTTGCTAGTGAATTCATCTGGTGGAAAAGTAAACTGAGGCTGTTCATCACCATCTATAAAATTAATTAATAAAATTAATAAAAATATAAACTGACTTGCTTTAAAACTGCTATAGAAATGAAACAAGGCTTCTTACAGACCTTCCTGGGATATTCTTGAATAAGGGTCACTTGCAACTATATACAGAATACGCAGAAGCTGAAGGACGTCTTCTACTCCACAAGAGTTCTGTCCATTGCCTGCTTTGGCCTGAGGTTGTTCTTTTGTTAAATTAAGAATATCACTACTTTGAAGAGTAGAAATGGCCCCCTGGTTTAACCCAGACTTTGTTCCATGCTCACAAAAATCCTATAGAAACAATTAGAAAACCTGGCCATTAATCACATTTTCAAGAAAAACAGTGTATCATTCTATCAATACTACTATGAAAGGGTTGGAATTTTTTAAAGTGCCTTCTTTTTAAATAAAAACATAACACAAGACATAAATCAAGGCATTCTAAACCATTAAAATTCCCGAATAAAATATAACCACTCAAGCCATGGTCAAAGTCTGTATTCAGATTCAATGCTACAAGCCATATTTGAAATTTTAGAATTTGTGTATTAACAGTGTTAATTCAACCTCATTTTAAAAATTATGTCTCAATGAACTGCTGTTCCTTAAGAAGCTTCCAAAGCTGCAAAACAAAGCATAAAGCCACTTGCAATCAAAATAGTGTTTTGATGCCAATATATACCTTATATGCAGCTATGAGCTGAGAACAATTTCTGTTTTTCCTAATACTTTTATTAGTGCCGGTTAATTTCCAGTGACGCAGGAAAGCAGCGTCTGCATTCTTCTGCAGGTAGGTTATCAAGTCATTCTTTGGTAATTCATCAGTGCCAAGGTACTGCTCCACATGCTCTATAGACCAGCAACCCTACAACAGGAAAAACCAAATGTTGGCCTTTCCCAATTACAAAGTCTATGATATTTCACATGCATTACATGAGGTAGCTTTAAGATCATGCACTTACCCTAATCTAAAGAATTCCATGTTAGTCATTATTCCCTTCAATATTCAACTGCAATACTGTGTTAGTTTTACTATCTTTCTTCTTTTTACTAAATAGCCAAGAGTAAGACCAATTTTCCAAAAATAACTTACCATTTTTCCATTTTCCTTTTCTTTATCAGAATCCTTCATTTCTCTGTACATGATTCTAAACATGAAGATATTCAAGTTAATTCACATATAATTTGTGATTATTTTCAATAACGCTTCAATTCTTTTAAAAAAAATGAACATCATTTACTAGACATATGTCTGCACTGAACACTGAACTCAAGAATTCTTTTTTTCTGTATATTTTGTAGAGATAAGGTTTTGCTATGTTGCCAGGCTGGTTTCAAACTCCGGGTTTCAAGCAATGCTCCTGTCTTGGCCTCCCAAAGTGCTGGGATTAAGGTGTGTAACGACACCCAGCCTCAAGGAGGATTTTTAAGAAAAAATGTTAATTCGTTAAACGTAAGGGCAAAGTAGCAGAAACCATATTCCTGAATTACGATTTATAAATTTAGCATCATTACAAAGAAAGCATATATCAAATCTAGAACTTTTAAAGATATGACTGTATCAAGTGTTACACAGCATTACGTGATTTGGTTGTTGTGAAACATCATAGAGTGCATTACACAAAACAAAATGGTATAGCCTACTATCTATCTAGGCTGTGTCTTATAGCCTATTGTTCCTAGGCCACGAACCTTAACAGCATATATCAGTGTACTGAGTACTACAGGCAACTGTAACACAATAGTATTTGTGTAAATAAACATAAAAAAGGTACAGTAAAAATATGGCTTTATAATCTTATGGGACCCCTGTCATACATGGTCCATCACTGACTGAAAAGTTGTTATATAGCACATGGCTATAACTGTTGTAAAAATACAATGGGATAAGAAAGAGGTTCTCTGTGTCTAGATGGAATGAAGGATAGAAATAACAATGATCAGGAGTGCTTATGTTTAAATAAGGCAGTTGAGATCAATTTTGAAACTGCAATAAAAATTGAAGGGAGGTTTTTCTAGCTCTTGGGAACTTAGAGAAAAAAATAGAAGGGCAGGAGAATACTATTATGATTTTCTGTTCTATCTCAAAAGGACCTACATTACTTTTATTGACCATTATATAAGATTATCAGTGATGTTAAGAGAACATCAGAAAATATACTAATGGAAGTGAAGTTACAGTAAGAATGACGATATAATTTATTATTATTAAATAACAAATATTGGCCGGGCGCGGTGGCTCAAGCCTGTAATCCCAGCACTGTGGGAGGCCGAGACAGGTGGATCACGAAGTCAGGAGATCGAGACCATCCTGGCTGACACGGTGAAACCCCGTCTCTACTAAAAAATACAAAAAACTAGCCGGGCGAGGTGGCGGGCGCCTGTAGTCCCAGCTACTCGGGAGGCTGAGGCAGGAGAATGGCGTGAACCCGGGAGGCGGAGCTTGCAGTGAGCTGAGATCCGGCCACTGCACTCCAGCCCGGGCAATAGAGCGAGACTCCGTCTCAAAAAAAAAAAAAAAATATATATATATAGTATAGATAACATTTACTGAGCACTTAATATATCCTAGGGAGTACTGAAAACACTTTGCAGGTCAAGCACAGAGGCTCAACACCTGTAATCCCAGCACTTTGGGAGGCTGAGGTGGAGGGATCACTTGAGCTCAGAAATTTGACAACAGCATGGGCAACATGGCGAAAACTCTATCCCTACAAAAAATACAAAAATTAGCTAGGCCTGGTGGTGCACACCTGTAGTCCCAGCTATTCAGGCGGCTGAAGTGGGAAAATCAACTGAGCCCGTGGAGTTTGAGGCTGCAGTGAACCATGATCGCACGACTGCACTCCACTGCACTCCAGCTGGGCAACAGAGAGAGAGCTTGTCTCAGAAAAAAAGAAAAGTAAAGAAAACACTTTATACATATTAATTCATTAATTCCTTACAACCACTCTCATTTTATAGATTAGGAATGTGAGGCACAAAAATGTTAAAATAAATTTACCCTAAGTCATTGATAATTATTTGTACAAAGAAAGGCAGGTGTTAACCCACACACCCCCAAAATAAAGAACAGAAATAAAATATTTAGTACTCATATTAGTCGAAGAATTCAAATGACACTCTTCTCAACAATTACGTTAAGAAGCTAGTGTAGATTGTAAATGTCCTTCTGCTTCTAAAACTTAATCATTCTACACCAAGAGTCCCAAACACTATTATCTGTTCCTGTAAGCCACAGAACAAAAACCAAATCTTTTCTGTTCCTATAATCCAAAATAAACACAATGCTTCTTGGCTCATACACTAGGGCATTATCTATCAAAACATTAAGTTAAAATTTCTTACGTGTATGTGGGCTCCCAAATACGCCTAAGTTTATCTGATTTCACATTGCCATTACAGGACAATTGAAGCAATTTTTGTACATAGTAAAAGATGGTTGATCTGAAATTGGTGAGTGGTAATTCAACTTCACGAGTCGTTCCAAGACCTGTTACTTTCAAAGTGAGGGCTAATCGAGGTGACGGAGTACATTCGACTTCTTCCAAGAGCTCTGAATGAGGTGTCCCTAAAAATTTGGAAGATATGTGAAAAACAATTATACTAAAACAAGCAGTCCAAGAAAGGTCACTATACTAGGCGACAAGGCTACATGAAATCCAAACCCCTCTGCCATACATTAGCTAAAGGATGTCAGCTACTTAAGACTCTAGGCCTTGACATTTTTGTTTTCTGTTTCTTTTTTTTTTTCTTTTGAGATGGAGTCTTGCTCTGTTGCCCAGGCTGGCATGCAGTGGCACAATCTCAGCTCACTGCAACCTCCGCCTCCTAGGTTTAAGCAATTTTCCTGCGTCAGCCTCCCAAGTAGCTGGGATTATAGGTGCTCACCACCACATCTGGCTAATTTTTGTATTTTTAGTAAAGATGGCGGGATTTCACCATGTTGTCCAGGCTGGTCTCGAACTCCTGATCTCAAGTGATCCACCCTCCTCAGCCTCCTAAAGTGCTGGGATTACTACAGGCATTAGCCACTGTGCCCAGCCTGTTTTCCGTTTCTTTTTAATGGGAATAATTACACCTATGTTACTGAAAGAGTGCTAGAGGAGAATACATGTGTATGATAGAGAGCTCTCTCATTTTTATATGAAAATAATACTAACTGTATGAATACTTAGGAAACATTTTAATTTTATAAAGAGGCCAAGAGCGGTGGCTCATGCCTGTAATCCCAACACTTTGGGAGATCGAGGTGGGTAGGTCACTTGAGGTCAGGAGTTTGAGACAAGCCTGGGCAACATAGTGAACCCCGTCTCTACCAAAAATGCAAAAATTAGCTGGACATGGTGGTGCCCGCCTGTAGTCCCAGCTACTCAGGAGGTTGAGGCAGGAGAATCACTTGAACCTGGAAGTGGAGGTTACAGTGAGCTGAGATCACACCCCTGCACTCCAGCCTGGGTGACAGAACGAGACTCCGTCTCAAAAAAAATTTTTTTATATAAATGAGAAAACTATCCATACTCAGAGAAAACCACACATTCTGGGGCCAATGACGTGTCAACCTTTTATCACACTGAATAACTGCATCATGAGGTAAACACATATACACACACAAATATAATTAGTTTCATCATATATTTGAAGAATGCTCTCATATTTTATTAGCTCATGAATGTTTTCTTCATTATCATGATCGTCCTCTAAAATATTATTTCTTTCACTGCACAGTATCCCACTGTACCTAAACAGAGGCATATCCCTGTTACTAGACATAATTAAGGTCATTTCCAATTTTTTGAAAATATAAATACTTCTGCAGTCACCTATGTGTACAAAACAGGATACAGAGCTAGTATTTAAAATTACCATAGGCAAAAACACATTCTCAAAAGATACAAAATATACTGGTAGAGAGCTCTACAAAAAGTTTGTGCCTATTTATACTCTCTAAAATATGTTTTCCTTTTTTATAATTAATTTTTTTCTCTGAGATCCAAAGAAAAAGATTCTCCTTTTTGAAGGACTCTTAGAACAAACACCTTGATTCAGTCTATCTATCCTCCTCAAAGAACATTTATACTACAGAGTATACTTACTTTCATATTTAATACAGGTATCTTTTTTTTTTTTTTGAGACAGAGTCTCACTCTGTCACCACCCAGGCTAGAGTGCAGTGGCATGATCTCGGCTCACTGCAACCTCTGACTCCCGGGTTCAAGCAATTCCTCCTGCCTCAGCCTCCTGAGTAGCTGGGATTACAGGCGTGCGCCACCAAGCCCGGCTAATGTTTGTATTTTTAAGTATAGATGGCGTTTCATCATGTTGGTCAGGTTGGTCTTGAACTCCTGACCTCGCCGCCTCAGCCTCCCAAACTGCTGGGATTACAGGCGTGAGCCACTGTGGTCAACCCTCCTCGCTTAATCGTCAATTTAAATCTTTGTTAAGGATAATTTACTGATTATAATAGCTGACATTTATTGAGGCACACATCAGGCAGCACACTAAGCACTTTACATACCTTACTTCATTTAAGCTTTTTAACTATCTTGTCCAACAGGGACCTTTATTCTCTCATGTAAGAGATGAAGAAATTCAAGCTTAGATAGTTTTGGTGACTTACCCAATGTATCCGTTTCCTACTGCTGCTATAAAATATTACCACAAATTGGGTGGTTTAAAACAACACAAACTTGCCAGGCACGGTGGCTGATGCCTATAATCCCAGTACTTTGGGAGGCTGAGGTGGGTGGATCACTTGAGGTCAGGAGTTCGAGACCAGCCTGGCCAACGTGGTGAAACCCCATCTCTACCAAAAATACAAAAATTAGCTGGGCATGGTGGTGCGTGCCTGTAATCCCAGCTACTCAGGAGGCTGAGGCAGGCGAATCGTTTGAACCTGGGAGGTGGAGGGTGCAGTGAGCCAAGGCTGTGCCACTGCACTCCAGCCTGGGTGACAAAACAAGACTCCATCTCAAAAAAAAACAAAAAAACTACCACAAATTTATTATCTCATAGTTCTAGAGGTCAAATGTCTAAAATGGATTTGCAGGGCTTCATTCTTTCTAGAGTCTCTACAGAAGAATGTTTCCTTGCCTTTTCTAGCATCTAGGGGCTGCCCACATTCCTTGGCTCATTGCTCGTCGTCACTGACTCCTGTTTCCTTAGTCACGTGTTCTTCTCTGACTCCTGCCTCTTGTGATTACACTGTGTCCACTTGGATGATCCAGGATAATCTGCCCTTCTCAAGATCCCTAATTACATCTGCAAAGTCTCTTTTGTCTGCTTTGATAATATATCATAAGTTCCACAGGTTAGAACCTGAATGTTTTTGGGGAGCAATTAGTATGCCTACCACACTCTAAAATACGACTTCTAAGGGACAAGGTTGTCACCCAGACCAACTGACTCTAGAGGGCATAACTGTAACCACTGGAGAGCCTGTCAAAATTGAGACGAATAAATCCTTAAGAATTTTGATCCAGTAGAAAATACAGTAAGAATTTCCCACCTTTCAGTGGGACTTTGCCTTAAAAATTGAACAAATACAAAACACATGTTGGTTTTTAAAATTTGAAATAATTTGTAATTTGCTCCTTTAAAAAAACCTGTACTTTTTAAAGAATGTGTGGCTGACTAAAATTTTTTTATAACCTGTATACACAAAACTAAAAAAAAATGTTTAATAACGTGCATATACAAGCAGCACCTTACTTTTAAAACTATATAAATCATAAAACCAAAACATCCTGTACCTGGGGGTGGTATTTCTAGATCAGTTGTCTGTTGGACATTAGTACGACCAGGTCTAGGATCAAAAGCAGGAACCAATGCAGAAAATTGTCTCTTTAGCACATAATCATCATCCCATGTTCTCCGGCGTCCTCCTTTAGTTTCGTACTCTTCTTCTTCCTATCAAAATAAAATTTCACACACAAACATCATAAGATGCAAAATTTCATTCTTGCAAAAGCAATGTGTTAGTTCTTTAGAACTACTGCATTTCCTTAGCCGTATTTCTTAAACCCAAAATGAGCTAACCTAAACATGTATAGATACACACATTTCTCAATCATTTCAGTTTACCCAAAGTAAGTTGCATCCCTGATGGTTATACAAATCTACACATTTCACCAAATGATAACCATTCACGGACGGGTGCGGTGGCTCAAGCCTGCAATCCCAGCACTTTGGGAGGCCAAGGCAGGCGAATCATGAGGTCAGGAGTTCAAGACCAGCCTGGCCACCATGGTGAAACCCATCTCTACCAAAAATATAAAAAATTAGCTGGGCATAGTGGCAGGCACCTGTAATCCCAGCTACTCGGGAGGCTGAGGCAGGAGGATCACTTGAACCCAGGAGGCAGAGGTTGCAGTGAGCCAAGATCGTGCCACTGCACTCTGCACTCCATCCTAGGAGACACAGTGAGACTCTGTCTCAAAAAAAAAAAAAAGGATAACCATTCACAAACATCGTCAACTTCCTGGTTTTGTTACTGTACTAAAATTAGGTAATATGAAACTAGCCAATGGGAAAAATTAGGTAAAGAGTACATAAGACCTCTCAAGGATTTTTGCAACCTCCTATGAACTTATAATTATTTTAAAATAAGTTGGCTTTTAAAATGTAAATTACATTTTGTACTGAATTACTTACATACCAAATAAAATGCTGGGGAGTTGCTTTAAATTACTATGAGACAGATAGCATGTAAGCACACATGTGCACATCCACAGTTTGGTTTAAACACTTAACTGAAACAAACTGACATCTGACAGCTCTGGTTCCAGAATGTTTGGGTTTGCATCCTGGAACCAAAACTACTATTATATGTATGACTTTTAGCAATTACTTCATCTGAAAATTAGAGCTAATAATAACCCTAAAAAGGCTGTTGGAAAGAATTAGCTAATATGCATAAAGTATTAAGAACTATGCCAGCCAGGCAGTGGCTCATGCCAAGGCAGGCAAGCTTGAGTCCAAGAGTTCAAGAACAGCCTGGGCAATGAAGCAAAATCCTGTCTCAAAAACAGAAACAACTCTAGCACTTAATTAGTGATCATTAAGTGTTAGCTATTAATAAACTACTACTACTACATCTACTACTACCTCTACTACTGCTACTATAACTACAAATCTTAGATACTGTATATTAACCATTTTAATATATGTTTACTATTACCCAAAGCAAGGTAAAGGGGTTTCAAGCATTAAGCTCCTGCATGCATTATGTCACAGCAATCATGGATTCTATATGGAATATGAAACCCAACCAGTAGGGGAAGTTTCTTTGTGTAACTGTTTGATAGCTCCCTCTTCTTACCCTTTCCACACTGCACATTTTTGTAGGCATTTAGGTTGGTGCCTTTCTATGAAAGGGAAAAATACACATACGGCAGGGAGATAAACACGAAGGTATTACCTGCTCCCCAATAGGTCGGCTCCCTGCTCCAGCAGGAACCTGTGGTAGTTGCGAGGTAACAGCATGATGCGTTACATCAGAACGGGAGCCAGCTCGACGCTGCAGGGATGGGCGTCTCAGAATCTAAAATAAAACAATCCCAAGAGATATATGTCTAATTATTTGACCCATATATGCCCCCTTTCAGCCATGACCTGAATATATTAACCCCTATTAACGAAAGTGTCACTGAAAACTTTTTCATTAGCCAACTTCAGAAAAGTTATGAGTTCGATGTTTTAAATTCATCATGCATTTTATAATAACCTCCTTCATAAGAAGTATTGCGTTTTCTTAGCAACCATATACTAAAAGCATTTTTAAAACTTCTTTACCCCATTAAAACTCAACTTATCAATTTTTTTGAAATCTAGTAACATTTTATAAAGAGAAATTTTAAATATACAGTTAGTTACAATAAAGGGTATTTTTTAGGCACAACTTTCAATTAGAATACAATCCTAGTGGTTAAGTATTGAGAGTTCTGGATCACATTGCCTAGGCTTGGGTCCTCACTCTTCCACTTAACTCTGATGATAAGGGCAAATTATTTTTTTTACGCCTCTACTTCATTCCTTCATATGACAACTAATGAGAAAACAGATGGACCCTGCTTGCAAAACCATAGGTACTAAAAAACAAACTCCTGGGCCACGTCAGCCTCTTGAGTAGCTGGGATTACAAGCACGAGCCACTGCACTGGCTAAGTTCATTCTCTCTCTCTGTGTGTGTGTGTGTGCATCAGGGTCTCATTCTGTGGCTCAGGCTGGAGTGCAGTGACCCAATTATAGCTCACTGCAGGACGAGCCACTGCACTAAGTTCATACACGTGTGTGCGTGTGCGTGTGTGTGTCAGTGTGAGAGATTCTGTGGCTCAGGTTGGAGTGCAGTGATGCAATTATAGCTCACTGCAGCACGAGCCAACTGTACTGGCTAAGTTCATACACATGTGTGCGTGCGTGTGTGTGTGTGTCATTCTGTGGCTCAGGCTGGAGCGCAGTGACCCAATTATAGCTCACTGCACCACCAGCCACTGCACTGGCGAAGTTCATGCACGTGTGTGCGTGTGTGTGTGTGTGAGAGATTCTGTGGCTCAGGCAGGAGTACAGTGACGCAATTATAGCTCACTGCAGCACGAGCCACTGCACTGGCTAAGTTCATACACGTGTGTGTGTGTGTGTGTGTGTGTGTGTGTGTGTGTCATTCTGTGGCTCAGGCTGGAGTGCAGTGACCCAATTATAGCTCACTGCAGCACGAGTCACTGCACTGGCAAAGTTCATACACTGCGTGTGTGTGCGCGCACGCGTGAGCACGTGTGCGTGTATGTGTGAGATTCTGTGACTCAGGCTGGAGTGCAGTGACACAACTACAGCTCACTGCAGCCTGGAACTCCTGGACCCAAGTGATTTTCTCCCTCAGCCTCCCAAGTAGCCAGCACTACAAGTGTCAAAGTGTGGGACGACAGGCATGAGTCCTATACCCAGCCTAATTTCACACACTTTTAAGCCTGTTAAAACATCATGTGACATTCTATAGTTTTTCAAATATAACCAATTTATTTTCTTTAAGTGGAGAATCATAAATGCTCAGATTAAAACTGCCTTTCTTAACCACATTTTTTATACTGCTGCCACATTTCCTTGCTTCGAAGTCTGATTATGACTTAGCTTTTCCTTTCTTCATTTCAACTATTAACAACCTATCTTTGTGAAGACAATGGGGTACTCTCTCTACCATAACCTCCTCGTATTCTTGGTCCTCCTGATTGTCATCTTCATTCTCATCATCTTCTTCATCTGGCTCAGGTAAGTCCTCATCATCATCGAGCTCAGCCAACAGCGTACTGGCACGGCAGCTATCAAGGAAATCTTGAAAACAAAATCCACAACCTTGTGTCAATACAATTAAGAAAGTGTAACGAAGGAACTTTGCATTTTAAGTTTTTACAAAACGAAAGTTCAACAGGGACAAGTTCTGCCACCACATACAAGATGAGTACAGACACAACCATGAAAAAAAAAGGGATAAAGGACAACCATAAACTAAACCTGAATTACAAAATCATAATATAAAAGGATAACCATTTGGACTATTTAAAAAACAACCACCAAAAAATAAACCTTTACACCAGCCCAGGCGACAGTGCGAGGCTCCGTCTCAAAACAAAAAACAAAAACAAAACCCAAAGAAACCCCTATCATCATTCTCTGAATAAGTCCCAGGAAGCAAACATGTTAGAAAAGAGAACACTTTGGAGTTACTCATTCCTCGAACAAATACTATGTGCCAAGCACAGTGTTAGGCACGAGGTATATAAAGTTGCAAACAAAGAAGACACGGTCTGAGTCCCCATGAAGCTCACAGGGAGAGACACTGATCTGGTAGGTTACTCAAAAACAATGGCTACTTAAGATAATGCCTATTTACTATGGAATAATGTATGTGGCATCTTTCATATTATCCATATTATCTAGCACATAAGGAAGTTCAAAATAACTTGAATCACTTTAATCTCCTTCCTTCTTAGAATCCCTTGCCTTCAATGGAGACTGGGTCAAATTACATTGTCCTGCATAAATGAAGATGCTGACAAACTGTTCTTCATAAAAACTGCAAAAAAGAGGACTAAACGGATTAAAACAGAAGTTTTTACTGGATCTGGAAAAAATAGTCAAATATAATATCAGAACGGCACAAAGGATAAAAAACAAAATACTTTATATTGCTAAAGAACATCCAGAAGACAATTTATAGTTACTCAGAAACTTACAGACCACTGAACCAATTAGTTTTTAGTCCAATAATTACACAGGACTAAACATTCGGTGCCTTTTACTGGATGGCCAGTAGAAGAAGTCTGCCATTATATTTAATTAGTTTCTAAGGGTACACATTTTTTTTTTTTTGTAATCAACTTTCTCAGGTTGAAAGGTCTACATTTTTAAAACATTGTAATGCTTTGAAATCAGAATGTATCTTACAAACAATGGCAAGTCAGAATTAAATTGCAACATTTTTAACCTTAGCAATATAAAAAAATTGGTGTGTCTTACAATCAAAGGCATCTTAAATTTGATAAAATATGTTACCCTTTAACACTTGTAAGGAGCCACCTGCAATTTAGGAACTGGTATGATGTGGTGATACACAAAATAAATCTATTCCACTCTATTTATCTTTTAAGAAACATAATCTAACTTCATATATTGAAATTCTATCTCTGATGTGTTACAACTGACTGATGTCCATTTTTTCTTTCTCATCTTCCCTTTTTCACCAGCATTAAAAAGCTCTATATTTGACACATGTGACCACATCATAGAATGAAATGTCTCTCAAAACACAACATGTTATGATATTCGTGCCTGTGGTAAGAGAAAAACCACAAAACACAGTAAAGTTTACCCGGCATATACAGATGGTATAAACTGATGTTACTCTGATCCTTCACCCCAGCAGTCTTAAAGTGTCTACCAGCTTTAACAATATAAAAAAGAAATCTTCTATCATATGTTCTCACTTATAAGTAGAAGCTAAACCTTGGGTACACATGGACATCAAGATAGGAACAGTAGACACTAGTGACTCCAAAAGGAATCAGGAGTGGGCAAGGACTGAAAAACTTCCTATTGGGTACTATGTTCACTATTTGAGTGACAAGATCAATATAAGTCCAAACCTCAGCATCACGCAATATATCCCTATAACAAACCTGCACATGTATTCCCTGAATCTAAAATAAAAATTACATTAAATTTTTTTTCATCACCTCACAATAAATTTTTTTTTGAGACAGAGTCTCACACTGTCCCCCAGGCTGGAGTGCAATGGCACAATCTTGGCTCACTGCAACCTCCGCCTTCCGTGTTCAAGAGATTCTCCTGCCTCAGCCTCCCAAGTAGCTGGGTCTACAGGCGCCCGCCACCATACCCGGCTAGTTTTTATATTTTTAGTAGAGACGGGGTTTCACCATATTGGCCAGGCTGTGATCTGCCCACCTCGGCCTCCGAAAGTGCTGGGATTATAGGCATGAGCCACTGCACACGGCCAACAATAATTTTTTTTAAGGCTGGTCAAACCTAACAACAAAATTTAAAAGTCAATCAGTAGTTCTAACTTTATTTTTTTTGGAGACAGAGTCTTGCTCTGTCACCCAGGCTGGAATGCAAATGGCACAATCTTGGCTCAATGCAACCTCTGCCTCCCAGGTTCAAATGATTCTGGTGCCTTAGCCTCCTATGCAGTTAGGACTGTAGGCGTGGGCCACCACACCTGGCTAATTTTTTGTACTTTAGTAAAGAGGGTTTCGCCATGTTGCCCAGGCTGGCCTCACACTCCTGACCTCAGGCAATATGCCCACTTCAGCCTCTCAAAGAGCTAGGATTACAGGCGTAAGCCACAGCGCCCCGCCAGTTTACTCTTCCCTCCCCACGATCATCTTTAACTTCCCATGACCAAGAACTAATGCTTGAAGTGAACATAATAACAAATGAGTAGAGAGGGGCACAGGGCCACCATGAGAAATAATAAATCAGAAAACAGTTTATGCAATCAATTTATAACACTTTGGTGTAATAATCACCATTTTGCTACACATTTGTTTGATAAGAAAAGCGGAAACAGAAATATAACGACTTTCTTAAAACTTTGGAACATCATATCAAATTCTTGCTATGAATTAGGAGAGGCTATATTCTCACAAAAATGAAGAAAACATTAAAAAGGGGGTATACACAAAATAGCACTTTAAAAATGTATCTTCATATAAACTTTGTCTTTAAAATTACTCCCAATTTTTTTTTAAAGAAAAACAGGCAATATGATCAAGGATATATGGTAGAGGGTATTCCAAAACAATAGGGATGGAGTGCAATGTTTTGGAAAGCAATTCAGTAATTATTATTTTAGGCATTTATCCTAAGGAAATATACTAAAATACAGTACAAGAAAGTTCATTCATAATGATGTTTATGGTAACGAAAAAGTTATAACTTAAATATAAAAAATTGATAATTTATTAAATGATCATACAGTGAAATATTTGACAGTCATTTCAAATGTTACAGAAACCCATCCAACATATGTGAAAATGTTTTCACAATGTATTGAGTGAAAACAGCTGGCAGAAAAGGATATGATCCTTTTTTGTTAAAAAAGCAAAATCATACATCAAATGATATACATCAAATGATTAACAGTGGTTGTCTCTGGTAGGTGGGGACTAGACGATTTTAATTTTCTTCTAGTTTCTATTCAGAGCATTATTTTTCTAATAAGATAAAATAAGAGAAATAGAAACACAGACTGTATCTTAACTGAATCAAATACATCCCTTTGATTACAACATGGAAGCCATAAGGCTGTTACTGAACTTTCTGAATAAAATTTAATTTGCAAGAATCATGCGTTACCTAACTAAGGAATTATTTCCAAAAGTCTTTGATAACAGCATACAAGGAATATCATTTTACAAACCTTATGAATCTATTACAGTTCTTCTCTCAGTAATAAGAGTGTCAAATCACTTTATGGTTCTTCCATTAAAACTTCTTTTGTGACAAAAGGCAAAAAAAAAAAAAAAATGACACATAAAGTCCCTAGATCTACTTCATGTATAATCAGATAACTGCAATTTTTTTTAAAATATTTTTTCAGAGACAGGGTCTAGCCCTGTCACTGAGGTTGGAGTACAGTGGCATGATCACAGCTCAGTGTGGTCCTGAACTTCAGAGCTCAAGTAATCCTCACACGTCAGCCTTCTGAGTAGCACGACATCACACCTGGCTAATTTTGGGGGTGTAGGGGTGGTAAAGATGGGGGGGTCTATGTTGCCCAGACTGGTTTTGAGTTCCTGAGCCTCAAGTGATCCTCCCACCTTGGTGTCCCAAAGTGCTGGGATTATAGGTGCGAGCCACCACATCTGACCAGGTAATTTTTTTTTGAGACAGAGTCTTGCTCTGTCGCCCAGGCTGAGTGCAGTGGCGCGATCTCGGCTCACTGCAACCCCCACCTCCCGGGTTCAAGCAATTCTCCTGCCTCAGCCTCCCGAGTAGCTGGGATTACAGGCAACCACCACCACGCCCAGCTATTTTTTTTGTATTTTTAGTAGAGACAGGGTTTCACCATGTTGGCCAGGCTGGTTTCGAACTCCTGACCTCATCATCCACCTGCCTCAACCTCCCAAAGTGCTGGGATTACAAGCGTGAGCTACTGCGCCTGGCCCAAAGATTACATATTTATAAGAAGAGAGAATAATTCTCTTTAAACAAAAGTTTAAAATATCAGGAGAAAACATAATAAAAGTATCGTTATTTAAGTATCTAAATACTTCAATTTTAAATTATAACTTACCATATAAGGAATATTCTGCTTCCTGACCTGTGTCACTCTCACTGGAAGTTGATGTGAGGCTGGTGGTTAAAGTATTACTTAATGATTGACCAACTGATAAAACTGTTGTTGCTGTAGCTACATTGCTGCTGCTAGTAACACTGGACGTTGACATAGTCACTGTTGATGTAGTACCAGGTGTGGTCAAATTAGGGAAACTCTGAGCACCCATAAGAGGAGAAGCTAAAGACAAAAAATGAAGCAAATCAGTACAAATAGGTGAGACTGTAGAAACCTTATAAAAACCAAGTTTTATATTTTTTAAAGAGTGAGGTCATAAAACACACTAATAATAAAATGGTTCCTGAAAAGCAACAACTTTGGGAACCCAACTGAAATCCAACTAAAAATTCTTTTTATAGCACTATTATATTTTTAAATATTATGCCTAACTTTTTTAAAGAAATGAAACAAGCAATGAAATAATTCCCAATGTATTTTCCAAGGGAATTATTTTGACCTGTAAGCAGCTTAAATTGGAATTTAACTTTCAGAAGCTAAGATCAATGTAGAGTCTAAATAAAAGCTATACTTACATGATGCTTTGGTTTCACTGCACTATGATAACATTTAATAGTCATCTATTTCCTCATGCAACTTTGCTTAATGATGTATCATAAAGGAGTGAAAATCAGAAGTATTGTTTTATCCTTCTAGAATAAGAGGTTCTTTATCACACCTAATCTGAATTCTGAAAATATTATGATTCTAGAGAACTTAACTTCATATTCCTGAAGTGCTAAATTTGATGTAGCTTTATCTAATATGGTTAATGACCTAGTTAAAAACTGCAGCCAGAACAAGAGACCCTACTTTGCATCCCTCCAAGTGGAAAAAGCATTGGTTCCAGAAGGAAAAGCTCACTTACTTGCTGTGCTCATCACATTCCTCCCCAAAGTATTAGTGTTGTTATCACTGCTGCTTCGGCTTAGATTCATGTTGTTCGTGGCATTAGTCCGTGCTATGTTTGCCACTCTCCTTACAAAACTCTCCAAGCTAGATGTTTCTCTTGAGGACAGGTTAGGTACACTTGCACTAGAGCTCATAGGGGCCCCAGCAGCCAACAAAGAACTCACTGACAGTCTGTTACTTGCTGAAGAGCTAAGAGGTCGTTGTGAAGCTGCTTCTTTATTAGTTAATTCAGATACTGAACTAACATCAGGAGAACTAACACTGACAATTCCCATGGATATTGCACTAGACTCCCCAGGAGTACGAACAGAACTATCGGGGCCTAACTTCCTTTCAGCATTTTCACTTCCCGTCTCCGCTGTTAAGGTGCTGGTGCTTGCACTGGAAGACGACCCTACTTCTGTTTGAGGGACGTTTTCAGCAGATGAAAGAACAACAATTGGTTCATGGACATCAGCTCCTGAAACTATACTGTGTTCCATTACAATTTCTGATCTCCGTTCCGTTTTGGTCGAACCCAAGCTGATGTCGCTGCTACTGGCCACGCTACACACAGAACTGCTGCTTCCTTTTCTACTTGAGGAGCCTGCAGCAGCAGATGTCTTGTCTGGACAGTTGTTTTTCACCAAGCTGCTCCATGATTGCGTTGTGCCTGAAACAGTGGATGAAACAGGTTTGGGTGATGCCACTGTATCAGGGTCGTACCCTGGTGCAAGCTTGAGGTCAAATTTTCCTTCTGCGCCCATACGGTAAGAGTTTGAGCCACCAGCATCCCAGGTGACATCAATCCAGCCTGGAAAGGGACAGGAGTTTGTGAGACCCAGCAGAAAGCAGATAGGAGCGTGTCAGACAGTAGCTCCACAATATGGGATCAGCTTTTCATCAGTGCTGTCCTTTTCTGAATTTCTAGTCAATCAAGGTCTGCCAACTAAAATATATGTAAATTTTTGGACTCAATTATTTGACTATATGACTAGTTATCTGAAAGTCTATAATATTTAACTCTCATGATAAAAATATTTTAAGGACAAGAAATATGTACTGTATACAAGGGTTTCCAGGAAATGTTTAAAATTCTTCCTTTTATTTCCCTTATTTCTGAACTATTCAGTCTATGACATTTAAAAGCAATGTAAAGGTCATGTTTAAATCTACTGGGTTGTTTTTCATTTTTAAAATTATTTGATTTTTAGAGATGAGGTCTTGCGTTGCCCATGCTAATCTTGAACTCCTGGGCTTAAATGATCCTCCCACCTCAGCCTCTTGAGTAGCTGGGATTACAGATGTGAGCCACTGCACCTGGCTTGGTTACTTCTTAAATGGAAGAACTGTTTAAGAAATTTTAAAAGATTGATATACGTGGTAAAATACTGCCACTTCTGCAAGTAAACACAATCTAGGTAAAAGTTTTTAAATTAATAAGTATAATTATGTGTAGTCAAATTTTCTGTCTAGAAAAACGTGCTAGCTTACCATTAATTTCTTACCATTAATTTTGGCTAACCTCTCAAAATATTCATATATTACCACAGAAATTTTAGGTCACTAGCTCAAATAAAATACTAAAGTTAGCATTTCGGTTGTGTTCTCAAAGTTCAGTGGTTCCTTGGTTCTCTTATGTTAAATAATTAAGTTCAATAAATTTGAATAAGCACAGAAAATTCTAAAAAAAAATTTAAAGAGCATACTGAGCTCTTTTATTAGAAACTATCTGCTAAAGCTACTAACATGTACAGAACTAATGAGCATAATGATATTCAATTTATATATTTACTTGTAGTTGAAAAATAATATTCTTTTTTTAAAAAGGTAATGAATCTCCAAAAGCAAAAAAAAAAAATGTCTATTAAAAGAAAATTAATATAAATTTTACAATCTTATTTTAGTGTTATAAGCTAACTATTTCAGGGAAAAACATAAGACACAAAAAACATTTTTTTAAAACTATAACAAGCCTTTATAAAGTTCTTACCCACACATAAAAGGGGCCCAAGTTCACATACACACCCATCCACACACCCAGATGCCCACCCACACATACACCAAGTTCATATGTTTATGCTGGCACTCAGAGGGAAATAATATTGAATTACCTGTGGGGATTATCTGCATATGTGTTCTTTGAAAGGAAAAGTGACTGCCCCAAATCTACATAAGTAGCTTAGATGAGATTTTTCAATTGCCTCTATTGTTTTCTGTATGCTGAAATAATCTCTGAAGAACCAACATTTAACTATCTCTTCTGCTACACAGAAATGTGTGAGAAAAGAAGAAGGTTCAAAAACACAGCCCAATCTCAAATAAAAGTAACTTTTGTATTGTATTAATTGGCCCAAAAAACATACTCTCTCAACTCCTTCTATGCCCAAAAGATAGACAAAAAAAATAGAGTCAGTAACGACTAGCCATCATTAGAAATGGTTGGCTTAAGTATTTGAAAGCTAAGAACCCTCTCTGACATAGAGACTTAAAGGCATAACTTGATGGGAATGGCCATGTTGATTAGCCAAAACTAAATTTCTACATTTGTCAGATCAGCAAAAATAGGCCTTTCTTGAATGCTAAACCCTGAAATTTCTAGGCTACATGATTTCTGTTTTTCCCATCTGTGGCAGATAAAACAAAATAAAACAAAAAAAAACACTCAAAATATTCAGATTTACATGTGAGCACTCTGTCATAAGGAGATGCCATACCTCACAGTTCAAATGTATTTTATAGATCAGTAACATTATACTGAAATGTAATTGCAACTTACTATGCAGCAAAAATGAATCAAGAAGAAAAATAACCTACAGTGTCTATTTACCTTTGTATAGGCAATTGCTTAAGTTACTCTGCTTTTAACATTTGTACTTCAATAAAATGCTTATGTATGTATAGGAATATCACAGTGCAAGATGCTGCTAGTCCAGGCACAAAGTATTAAAATTATTTTGTGAAGATTGGTGGTTGTATTAAAACTGTTGTGCCATTGTATCTCGGGGGAAAAAACAATATTCTAATTTCCCTATGCAATTGCTTCAGTTGACTCCATCCCGAGAAAAAAGAACTGCATTCACACGCCTCTAACTAGCCTCTTCTTCTCAAGTCACATACATCAAGGCCAAAACAATTACAGGAAATAGAATAACAACTTTTTAATAAGTATCATCAAGATGCCCAAAAAACAAGAAAATTTGAAATTTCTGAGTTGAATGGTACTACTGATGTCTCAACTATTACTGGTATTTATGAATTTTAGGTCACTGTAAACCTGTATGATTAAAATGATTTGCAATTAGGGCCTGATACTACATCAAAACATCTGGCAGTAAAATAATCCAAGAAATAGAATCTTAAAAGCAATATAATCAAAGGGTTTATTTGAATAAATAAATGTCTTTACCACATAACACATGAAATTAAATGTCAGTCATTCTCCTAAGTACTTAAAAGCAATATAATCAAAGGGTTTATTTGAATAAATAAATGTCTTTACCACATAACACATGAAATTAAATGTCAGTCATTCTCCTAAGTACTTTCACATTTATTCTAGCTCTTTAAATATGTGGTGTAAGTTGCCGGGCGTGGTGGCTCATGCCTGTAATCCCAGCACTTTTGGGAGGCCGAGGCGGGTGGATCACCTGAGGTCAGGAGATCGAGACCAGCCTGACCAACAGGGAGAAACCCCATCTCTACTAAAAATACAAAATTAGCCGGGCATGGTGGCGCATGCTTGTAATCCTAGCTAGTTGGGAGACTGAGGCAAGAGAATCGCTTGAACCCGGGAGGCAGAGGTTGCAGTGAGCCGATATCACACCATTGCACTCCAGGGAACAAAAGCAAGACTCTCTCTCAAAAAAAAAAACAAAACAAAACAAAACAAAGCAAAACAAAAAACAAATGTGCTGTAAGTTGAGAATATAAACATTTTACTTTTTTTAATGCTAAAAACTGATACAAAATTGATGAAAACAAACCTACTGATGTTTAGGCAAATTATCTGCTAATAAATCAACCTTATAGTTTGAAGAAAACAATTTGCCACTATAATTGCTTTGAAGTTAATAGCAATAAGTGGATGACTTTGCTAAACTTTGCAGCATCAAAGAAACTCGATTCACACAGCAATATTTACAAAACATGATAAACTCCTCCCAAAAAAGCAGGTAGGCTGAGAAACATTTTGAAACAATAATCTACTAACAGATAAAGAGACGATGCGTTTTGTTCCATGCTTTATTAAAAAATAGTTAAGTAAAAATGCTAATCCTTTTTCTTCTACATGATTTATGATACCATAAAAATTAATGCGTGATTCCTGTGACACTAACAAGATAAAGAAAAGCATAAGAAGTTAAAATAAAACTCACAGTAAGCTTGAAAATAAACTAGAGGGAAAAAAACCAGAAGTGTATCTTGAAGATACTCAACTTACACTAGGCTTGATCACTTCCAAAATATTACAAGTTTCTAGTCAAAACCCAAGAACTTAAAATTTTCCCTTATTTTCTTTACATTTTTTCCATTTACAATGTGATATCAACAGTTCTTCTAAACAGTGCTCATACATTTATGCAATCTATAAATTATCTTGAAAGACATAAGAAAAAACTTAACTACCCATTTTCTACACAAATGTGCTGAGCACCTACTCACCATTGTGCAGTTCTCCTGTGACAGTGCCTTCTCCCTGTGGGCTGCCATCCTGATCTCGCCATTTCCAATCCAAGCCTCTGATAACACGAGCTCCTGGAACCATGTATTTCAGAACCTGGGAGCGTACTAGACGTCTCTGCCGTCTAAGATTAGCTTCTGCTTCTTTAGCTGCTTTCCCTGTTAGGCAGAAATTGGAGAAATAAAAACCAAAACACTTTTTACAAAAGTAATTGTTTCAGTAAGTTAGAAAAGTCTCCTATCATCTCTTTACCTAGCTGATCTTCACATACTCCATTTACAGTGCCATAAAGTTCAAATCCAGATAGTGAGAGGTAGTGTGTCTGTCCACTGGCATTTTTCCCCATCTGTTTAATTCTCACATGTCTCCACCCTTGTTTCTCATCCTTTGGTGGATCAAGAGGCCAAGTTGCAGTTGACCTGTTAATATGTTAGAGAAAAAATTATGTAATATTTTAAAACAGATGAAAAAGAAATTCAAGCTGGGGAAGATTTTTTATATAACAGAGACCTGTAGAAAAATTACACTAACTTTCATATTCACTCAACAGTTCATTACAAGAATCAAGAAATCAAGGGAAAAAAAGTAGTCAAGAAAACAAGTTAAAAATGAAACACTTAAATGTACGCTATTGATTTGACTCATAACATTAATGATTTATGATTAATATAATTCAAAGATAAAAGACAAAACGATGGGTGCAGTGGTGTGCCCCTGTTGTCTCAGCTACTTGGGTGGCTGAGGTGAGGGGAATCACTTGAGGCCAGGAGTTAGAAAGCAGCCAACATAACAAGACCCCATTCTCTTCACACACAAAAAAGAAAAAAGAAAAAAAAAAGTTTACAAAGAGTAGGAGAAATTCTCTTATGATGGAAAAAAGGACTTAAAAACGTTTTTTGCAAAGTTTTAAATAACGTATTAATATTTTGTCTTTAAAGCATGAAAAAGGGGTAAAAACATCACCTATTAATCCTAATGTTAAGAAGCTCCTCTCATACCATATCAAACGCCAAAAGCAATTTAAGTACATAATCTACTCCTTGATATGTGCCAAAATGTATAAATAAAATTTAGTATAACTAATATTTTAGAAGTTACTGACTTGTCTTTTAAAAACTAATTCAATACATAAAATTTAAGGATAGATAAAAATAAAAACATTTTAAGTCAGCCTTAATTCTACAACCAGCAATAGCCACTGCTAATATGTTGAACATTCCAAAGTATTACGTGATTATATGGAGAGTTGATGGAAAGCTTATTTCACTTGTGTCCATTAGTGTGCTCTGTGTGTGTGTGTGTGTGTGTGTGTGTGTGTATGTATATATAGCTATATACCAATTTTTAAAATATTCATAGCTTCTCAGCCTTTTGGCTAAGATCCAGTGTAAAATACTCAGCTCAGTTTTCTACTATTTAATCTCAAAGGTTTAGTAAAGTTTCAAACTTTTAATGCCTGAAGTATCAAGTGATTTGTTTTTAGAAGGAAAATTTTGCTTCAATATTTCACAAAGAAGAGAGCTCTAGAGTATAAAATTATAAAAATAAACAAAGCTCTTTAGTGAGTTTTCCAATTTGCAAAGACTCCTCAACTAACCCTGGTTCATTGAGACTGCAGTCATCAACATGGGTATACAAAGAAGTCCAGTTCTGTCCATCTTTGGATACCTGGAAAACCCAATTTCTCAGTGCAGACCTTCCATAACCACGAGCATGACGAAGTGTATATGCTGATGGTATCACCCAGAGACCCAGATCTATGGCAAACCAGGCATTCTTATCATCATTGCTATGACAATTTAAAGCTGAATTATCACGACTTAGTATGTCTTCTAAGCGGCCATAAGGTAGATTTCTTCCTTCTGATGATGTTACTACTACAAGTCCATAGGCAGCTGGATTTACCCATTCATAAGCAGTTCTATACAAAAATAAAGAAAAATTAGCAAATAACAATGTTAAGATAATTGCATTTGCAGAAGGTTTTAAATATAAAAGTATATTAAGTACAATTCTAGAATTAGCAATTTAGACATTTTTTTCCTCATAAAAAGTAATTTGGATAATCTTAACTTCTACCTACAAGGCAAACTTCCTTAAACCACAGAATATTCAGAGTGTTAACAATTTTATTCTACTTCCTACAATTCTTTTACCAAGCGAATATGGTCACTCCAGCTTAAAGTAGAATGACTGACTTACTTTGCATTTGTTCCAATCCAGTAAATGATTCCATTTTCATCAAAATCATGCTGGTGCCGAAATATAAAATTTTGTCCTTCTCTTAATTTTCGAACAAAAACAAATGAAGATCGGTCAAAATCATACCACTGTTTTGCTACCTAAACCAAAGAAAATATGAAAGACAGTCACCTTAATAATGCTGTTTTCAAGCATGTGAACTGTTTTCTTTTATTATCACAAATGCTCATTTAGGCTGGGTGCGATGGCTCACACCTATAATCCCAGCACTTTGGGAGGCCGAGGCGGGTGGATCATGAGGTCAAGAGATGGAGACCATCCTGGCCAAAATGGTGAAACCCCGTCTCTACTAAAAACACAAAAATTAGCCAAGCATGGTGGCGGGCACCTGTAGTCCCAGCTACTCGGGAGGCTGAGGCAGGAGAATCACTTGAACCTGGGAGGCAGAGGTTGCAGTGAGCCGAGATTGTGCCACTGCACTCCAGCCTGGCAACAGAGTGAGACTCTGTCTCAAAACAAAACAACAACAACAACAACAAAAAACAAACAAAAAAACACAAATGTTCATTTAAAAATATGCAAAAAATATAAAGAAAAATAAAAAGTCCCACAACCAAAGCACCTTGCTATTAATAATCACAGAGTATTTCTTTAGTTTATTATTCCAATGGATAGAACAAATTCTTGATCATACTGTACAAAAACATTTTTCCGTTACCATTAGTCTTTATACATTTTTATGGCTATATGATATTCAAATTAACAGAAATAATTTTATACACAATTGTCAATTAAATTTAAATTTTTAATATGAATTATCTATTTAACATTAATTCATTGATTTGAATTAAGGTTTTTGTTTAGTATTTCAATATTACAAAATTATAATAAACATCTTCATGTAGAAATCAGTTCTAAAATGGAATTACTGGGCCAAAGTGTATTACCATAACTCTGGATATATACTTCCCAAATTACTGTTCTAAAAGGCTAAACCACTGCTCAGAATGCCTATTTCACCATGCCCTTGCCAGAAACTCACCATTTTCAAAAGGTACTGTTCTAGAGATTCAACTGTAGCCAAAGGTTCCATCTTCAACATTCTGCCAGTCCTGTCAATCAATGCAGTTTCACCAGGTGCACGTTCCAACCGAAATCGTAATCTCCTTGTAAGTATCTACACAAAAACGATCAAAATACTTTGGAAAACGTCTTGGTTTTTGTCTCAGAGTTGTAAAAAATGATATACCCTAAAACAACTGTGATGTATGAAGTATAAACATAATGGAACTATGAACAAATGTCTGTTTTCTATTAAAGATTCTTTTTTTTTTTTTTTTTTTTTTTTTTTGAGATGGAGTCTCGCTCCTGTTGCCCAGGCTAGAGTGCAGTGGATTGATCTTGGCTTACTGCAACCTCTGCCTCCCAGCTTCAAGCGATTCTCCTACCTCAGCCACCCAAGTAGCTGGGATTACAGGCACATGCCACCACCCTGGCTAATTTTTGCATTCTTAGCAGAGACAGGTTTCACTATGTTGGCCAGGCTGGTCTCAAACTCCTGACCTCAGGTGATCCGCCCACCCTGGCCTCCCAAACTGCTGGGTTTACAGGCGTGAGACACCACGCCCAGCCTATTTAACATTCTTTAGGCCAGGCAAGGTGGTTCAGACCTGTAATCCTAGCACTTTGGGAGTCTGAGGCAAGAGGATCAATTGCTTGTGCCTAGGAGTTCAAGACCAGCCTGGGCAACACAGTGAGACCTCATCTCTACATATTAAAACAAACAAACAAAAAATTAGCCGGGCATGCATGCCTGTAGTTCCAAGTATTGGGGAGGCTAAGGTGGGAGGATCAACTGAGCCTGGGACACAGAGGGTGCAGCGAGCCAAGATCATGACACTGCACTCCAAAAAACAACGCTACAGGAAAAGATACTTTTATAAAAAGGCCACTGAGTAAGTTACAGTGGCTATCAAGAAAAAGATAGTTAACTTCCTAGAATTTCTAAACAACTTCAAATACACAACAATTTAAACAAACTTATAAAACTTTTTAACCAAAGTGACTTATAACTCACAATTTTCCAGGTAAGTTTTTGAAAAGTAGCTAATTGGCTTACTCCGCTAGAATATATTCTACAGGATAAGTATCCCTAATCTAAAAATCTGGAATCTTGAAAAGCTCCAAAATCTGAAACTTTCTGAGCACTGACATGATGCTCAAAGGAATGTTCACTGGAGCATTTCAGATTTTGGACTAGGAATGCTGAATCGGTAAGTATAATACAAATATTACAAAATCCAAAACGCTTCTCGTTCCAAGCATTTTGGATAAAGAATACTCAACCTGTATGATCAAAGGCTAATAAACTTTAAGAGATGCAAAATAGTTTTTAATCCAATACATTTTAGTAAGCAACAAGCACAGGACTAGCAATTTTAGGTAGTTTCATTTCTGTACAAATCTTAACTAATTCCTATAAAAACAATTAAAGATTTGTATGTGCATTTTGGTAGTTTTAGACAGCAAAATCACCAGAGAGCACATTCCTGGCCTTCCTCTCTTTGGATCTTGCACAATCTCCTGAAGTGAAAAATGCATAATAAAAGGCATTGGTGCACTGTCTTTGAGACTTATCTCCAACTCATCCACTTACCAGAAACAAAGCTTAAAAACGATGGACCAAACAGTCCCCCTTACCCCGGTTATTCTGTCTGAAACAAAACACAAAGTAGCCCTCTACATCTTTTACATATAGAATATCAGGTGCAACTACTGCACTGTAAAACTCCCTAGATAAGCACTCCAGTTTGGGAGTCTACTGGCACTGGTAACAGTACTGGGTTCTCAGAGGTATGGCAAGTTTTGTTAGCTTTTCATTGCTTTGGCATATATAGATCCTCAGTCACTCATTGAAGGCTATTATTTAAAAGAAACTATTCCATTCAGTAGAATGCAGAACAAAATTCAAAGCAGAAGGCCTTGCTAGGAAACCCTTAAGAAACCCACAAAAAAAAGTGATAAAAGTTCTGGGCTAGGATATTAGTAAAATGTATTGTTTGTTTGCCTCTAGATCCCAGCTACTAAAGAAAAGAATAATTGAATGAATGAGAATATAAATAGGAAGTTACATATTATATACAGATATACATATATGGGGAGGAGGAGGGAAGGAAAAGAAACAGGCTATGAAACCATGTGGCGGACAGGACTAGTGAAGACTTGGGCAATCTGACTCTAACCACTGACATCAAGAAAGACCTGAAAAAAATTGTGCTTAAAACATCTTGACGTTTTTTCTTATGTTTACAATATAGAGATAAGGAAGGGACTTGCCATGGTCTGAATGTCTGTGTCCCCGCAAAATTCACGTGTTAAAACTTAATCCCCAGTGCAGTGATGTTGGACGGCGGAACTTTTGGGAGGGCTCTGCCCTCATGAATGGGATTAGTGTCCTTTTAAAAGAAGCCTGAGAGATCTTGTTCATCCCTTCTACCACGTGAGGACACAGCTAGAAGGTTCCATCTAAGAGGAATAGGCCCTCACCAGACACCAAATCTGCTGGCACCTTGATCTTGGACTTCCCTGCTGCCAGAATTGTGAGCAATTAATTTCTGTTTATTAAGTTCGCAGGAATTTTGTTACAGCAGCCCAAATGGACTAAGACAGAACTGACTCATAATTGTAGAATAAGAGGAACCCTTTTCTCAGCTTTTTCCACTGATATATCTTTTGCCACTTATGATCTATGAAATATAATTCTTTTAACAAATATTAAATGAATAAATGCATCATTTCCCAGTGATTTGATCAAACAAAACAGATTTCAAGTCATTAAGATCAATCGAATGGCATATAAGCTAAAATCTTTAAAGATTAAGTGAATCATTTTTATTTTAATCCGACGTGAAAGAAAGTAATTTTTTTAAAGAAAAGTGTCACACTGTTCCTAGATGCATTCAGCAATACTAGCTACTACATTTTTTATGGTTACCTGGAGGTTATATGTGGATCCTGGTGTATCATACAAATGGAGAGGTAGGCGTTCAATAGATTCTAGTACAGCTATTAACTTTCGAATTAATGCAACTGCTGGTCGACTGTGAAGAAATAATTATTATTAAGAGCTTTTGCATAACTACATGTAAATGTTCATGCAGAAAATATAGTAATCAACTTCACTATATACCCCTACTTTTTCATGACTACAAAGTTTAATTTTTGTATTAGATTATGTCTGAGTAGAGATACTCTCACAACTCAATTTCCTTCACTTAAGAATAAAACGTTTCATTTTTCGAATAAAAACTTAATTATATTTAAAGCAGACGTATGATTTATTTTTAAAGTTTAAATAATTTTATTTGATATTTGATAAATAAAAAAGAATATAAAGCAACAAAGTTTTGAAAAAATATTTGATGGCAAGGATATTACAACACATCCTTTCTCATTGTTAGACTGTAAATTGCGTTGACACTTCCAGAAAACAATGTGAAAATTTGAATCAAGAACTTTTAAAAATCATCTTGCAGAGCTGGGCAAGGTGGTATATGCTGGAGTCCCAGCTACAAGGAAAACTGAGAAAAGAGAATCACTTGAGCCCAGGAGTTTGAGGCTGTAGTGCAAAATTATGGCACCTGTAAATAGCCAGTGGACTCCAGCCTCAGCAACACAGCAAGACTCCATCTCTTTAAAAAAAAAAAAAAAAAAAAAATCTATAACCTTTAACACAGTATTACCACTTATGGAATTTACGTAAAAAGATGTTTCCATTGAGACTAGTATATTTGAGTATTAGTAATAGTTTTCAAAGAGCTAAAATGTTTAACATAGCAATACTTCAATACATTATTATACATCCATAAAGATATAATATGCATTCATTAAAAATGAAATTTGAAATTAACACAATTATCTGAATAAATTGTATAACTTATTTTAAAAGTGCAATCCCATTCAAATGTACACAGAATAATATAATGAACCTTCATCAACCCAGCTTTAGCAATTAGCTACTAATGGCCAATCTGTCACCTAGGCTGGAGTGCAGTGACGTGATCTCAGCTCACTGCAACCTCTGCCTCCAGGGTTCAAGGGATTCTCCTGCCTCAGCCTCCCGAGTAGCTGGGATTAAAGATGCCCACCACCAGGCCCAGCTAACTTTTTATTTTTAGTAGAGATCGTTTTTTATCATGTTGGCCAGGCTGGTCTCGAACTCCTGACCTCAAGTGATCCACCCACCTCAGCCTCCCACAGTCCTGGAATTACGGGTGTAAGACACTGTGCCTGGCCTCTCCTTCTTACATATTTTGAAAAAATACTAAAGAGCTTATCATTTCATCCAGAGATAGTCTTTGTACATAAATCTAACAAATTATTTTTTTTTAAAAGTATTACACTTTAAAAAAGAGAAATTATCACTTAATTTATCAAACATTTCATCAGTGTTCAAATTTTCAACTATCTTAAACAGTCATGTAATTTAAACTAAGTGATCAGGCCAGGAACGGTGGTTCATGCCTATAATCCCAACACTTTGGGCAGCCAAGACAGGAGAAATGCTTGAGCCCAGGAGGTTGAGGCTGCAGTAAGCTAAGATGACATCACTGCACTCCAGCCTGGGCAACAGAGCAAAACCTTGTCTGAATTTACAAAATAATAATTATCATGAATAAGTAAACTAAGTGATCAGTGGCGTGCATACCAGACATGTAATTTCAATGTTTCTTTTTATTCCATTAGATTAAAAACTTCAAAAATTTTCCTATTATACACGTATAATATGTTACTTTCTTGTTAAATAAGAGTTTCTTTTGTGTGCATAAATGTTATACTAGACTTATTTTAAAGGAAGTATACCAACTGTGTAAACATTACTAACATCAAATTCAAAGAAATTTGGGGTTTTACCTTTCATCATCTTCATTTTCACTAAAGGCAGTTTTAAAAACATTTATTCTCTCTACCAGTTGACTACAATCTTGTTTCATATCCAAATCCATGCTCTAAAGAAAACAAAAAGTATAAAGTCTCAAAAAAAAATAATTTAAGGATCTTACTGAAATTTATCAAAAACTAAGAGACAAATGTTAACATATTGTTATACAATGATCACTACAATCTGAATAAAATCATTAATCATTTCATCTTTCAATTAAAATTATTTTTACTATGTGACTAGTAGGCCATGGCTAACATACAAAATTTTTTCCTTCTTCAATGTTATAATGTACTCAGCAATTATGCTGCAAAATCAGTGTTTCCCCAAGTATACAAGATGGTTTCAGATTATATTAATATAGGAATGAACATTTTCCATTTTAACAGTACTATTTACTTTAATAAGTAGTAGAAAAAAACTGGTACATCAAAACTATTTCATAGATTACTAAGTGATATAATGTGATATATCACTGTAATAAATGGGAATAAATGCAAATAGTAAAGTTTATGAAGGGACTATGGGACTCATTGAAGTTCAAGTGCAATTTTTTTTTTTTTTTGGAGACACAGTCTCGCTCTGTCACCCAGGCTGGAGTACAGTCGTGCTATCTCGGCTCACTGCAACCTCACCTCCCAGGTTCAAGCAATTCTCCTGCCTCAGAATTACAGAAGAGTAGATGGGACTACAGGTGCATGCCAACATGCCTGGCTAAATTTTTTTCGTATTTTTAACAGAAACAGGGTTTCACCATGTTGGCCAGGCTGGTCTCGCACTCCTGACCTCAAGTGTTCTGCCCACTGCGGCCTCCCAGAGTACTAGGAATACAGGCATGAGCCACCGTGCCCAGCCTAAAGTAAATCTTAAAAGTGCATCAGCACATACAATGATTAAGATCAAGAAATCAACTCTGGCCAGGCACAGTGGCTCATACCTGTAATCCCAGCACGTTGGGAGGCCAAGGCAGGCAGATAGCTTGAGCCCAGCCTGGGCAACATGGTGAACACACAGATGCACATGCACAGGCAAGTGCACACACACACAGGCACACACACTAAAAACAATTAAAACTGAGTAGTCTGCGTTTCAGCAAGCAGTACGTGTACCAAAACTGAAATGATACAGAGATTAGTATGGCCCCTGCACCAGGATGACACACAAATTCGTGAAGCATTCCAAATTTTTAAAAATATAAATAATTAATTAAATAGAACTAAGTAGAACTGAAATGAAAATAATTCTTTCATTAAAATAAAGGAAAAAAGAGCCAGGTGTAATGGCTCACTTCTGTAATCCCAGCACTTGGGAGGCAAAGGCAGGCGGGTCACTTGAGGTCAGGAGTGCGAAATCAGCCTGGCCAACATGACAAAACCTCGTCTCTACTAAAAATACAAAAGTTAGCCGGGCAAGGTGGCAGGCGCCTATAATCCCAGTTACTCAGGAGGCTAAGGCAGGAGAATCACTTGAGCCCAGGAAACAGAGGCTGCAGTGAGTCAGGACTGCACCACTGCACTCCAGCCTGGGTGACAAAGCGAGACTCTGTCTCAAAAATAAGTAAATATATAAACAAAGGAAAAAAGTTTTACCACAATAAAGAGGCATTCTTAAATCAAAAAAATATATAAGGTTATTAGCAAATATTTATCAAATTTTCACATAAACTTCCTACACTGTCTTTTTTTTTTTTTTTCCTTTTAACTCATCTGTATTTGTTACAACTTTAAGCAGAATGTGACTCCAGCACTACATTTCCATCTACAAGACTGGGTCTGAGTTATTTTTGAATAGCTTTATGATATGCTTAGGTAGGCTTACAACTTTGCTCCTCCAAACAATACTTTTCTTTGGAAAACAGGCCCTGTGGAGAGTTCCTTCCATCATAAACTTCCTCAACTTTCACTGTTCATACATTATGTATATAACTTGAGTACTTAAGGTCTACAGACATATTCTATTTTATATAACTTAGGTAAAAATCAGAGCAGTGAGTAATAAATCTTAGGCTTCAGTGTTTTTAGTCAACAAAACCTTTAGCAAATTATAACTGGCAACTTAGAAATCAAAATAAACTATTATCTAATTCATTTGGCTCAAACTAACGATAAAACTTAAAGGTTGAAGAAATTAGAAATATTAACATCATTCAGCTTTTAAATATTTCTTGACAAAACAAACTAAAAACTACTCTACCAAAGGAGTAACTACAAATAATTTTTAAAACTATATTTTTCTTCTTTACTACTTGATAAACTTACATTGTTTAACACAGTAAGAAGTGCCTGTACCAAGCCACTGCTACACATTTCATATGGTGAAATTGTGTTTTCATCCTTCAAAAGTACAATTAGGTTTTCTAAAGCTGTCTTCATTAAATCTCTCCAAGTGTTCTCACTCTCAATACACTAAAATAAAAAAAAAATTCATGAAGACAACCAAAAACATAAACATAGCTCTTAAAATAACTTATCAGAATACCAATTATCATGACAATAATTTAGATATTAAGCAAAATTAAAAGTTAAAATGATTAACACAAATTATGTCTACCAGAGGTCAGCAAACATTTTTGTAAAGGGCCCAGTGCAAATATTTTAGGCTTTGCAGGCCATATAGTCTACGTCACAACTATTCAACCATGCCCTTGTAGCACCAAAGTAGTTGTAGACAATATGTAAATGAATAAGCATGGCTACGTGTGATAAATTATATGGATACTGAAATCTGATTTTCATGTGTCTTGAAATTCTCCTTCTGGTTTGTTGTCAATCATTTAAAAGTATAAAAACCATTCTTACCTCATGCAGTCATACGCAAATGGGGAGCAGGCCAGATTTGGCTCCTGGGCCATAATTTGCTGACCCCCTACTCAATACTCATGACATAAAGGATAGAGGGGAAGACATCAAACTAAAACTCACTACACATCATCAAAATCTAGAGGTTGACATACTTGTCTATTTGTATGAAGCTCCCAAGATGACTCTAACTGAGTTGCTATGTTTCTGAGTGTTACCACTACTCCACGAGGCATGCTTTCAACAGCTTTAAAGTGGTCATCGTATAAATCTCGAGCCATAGTTCGTACCTACCAAAATAAGCATAACAAATGTGAATTTTTACTACAATTAATAATTTTACCAAATCTTCACTTTTATAGACACTCATATTTACTTATTTCACCATAAAAAGGTATGTACTGTCATTTGGGCAAATGAGCTCTTGAAGTAACAGTTATTTAAGAAAACAACCTATGTTCTGGGTCTGATGAAATTTAGTACATGATATTATTCACAAATCATATGCTTAAGTAATGTAAATTTAGGATTCACCTAATGCCATTTTAATCCCAAACAAACCAGCATAACTCTAATGCAACAGAAAAAACCTATTGCTGTAAACTACTTAATAATACTTTCTATTCTATTTTGGTATGCCCTTCAGAATTAAAAGATGGCAATCATGGATATCAGACGACTTTGAAGAAACTATCTCTTTATAAAACAGTATTAATAATTAATACTGGTGTGGTGGCTCATGCTTGTAATCCTAGCACTTTGAGAGGCGGAGGCAGGCAGATCACTTGAGGTCAGTCAGGAGTTCAAGACCAGCCTGGCCAACATGGTAAAACCTCGTCTCTACTAAAAATTAAAAATAAAATTAGCTGGGCATGGTTGTGCATGCCTATAGTCCCAGCTACTCAGGAGGCTGAGGTGGGACAATCACTTGAACCCGGGAGGTGGAGGCTGCAGTGAGCCAAGATTGTGCCACTGCAGCCTGGGTGACAGAGCAAGACTTTGCTTCAAAAAATAAAAAATAAATAAAAAATAAAAATTAGTTAAAATTATTTTTGCCTAAAATATTTTGATGCATACTTGTTTATATATGCAAAAGGACAGCCACCTACTCACTGAGTTGCTACTGATTTTAAATCAAGAAAGTGAAGCAATAATTTTTAATTTTTTTTTTTTTTTTTTTTTTTTTTTTTTTTTGAGACGGAGTCTCGCTCTGTGGCCCAGGCTGGAGTGCAGTGGCCAGATCTCAGCTCACTGCAAGCTCTGCCTCCCAGGTTCAGGCCATTCTCCTGCCTCAGCCTCCCGAGTAGCTGGGACTACAGGTGCCCGCCACCTCGCCCGGCTAGTTTTTTGTATTTTTTAGTAGAGACAGGGTTTCACCGTGTTAGCCAGGATGGTCTCGATCTCCTGACCTCGTGATCCACCCATTTCGGCCTCCCAAAGTGCTGGGATTACAGGCTTGAGCCACCGCGCCCGGCCAATTTTTAAAATTTTTATCTTATAATTTCAACTTTTAGATTCGGGGGTACATGTGCAGGTTACATGGGTATATTGTGATGTTAAGGTTTGCAATACAAATGATCTCAACACCCAGGTAGTGAGCATAGTACCCAAGTTTTGGAACTCTTGCCACCCTCACTCCACACCCTCCATAATTTTTATTTTTTTAATGAGAATACAAGATTGAGACAATGTTCTCATTGAATTTTTTTAGTTTGTGTTACAAAATTTCAGTCCCCTGTAGTCTAGATTTGGTTGGTTAATAATGACATATTAGGTATACCAAAAAGCTCTTGAGATAGGTAATTTATAGTCAGATTATTCAATGATTCCATGCTTGCAAATATGAGTATTCATTAAAATTTGTAACCTCAAAATCAATCATTTCAGAGCTTTCACATTCATTCACGGACATGCACAGTGCAGCAATAAATTTACAGTGCCCGATATGCACGTTCCCAGCAGAATTCAAAAAGGTGACAATCTTTCTTGCTTCGGGTCTCATACTATAAACAAGTGCCCTACTCCCAATCTACTTAGCGTCACACTTATCGAATTTTGGGGCTTTTTCTTCCTGATTTCATTGTTTAAAATGGCCCCCAAACACAGTACTTAAGTGCTATCCAGTGTTTCTAAGCACAAGAAGACTGTGATGTACCTTACAAGGGGAAAAGAGAAAAAAAGTGTGTGCTAACATACGCTTTGTTCAAGCATAACAGTGCTGTTGGCCAGTTCAATACTAACAAATCAACAATACGTATCAGGCTGGGTGCAGTGGCTCAGGCTTGTAATCCCAGCACTTTGGGAGACCGAGGCGGGCAGATCACTTGAGGTAGGAGTTCGAGACCAGCCTGGCCAACATGGTGAAACCCCGTCTCTACTAAAAATGCAAAAATGAGCCGGGCATGGTGGCGCGCACCTGTAGTCCCAGGTATTTGGGAGGCTGAGGCAGGAGAATTGGTTGAACCTGGAAGGTGGAGGTTGCAGTGAGTCAAGACTGTGCCACTGTACTCCAACATAGGAAACAGAGTGAGACTCTGTCTCAAAAAACAAAAAACAATACGTAGCAAATAAGGTGTCTTTAATCGAAAACATTAAAAAAAAGGTGACAAAAATGTTGTCACAACAGGCTCTAGGCCTAGAAGAAATCTAACCCAGTATTTCTCCTACAAGCAATGGTTCAATATTCACAACAACTTTATAAAATGTAACTACTGTTGGCTGGACATGGCGGCTCATGCCTGTAATCCCAGTACTTTGGGAGTCTGAGGCGGGTGGATCACTTGAGGTCAGGAGATGGAGACCATCCTGGCTAACACAGTGAAACCCTGTCTCTACTAAAAATATAAAAAATTAGCCGGGTATGGTGGCATGTGCTTGTAGTCCCAGCTACTCGGGAGGCTAAGGCAGGAGAATCGTTTGAACCTGGGGAGGCGGAGGTTGTAGTGAGCCGAGATCGCACCACTGCACTCCAGCCGGGGTGACAGAGTGAGAATCCATCTCAAAAAAAAATAAAAATAAACAAAAAAGCTATGTTCTTTCCAAAGTGTGGCACCTGAAATATCTTTGGGATAACCTAGCGTATTCAAACAGGAAATAAAGACATGAACATCTTTATATAAAACATCTGCTTCAAATAAAAACCACTATTACAGGACAGGTTCAGTGGCTCATGCCTGTAATCCCAGCACCTTGGGAGGCTGAGGCAGGTAGATCACCTGAGGTCAGGAGTTTGAGACCAGACTGGTCAACATGGTGAAACTCCATCTCTACTAAAAATACAAAAAATTAGCTGGGCATGGTGGTGGGCACCTGTAATCCCAGCTACTCAGGAGGTTAAGGCAGGAGAATAGGTCGAACCCGGGAAGCAGAGGTTGCACTGAGCCGAGATTGCACCATTGCACCACAGCCTGGGCATCAAGAGCGAAACCAAGTCTCAAAAAAAAACATTATTACAAGGGTTTCGCTAAGTTTCTTTAAAAAAAAAAAAGAAAAAGAAAAAGAAACACCATTATTACAATTTCTCTGGTCAAAGCCATAAAAAACACAAGAACTCTCCCCTAATCCCAATCACATACAAGCATTCTTTGCATACTGTATTTAAAAACTATCTTAGAACCAGGCATAGGGCCTGTAGTCCCAGCTACTTGAGAGGCTGAGGCAGGAGGATGACTTGCACTCAGGTGTTTTAGACCAGCCTAGGCAACACAGAGAGACTCTGTTTCAAAACAAAACAAATAAAAAACAAATCCTATTTTATATTACCATTACAGGTAAAATAAACATGCTAGTCACCAGAAAATGTTGAATCTAACTATGAGATTAACATGGAAATATACTGGCCATATTTGAAAATAACAATGCAAACCTGATGAAAGCATTAAAAGATTAGTCAATTACGCATCTGCTACAGTATCTTCTTGAAGTAATAATTTCAGCTGCCATAGCCATTAAATTAAGCATCAAAATAATCTGAATTTAGAACCAGGCAGTTAAGTTGCTGTATCACAAGGTATTAACCCAGACTGTAAAATACAATAGTCATTTTCAATCCCACTATAACACTAAAAATATTAATATCATTAATAATTTCAGGCCGGACGTGGTGGCTCACGCCTGTAATCCCAGCACTTTGGGAGGCCGAGGCAGGCGGATCACGAGGTCAGGAGATTGAGACCATCCTGGCTAACATAGTGAAAATCTGTCTTTACAAAAAATTAGCCGGTGTGGCGGCGGGTGTCTGTAGTCCCAGCTACTCAGGAGGCTGAGACAGGAGAATGGCATGAATCTGGGAGACGGAGGGTGCAGTGAGCCAAGATCACGCCACTGCACTCCAGCCTGGGCAATACAGCGAGACTCAGTCTCAAAAAAAAAAAAAAAAAAGGAAAGAAAAGAAAAGAAAAAATTTCAATGAGTTAAATTTTGTATGCAATTAATAAGTAATTTACATTTTGTTTCATACTAATATCCATTTTGATTCTGTTTTAATGTTGGTATTTAGTACAGGTATAAAAATAATATGTAAATAAATATTTAAGAAAATGAACACTGAAAACAGGAAAACTAAAATACGTTATATTAGGGTTGCTTATGTTCTATGGCTCAATTTTTTTCAATGCTTATACTTAACCACTGAAAATTTACAACATCAGTATAAAAGACAAGAATAAAGCACATCCAACAGATATACCTTTTGCTTTGTTTTTTCTAACTTAGATTTCAGTTTTCTGCCTCTTTTGCCAGTCCAGCCAGTCACAAATTCTGAACCTTGGGGGGAAAAAAAGAACATTCATAGAGCATACTTTATTACAATTTAACATATTCATTTATTTTTACCTACTAACCTTACATATCTACATACTTACCCAGGGAAGTTTCTGCAGTAAATGAATGTTTGGTTCCTCTATTAGATTCAAATACAAAACCAGGTAAATCTTCTTTCAATATTGTAGCTTGCTGACCATCTGAATTATGAATAGCAATTTCTCCTTCTTTCAAACATGTCAGTGACCAATTTCCTACAGTAAGTTTAGTGGGTCCTGGTGCTGACAATATAGGTTGACTTGAAGTAGATGGCTTTACTTGGCCTCGAGCTCTTTGTAACTTCTCTAAGAATTCACTTCGGCTTTCTATGAAGACAAAATACTTGTTTTAAAAATCTTATTTCTTTCAAATATAACATGTATTTTCTCTTAAAAAAAAAAAAGACCTATTAAAACATAAATTTTAAACAATAAAACTAAATTAGAAACTGGAAATATTAGCCAGGCATGGTGGTACACATCTGTAGTCCCAGCTACTTGGGAAGCTAAGGCGAGATGATCACTTGAACTCATGAGTTTGAGGTTGCGATGAGCTATGATCACACCACCACTCTCTAGCCTGGGAAACAGAGTAAGACACTGTCTCCGCGCCCCCCCCCCCAAAAAAGGAGCTATATTTGTAAAGATATTTTTTAAAAAGTAGATATAGTGTTGTTCCTTGTCCCATGCAGTAAAAAGACATTTATGAAACATTTTCATGGTATAATAATTTTTCTCTACTGATACAAAAAAATGGATATTAAAAAATAAAGAAACAAATATTTTTTTTAAATACCATGACGGGCTGGGCGCAGTGGCTCACACCTGTAACTCCAGCACTTCGGGAGGCTGAGGCAGGTGGATTACCTGAGGTCAGGAGTTCGAGACTAGCCTGACCAACAAGGTGAAATCCCATCTCTACTAATAATACAAAAATTAGCCAGGCGTGGTGGCAGGTGCCTGTAGTCCCAGCTACTTGGGAAGATGAGACAGGAGAATTGCCTGAACCCGGGAGGTGGAGGTTTCAGTGAGCCGAGATCGCACCACTGTACTCCAGCCTGGGTGACGGAGTGAGACTCAATCTCAAAAAATTAAATAAAATACCATGACAATGGTAGCAAAAATATGAGGAAAAAAAACTGTAGAAACTGGGAAAATATTTTAATTGAAACAAAATATTACCTGAACTGTCAGATCCACCTTCAGGACTACCACTTGAATACATGGTGGCAAGTTTTCCATCCAAGATAAATCTGAACCATCCATTACTGCCATTAGATAATTCCAAGGCTGCTGCATCACTCCAAATATACAAGCAGTCTCTTCCCCTAATGATTGACCAGTCTCTCCAATGATATGGTTTACCTTGCTGCAATTCTTTAGCATCTTCCTGTGGTTCATCTTCCTAAATGTGTAGAATTATTCAATTAAACATGGGAAATAATTTCAATTTCAAATATTTATACGTATTTTAAAAACAAGAATCTAATTTCAAATTTAAATGTTCTGAACATAATACTCAATTGCGTGTAGTTTAATTTTTTTTTTTTCCTTTTAGAAACATGGTCTCACTCTGTCACCCAGGCTGGAGTGCAGTAGTGTCATCATAGCTTACAGAAGCCTCTAACTCCTGGCCTCAGGCAATCTTCCCACCTCAACCTCCAAAGTAGCTGGGATTACAGGTCCAAGCCACAGCACCTGGCTCTCAATTCTAATTACCTATAACTAAATCTTACAAATAAGTATTAAAAATATCAAGAAATTCATGTAATTAATGACCTACATTATATCGTGTCCAGGTGTAGTGGGGTAAAGACTAATGGATTAGAGCACTACAAACAAGATAATAACCTAAAACCTTGCTGAACTCACTACATCTCTGGGTCTATTTGTAAAAAATGATGATTTAGAGAGGCTCAATGGTATCCAAACTGAAGTGTATAACAGAATCACCAAAGAAGCTTTTTAAAGATAAATTTTGGCTGAGAGTGATGGCTCAAGCCTGTTACCTCAACACTTTTGGAGGCCAAGGCAGGAGGACTGCTTAGGCCAGGAGTTCAAGATCAGCCTGGGCAACGTACTGAGTCTGTCTCCACAAAAAAAATTTTAACATTAGCTGAGGGTGGCAGTGCGCACCTGTAGCTCTAGATACTAGAGAAGTGGAAGCAGGAAGACTGCTTGGGCCCTGGAATGTGAGGTTATAGTGAAGGATTGTGCCACAGAACTCCAGCCTGGGTGACAGACTGGGGCTCTGTCTCTATTATCTATATCTATCTAGCTAGCTAGCTAGCTAGCTAATAGAGACACTGTCTATTATCTCTATATAGATAATAGAGACAGTGTCTCTCTCTATAAATATATTACATATATTTATAATTTATATGTTATAATATATATTATCTATTATAAGTAAATAAAATTCATTCATTCATTCCAAGGCCCCACCTTTAGCCAAGTGAATCAAATATACTCGTTCCCATGATCATACAAGTATTTTAGCTACAGCTTTTTTTTTTCCCCCACTCTGTCACCCAGGCTGGAATACAGTGGCGCAATCTCCACTCAATGCAAGCTCCGCCTCCCTGGTTCACGCCATTCTCCTGCCTCAGCCTCCCAAGTAGCTGGGACTACAGGCGCCCACAACCACACCTGGCTAATTGTTTGTATTTTTAGTAGAGACAGGGTTTCACGGTATTAGCCAGGATGGTCTCGATCTCCTGACCTCATGATCCGGCCGCCTCAGCCTCCCAAAATGCTGGGATTAGGCATGAGTCACCGCGCCCAACTGAGCATGTTTTTTTAAAAAAACAATCTATAAACATTTTGTAGCTCAGCCTGTGTTCCTAAAACTTTCTTTGGACATATTTAAAAATTGAAAATATTCACATAAAAAAATTATTAAATTCTCTAAATATATCCATTACAACCAACTAAAATATAGATAAGATACATGAAAAATGTGTTTTCAAACACTAAACAACAGTCAATGCAAGACTATGATCCTTAAGAAAATGAAAGCAAACAAAGTAGAGACCATTTGCTGGCTGAGCTCATGAGGAAGGGGAACACAGATCCTAGCAGTACAAGTTAAGAAAACACAGATCAGAGTTTGAGGAGTTTAAGGCAACTGGAATATGTGGAGGCTGAGTTCACTATTAGGGAACTAAAGAGAAAAAGCCTTTCCAGAAATCTGCAAAGTAGTTTCCACTGAGCACTACAGTCATATACAGGGTGATACTCCATAAGATTGGGCAAAGAACAACTGGAAAGTTGTAAGAGATCATACAAGCGGCCAGACATTTGCATTCCAAACAGCCAGAGTAGAAAATCCTCATGGATCACCAGGATATTCAGTGAATTCAGAGAAATCACAAATTCAGGATCACAGGGGTGAACTTCCCTAGAGTAAAAGCTATTCTGCCACCATGCAATGACAATTTTGTATTCTTTGTAGAGACAGGGTTTTGCCATGTTACCTAGGCTAACCTTGAACTCGTGGGCTCGAGCAACCTGTCCACCTCAGCCTCCCAAAGTGCTGGAATTACAGGCGTGAGCCAAGGTACCTGGCCAAAGCCCAATATTCCTTACGAAAGACCACAAAGCCCAAAGCTCAGTATCATAACATTTACAATATCCAGTAGCAAATCAAAAATTACTAGACAAAGAATCACAGTGTTTGGAAGGCCAAAGCGGGAGGATAACTTGAGGCCAAAAACCAACCTAGCCTTGGCAACATAGTGAGACCCTCATCTCTACAAAAATAAAATAAATATTTTTTTAATTAAAAAAAAAAAAAGAGGCGAGGTGCTGTGGATCACTTTGAGGTCAAGAGTTGAAGACCAGCCTGGCTAACGATAGTGAAACCTTGTCTCTACGAAAAATACAAAAATTAGTTGAGCATGGTGGTGTGCACCTATAATTCCGGCCACTTGGGAGGCTGAGGCAGGAGAATTGCTTGAACACAGGAGGCGGAGGTTGCAATGAGCCAAGATCGCGCCACTGCACTCCCGCCTGGGTGACAGAGCAAGACCCTGTCTCAAAAAAAAAAAATTTAAAAAGAAGGCCAAATAAAGACATTTTTAGATAAATACAATCTGAGAGAATTATCTGGCTTCCCTTTTAATTTTCTCTTTTTTTTTTTTAATAAAAATAGAGATGGGGTTGGCCGGGCATGTGGCTCGGGCCTGTAATCCCAGCACTTTGGGAGGCCAAAGTGGGCAGATCACGAGGTCAGGAGATGGAGACCATCCTGGCTAATATGGTAAAACCCTGTCTCTACTAAAAATACAAAAAATCAGCCAGGCATTGTGGCAGTCCCAGCTACTCGGGAGGCTGAGGAAGAAGAATGGCATGAACCCGGGAGGCGGAGCTTGCAGTGAGCCAAGACTCGGTCTCAAAAAAAAAAAAAAAAAAACAGACACAGAGTCTCACAATTTTGCCCAGACTGGTCTCAAACTCCTGGGCTCAAGCAATTCTCCCACCTGAGCCTCCCCAAAGTCCTGGGATTACAGGCATGAGCCATCGTGTCCAGCCGACCATTTCAATGTATTTTGAAGAGCAAAAGTGTGTGATGATGAAGTACAACTTAGCAATTATGTGTTCTTTTACAGTATAACCGTTTAAAGTTTCATTTTTGAAATCTTTCCCAAGCCCAAGGTCACTGAGATTTCTCTTTTTCTCTAGAAGTTTCATAATTTTAGTGTATACAT